>NC_088401.1:39459535-40059535 GCF_034236695.1 Oncorhynchus nerka | reverse complement strand
TACTTTTTTCACATTTTGTCATGTTACAGCCTTATTCTTAAATTGATAACGTTGTTTTTCCATCATCAATCTACACACAATACCCTATGATGACAAATAAAAATGAGGTTTTCAGACATTTTTGCGAAATTATAATTAAAAATAGACTGAAATATCACATTTACAGTATTCAGACGCTTTACTCAGTACTTTGTTGAAGCACCTTTGTCATTGCTTACAACCTTCAGTCTTCTTGGGTATGAAGCTACAAGCTTGCCACACATGTATTAGGGGAGTTTCTCCCATTCTTCTCTGCAGATCATCTCAAACTCTGTTCGGTTGGATGGGGAGTGACGCTGCACAGCTATTTTCAGGTCTCTCCAGAGATGTTAGATCGGGTTCAAGTCCGGGCTCTGGCTAGGCCACTCAAGGACATTAAGAGACTTGTACGAAAGCCACTCCTGCATTGTCTTGGCTGTGTGCTTAGGTTTGTTGTCCTGTTGGAAGGTGATCCGTCGTCCCAGTCTGAGGTCCGGAGCGCTCTGGAGCAGGATTTCACCAAAGAACCCTCTGTAGATATGGTGCAATGCTGTAGATATGGTTTCCTCCAGACTTGAAGCTTGGTATTCAGGTCAATCTTGGTTGTATCAGACCAGAGAATCTTGTTTTTCATGGTCTGAGTCCTTTAGATGCCTTTTGGAAAACCCGAAGCTTGCTCTCATGTGCCTCTTACTGAGGAGTGGCTTAAGTCTGGCCAATCTACCATAAATACCTGATTGGTGGAGTGCTGCAGGGATGGTTCTCCTTTTGGAAGGTTCTCCCATCTCCACAGAGTAACTCTGGAGCTTTGTCAGAGAGACCCTCAGGTTTTGGTTACCTCCCTGACCAAGGCTCTTCTCCCCGATTGCTCATTTTTGGCCGGACAGCCAGCTCTAGGACTTGGTGGTTCCAAACATTTTCCATTTAAGAATGATGGAGGTCACTGTGTTATTGGGGACCTTCAATGCTGCATAAATGTTTTGGTACTCTACCCCAGAACTGTGCCTTGACACAATCCTTTCGTGGAGCTCTACGGACAAATCCTGTCAACTGTGGGACCTCATATAGACAGTTGTTTGGATTTACCACAGGGAGACTCTAATCAAGTTGTAGAAACAGCTCAAGGATGATCAATGGCAACAGGATACACCTGAGCTCAATTTTGATTCTCATAGAAAAGGGTCTGAATACTTATGTAAATAATGTATTTCTTTTTTTTTATATAAATTTGCAAAACTTTATAAAAACCGGTTTTTGCTTTGTCATTATGGAGTATTGTGTGTAGATTGATGAGGGAAAACATTTACTCAATACATTTTAGAATAAGGCTGTAACGTAACAAAATGTGGAAAAAGTCAAGGGGTCTGAATACTTTGCGAATGCACTGTATATATCGTCCTTGCCAGCGATGGTGATGTTCTTTCTCCCCTCAGGGAATGTAAAATATATAGTATGTTCCCAATCAGACAGTGACGTTAATCCACATTTATCCATATAATATACATGGCTATTCCCACTGTCAGTCACAGGGATAATTCACAGATTAGATATCACGTATGATCTTCTACGTGACGCCCCAAATTAAAGAACATACCCTGCATCCCAAATGGAACCCTATTCCATATATAGGGAACTACTTTTGAGTGGGCTCTGGGCAAAAGAAGCGCATCCATTATATGGGGAATAGCGTGCCATTTTGAATGCACACAATATACATTATGTATTGACCAAGACACCATACACCATGTGGAAATGTTCCTGCAATATAAAGGAATTTCTATGTAATCATACACCTGCATTCGTATGTTCAGGGAAAAATCCAGTCAGGATGGATAGTAGATAATTGTGTGTCCAAAAGGAATAAATGTGTAAGCCTCTGCTCTGTCTACAAACATGAAAACAATTCAATTTCTCATAAATAATACAACCATACCACAGCAAACAATACCTAACGTCCTCTACAGACACTCATTCTCTGTCAATCTGATTGAGATGTCATCCTTTTAGATGTGACTTTTTCTTCTGTTCTAGTTTTCCACGGGAACAATTTTCTGTGGCATTAGCACTCAGATCATTTCAGTAGGCGTATGTAGGTGTGCCGGGCTGCTGGCGCCCACCAAAAGTCCAACAAATCCAATATCCTGCTATTATGCTATTATTAATGCACTGGCATCACCACTGTGTTAAAAAAAAGTCAGGACTGGCACGCACTCATAAATATCATAATTATTTTTGCGAGGATAATATATGTGTCCATTGCCCTACCTTATGCCCTCTACACAAAAGCATTTTCTGTCAAGCTGATCTTTTGGATTTGACTTTTTTTAAACATTTTTGGGGTTTCCATGTCAGGAACAATATCTGTGGAATTAGTGCTCGGATAATCTCATCTCAGCAGTATCTGTATAGGACTGATCAAAAGTAGTGCACTATATAGGGATTCTATAGCCATTCTCTGTATCATTGGCAACAACAGAGGAAAGGGCATCCAACTCCGAAAAACTATGCTATTTATGCAGTGCCACTGGCAACATCACTGAGTTAAAAGGCAGGACTGCCATCCATGCACTCGTGATCATTATTCTAGCTGAGATAATATATGTGTCCTTTGCCCTTTTACTTAACAGGGAGATAATATTATGCTTGACTTTATTGGATCATGAATTTCCAGCTCTAATTGTGCATGTCCTTTTTTAATTAGTACCGTTAATACTACAGTCAGGTGCAGGTAGTCTAAAGGTTAGACTGTTGGGCCACTAACCAAAAGGTTGCAGGTTGGAATACCCGGCGACAAGGTGAAAAATATGCCGATGCTCCCTTGAGAAAGGCACTTACCCTTAATTTTCTTCAGTGGTGCTGCACTACTAATGGATGACCCTGTAAGAACAACACATTTCCCAGCATAAAGCATATTTTGGGTTTGTTGATATGACACTCTTTTCTAATGTAAAGAGCACAGTGGAGTTGGCAGTTGATTTTACTTTGAGGGCTAAAATGCATACCAAATGGCACCGTTTTCTGTAGTGCACTACTTTTGACCAAAGCCCTATGGGGCCCTGGTCAAAAGTAGCACACTATATAGGGAATATGGTGCCATTTGAGATGCAACCTGAGGCATCCAAAGTCATATCTGTAGCCACATTGTAACGTGGGGGATTTAACAATAATTACAGCATCTTTTTTTGCGCGAGGTGAGGTCCTCATGACTAATCTAAAATACACAGGTTCTTTAAATCAGAGAGTGGGGCATGGGAATACCAGTCAGATGTCATACAAAAATATAGGTTATATTTTTTTGTAACCGGAGCAACTCAATGACAGCTTGTTCTCAGAAATGTCCTTGGCTTTGTGTTGAATACTTTGTGTCAACAGACAAAGGTTGCAGCTCATTATCACCACTCTACTTCATTACAGACAAAATATTCAATCGCAGGAAGCTTAAAAAAATGATATGGTTTCTGACTCCACAATCATTAAAATACATAGTATGGGAATCCCATAAATAACAGTAAATACATAGCTTTTATAGACAGCCACACCCTTAATCAACATTTAGACACACCTGCGGCTGGCAAAGGCATGAGGTCGCTTTCACAATACTTCAATGGCTCTACCCCGTTACATCGTTGACTGGGATATAGACATACAAAGAGTGTACAAAACATTATGAACACCTGCTCTTTCCATGACATAGACTGACCAGGTGAATCCAGGTGAAAGCTATGATCCCTTATTGATGACAATTGTTAAATCCAGTTCAATCAGTGAAGATGAAGGGGAGGAGAACGATTGAAGAAGTTTGTTAAGCCTTGAGACAATTGAGACATGGATTGTGTATGAGTGCCATTCAGAGGGTGAATGGGCAAGACAAAAGATTGAAGTGCCATTGAACAGGGTATGGTAGCAGGCGCACCGGTTTGTGTAAAGAACTGCAAAGCTGCTGTTTTTTATACTGAGTAACAGTTCCCTGTGTGTATCAAGAATGATTCACCACCCAGAGGACAGACATCCAGCCAACTTGATAGAACTGTTGGAGTCAACATGGGCCAGCATCCCTGTGGAATGATTTCGACACCTTGTAGAGTCCATGCCCAGACGAATTGAGGCTGTTCTGAGGGAAAGGGGGGATGTGCAACTCAATATTGGGAAGATATTCTTAATGTTTTGTACGCTCTGTAGTTCAGATCTTAGCTACAGAATGTGACATCTCTGTCATTTGTGGGCTGAAATCCAGAAGCATAGGGCTCACACAGACCAGGTTGAATCTACTGTACTGTATGGCAGACATACTGTACAGAACCACACAGTTCAGATTCAAGCTACATACTGTCATGACGTTGGCCTGTGGGTAGGTTTATGACCCCCCATAAATACCTTTCTCCCTTCCCTCTCTCTCTTGACACTACAGAAAGACTCTTGAAGAGCCTTTGTTAAACATATAGAGTCTGGGAACATCAAAAGGTGGGGGGAAAGGAACCATATTACGGTAATCCAACCAGTTGAGAATATGCGTTGGTACTTAATGAATATTATGTCAGTTCGGTTTTCATCTGAGACATTCTTATTAATGAAAGGATGACATAAACTGTATCTTGGAAAGTCTACACATTATAGTTATCAGATTCACATGGAATTGTTGTGTAATTTAAATGTTTAAATATGAAACTATTTGTGAAAAGATTCAATGTAATTTTAGCTTCCAAATGAGAGATTTGAGTTTTCATAAGGTTAAAGCTTTGCTCACTCAGTGTCCCGCCCATGTGAACAGACATGGGTTGTAAAACTATGAAACACACCCTTCTCTCTCTCCATTATATAAGCCCTTTACAAAAATATAACTTCCTGTTCCGATGACATTAGGGCGACAGTCCTATGTTGAAAGTGTTCAGATAATAAGCTGTTCCAGGGACGTGAGGACTTCCAGTCCCCGCATTGAAAGGACAAATATCACCTAAAGAACTAAGCCAACCTCAGCGTGAGCTCTGGTTGAACGACAAGGACCTAACGAAATTAGCATCGAATTTCAATGTGAAAGTGACGACCTATACACATCGAAAGAATGAATGTCGACTATACCAGCCAGAATATAGCATGAGCTAAAAGTATGGCAACATGGTATGAACTTTGAACTCTTATTCAGTCCAGAAGTGATACCTCCTAGCCGTTGAGTTGTCAGCGGTCGCTGTAAATGTGGGCTAGGAAAGGACGGACAAAGGGTCTGTTCTACCACACAACGACATTACTACAACATATCCAGTTTACCACCAGAGACACTCTTCAAAGGACAAGTAAGATCTCTGTTGGGGAACACGGCCAGTATCTACAACCAACCTACGCGCAGCTCAGAGTAAATATTTATTGCATTCTCCTTTTTCAAATGGGCGGTAATTTAGAATGCATAAGATACTGTATTTGCGATAGCATAGCTTCTCCCTTTGTTCCTCAGTCTTCCCGCTCTTTCACTCAAACCCAACCTCCTTTCCTTTGTGTAACCATCCGTCATGTCGGCTCTGTCCACCAGGGACATTTTCTGTATGACATAATTTGCATTCTGTGTATATGTAATTCTGTGATTAGTTCGGTATTTTGTATATAAATAATTAAACCCAATTTGGATTGCTGATTCAACTTGTTAGCCAGGGTTCGGGAAGATAAGCAGGAATTTACCACTTTCAGATGAGACTAAACAAGGTGATGATTAAGTATTGACGTACAAGATTACCAGGTCTTTAAGAGTTTATTCAGAAGATTGACATTTATTTATTCTACCAGGTAAATTGACTGGGAACACATTCTCATTTACTGCAACGACCTGGGGAATAGTTATAGGGGAGAGGAGGGGGATGAATGAGCCGATTGTAAACTGGGGATGGTTAGGTGACCATGATGGTGTGAAGGACAGCTTGGGAATTTAGCCAGAACACCAGGATTAACACCCCTACTCTTACAATAAGTGCCATGGGATCATTAATGACCTCAGAGAGTCAGGACACCTGTTTAACATCCCATCCGAAAGACAGCACCCTACACAGGCCAATCACTGCCCTGGGGCATTGCGATATTTATTTTTTTAGACCAGAGGAAAGAGTGCCTCCTACTGGCCCTCCAACCCCACTTCTAGCAGCATCTGGTCTCCCATCCAGGGACTGATCAGGACCAAACCTGCTTAGCTTCAGAAGCAAGCCAGCAGTGGAATGTTGCTGGTATAAAGATAACAGCTCTATAAACATTATTTCATGGTGTCCCGACTTTCTAGTTAATTATCTACCCGATTAGCTTAATCAGGTAATATTAATTACAGAGACATTATTTTATAGAATAGCATGTTAAATTACTTAATCCGGCATAGCCAAAACATGACAACACTGTAGTCCAGGGTTCTTCAACCCTTTCTTGCCTAGGGATCACATTATACATTAGTAAACAAATAAATGTCACATGTCTTGTCTTTTCATCAGGTGAATGATAATGGAAAGGAGAAGCAGGCATTTTAAAATTTTAAAATTAATAGATTTGTTAGATAATTTGTTATTATTTTTGACCTACCCACATTATAATTGGATGAAGTGTAACATAGCCTATTAGCTACAAAGGTAACTGCAAACTATTTTTCGCAAAGAGCAGCTGTTCAGCTGTTTAAAAAAAGGTTAGCCAGGTGTTGGCAAAAATGTATGTTTTAACTCATGAAAGCTTACCAGCAGTCAGCGGCACTTACTGCACTGGTAGCATATTTACGGGTGTTTTTTCAAAGCCTACATTGCCTTCAGAAAGTATTCATACACCTTAAGGTTTTCCAGATTTTGTTGTGTTACAGCCTCAATTAACAATGTAATAAATTCCTCCAAAATTCTCACCCATCTACACACAATACCCTGTTGTGTCGTTGACTATCATTAAATGTGAAGACTTTTATTTTATCAAATCAATTCTCTTTTTGTAATTATTACTATGTGATTAAACTAATCAAGTACACTTTAATTAACTAGGAAGTTGGGGCACCACGAGAAAATGTTTATAGAGTCTTTATTTCCCGAATTTTCTTTTCAGATATTTTCATATCTTATCGACTACAGTCTTGGATTAATGTATTATTATTACCTCATCAGTTCATATTACTGAACGTCACAATTCCTTGAATATCTGCACGAACCCTAGCCTAAATCATGAATCAGCAATTTAAAATTTAGTTATTATTATTATTATTATTAATAATGTATTATTTATTTACTAACTAACTCAATCAATGACAGAATTACATAATCACACACACAATTAGTTATATATGGGTTACTACATGATACAAAGAAAAGGTGCCTAACGGAGGAAACCGATATGACAGCTTGGTAGACAAAGGAAAAGGGATTTATTTATTTATTTTTTATTTTACCTTTATTTAACTAGGCAAGTCAGTTAAATTCTTATTTTCAATGACGGCCTAGGAACAGTGGGTTAACTGCCTGTTCAGGGGCAGAACGACAGATTTATAACTTGTCAGCTCAGGGGTTTGAATTTGCAACCTTCCGGGTTACTAGTCCAACGCTCTAACCACTAGGCTACGCTGCCGCCCCGATGGGGACTGCTCGAGAGCGGGAGACTCATAGCTGATAACTACACTCATAGCAAGTGTTAATACTTTGAATATGAACAACCGCTCATTCAAAAATAACTTGCAATTTACATATTTACGAGCGTATGTCTTGTTGTCTCTCTCTGTGGTCGCTGGTCCATCTGCTGGAGAGAGTTGACAGAAAATTCTCTGTTTGCGTTCCTAATGGCTACGTCAGGTGTAACCAGGTTGTCGCATAGAATAGATGTGTCGGCGGTTGTCGGAATTCTTCGTCCTAGGCTACGTACATTTCCAGCTGCAGACTGAAAAGGTCTCATCTAAGATTTGCTTCTGTGGCAATGTTTTAGTTTAACCATTTCTAGCCGTGGAGATTTTCAAGCCGATTTAAGTCAAAACTGTAACTAGGCCACTCAGGAACATTCGATGTTGTCTAGGTAAGCAACTAAAGTGTATATTCGGCCTTGTGTTTTAAATTATTGTACTGCTGAACAGTGAATTTGTCTCCCAGTGTCTGTTGGAAAGCAGAGTGAACCAGGGTTTTCTCTAGGATTTTCCCTGTGCTTAGTTCTATTCTGTTTCTTTTAATCCCCAAAAACTCCCTAGTCCTTGCTGCTGACAAGCATACCCATAACATGATGCAGCCACAACCATACTTGAAAATATGAAGAGTGATACTCAGCGATTTGTTGTGCTGGATGTTTTAGGACATAAAGTAGAACATTTTGCCACATTATTTGCAATTTTACTTTAGTGCCTTATTGCAAACAGTGTGCATGTATTGATACATCATCAAAAGTGGAATTAATATCTTAACCATGATGAAGGGATATTGTATATCTGATTTTATTATTTGTACCCATCTACCAATAGGTGCCCTTCTTTGCGAGGCATTGGTAAACCTCCCTGGTCTTTGTGTTTGAATATGCGTTTGAATTTCACAGCTCAACTAAGGGAACTTACAGATAATTGTGTGTGTGGGGTACAGAGATGAGGTAGTCATTCAGAAATCATGTTAAACACTACTATTGCACACAAAGTGTGTCCATGCAACTTATTATGTGACTTGTTAATTAAGCAAATTTTTACTCTTGAACTTATTTAGGCTTGAATGATTGACTTAAAACATTTCAGCTTTTCATTTTTTATTATTTTGTAAACATTCAAAAAACATAATTCCACTTTGACATTATGGGGTATTGTGTGTAGACCAGAGTCACAAAATCTCAATTGAATCAATTTTAAATTCAGGCTGTAACACAACAAAAGATGGAAAAGTCAAGGGGTGTGAATAATTTCTGAAGGCACTGTATGTCAGATACTTCAGTGAATGTAATTGTCTCCAATCACTGTAATTTGCTCAATATTAGGAGATGGGAAATAATGTTGACATTAGAAAGAAAATCAGATATTATCCTATATTCTACTGTATGTTATTCAAAATGTGGTTATTCTGTTGTTGCTCATATTCATAAAACATTTTTTTTTTCTCCGACTGTTTTATTTTATTTTACCCCCGGTTGAGTACTCCTGTTGTAGTGTATTGCAAGTATATAGGCTCACACCATTTGGCAGACCTATAGAAAGGCCCCACAGTTCAGATTGAAGCTACTGTTGTGTATGCCAGACATATAGAGCCCCACAGTTCAGATTGAAGATGTATAGAGAAGCCACACATTTCTGATTTAAGCTACTGTAGTGTATGACAGGGCTGTCATGTTCATGTTTTAGCTGTTACACGCCGCTTTGCTTTGTTAAAGAGATTAAATGCTGCCAGCCCTGCTTTTACTCTCTCCACTTCCCTCCACCTCCCTGCATCTCTCCACCTCCATCTTTCTCCACCTATCCTATTCAGCTTAGAGGAGAGGCAAAGCACACAGTCTCTCTTCTGTGATCTGTTCTGCACTGGGATGAGCTACAGTGAGAGTTTGGCTGCATCTTAATAAATGGCACAACATTCCGTATTGGCCCTTGTCAAACGTAGTGCACTATATAGGGAATAGGGTGCCATTTGAGATGCAGATTTGTTAGTAGAACTCCTTAGTACCCTCACTCTTCTCATTTACTGCCGGTCTGCCTGAGTACCTCCCAGACTTATTGATGAAGGACACATCTTATGATTGATATTTTGACCCCATCCTCCTCCTCCTCTCTTTTGATTTTTGCTCTACTGTGGATGAATGTGATGATTGATATTTTGACCCCTGCCTCCCTCCTCTGATTTGGTTTCCCTGTCTTTTTCTTTTCAACTATATCTATAGCGAATAGAGTCATGTTTTCTTCACGTAAGACCTCATTAGTGGCTGTGATAGGGACTGGGAAATGATAATGTAGATGTTCTAGACAGTCATTAGTGAGAAAGCAAGGAGGTGTGGGTGTGTGTGTTTGTGCGCGTACATGCATGCATGTCTTATGCTTTGAGGGTCCTTTATTTCCTGCCTGATACTCATAGGCTAATTTGAGCTAACCTGCTGACTGTGACCACTTCAAAGGCCACAGGAAATGACTCTTATCGCTGTTGAAAGTCTTGTTATCACACCATTAATTATAAATATATACATCTGCTATGTCATTACACCAACTTTAGCACCATCTTAATTAATAATTTAACCATGAAGCACACAAGGACAGCACCACAGCAGCCTAAAGTACAACTGCCTGTAAATTGCTAGACAGAAATGAAAAGACAGAAAGCATAATGACTCAGATAATCAATGACTGCATCTGAAATGGTACCCTTTTCACTATATATTGTAGTAAGTAAACTACTTTTGACCAGGGCTCATAGGGCTCTGTTCAAAAGTAGTGCACTTTATACGGAAGAGGGTGCCCTTGTGTTATCATGCTTTCTATATTTTCATGCTATTGTTTACCTCAACCTTCAACAGGGAAATATGAGAAATTGAAGGGAAAAAAAGCTAAAACAATATGCCTACTGTATGTTGTGTTATTTTGTATCAAGGGTGTCACTTGACTCATGAAGGTGGATATGATATCTACACAAAGAATATCTCTATACCATAGCGTGAAGAAATAAAACCTAGTACCATCTCCATTGGTAATACTTCACACATCATATCTCTTAATGTGAACACAAATCTCAAATCTCTGTTGTGTGTATACCATGTCTATCACCAACAAACAATACTTCACTAGCAGCGCTATTCCATCAAAAATAATGTTGTGGTGAACTAGTTGACACTTCGCTTCAGTTCATTGTACCTGCTTACCCCTTTCCATTCAGCTTGTCAAATCGGCAGAGGAAGCAACGATCACAGTGATGGATAAATTAATCTTGACATCATCGACTCATTCAACATCTTTCAGTCAGTAAGTCAGTAATCCAGGCCCTCCATACAGTTAAGTACACTATATATACAAACGTATGTGGACACACATTCACGTGAGTGTATTCGGCTATTTCAGCCACATCCGTTAATGACAGGTGTATAACCGAGCACACAGACAAACATTGGCAGTACAATGGCCTTACAGAAGAGCTCAGTGACTTTCAGCGTGGTACCGTCATAGGATGCCACCTTTCCAACCAGTCAGTTTGTCAAATTTCTGCCCTACTAGAGCTGCCCTGGTCAACTGTTATTGTGGAGTGGAAACGTCTAGGATCAACAAAGGCTCAGTCGCAAAGTGGTAAGCCACACAAGCCCACAAAACGGTACCGCCGAGTACTAAAGCGCATAGCGCGTAAAAATCATATGTCCTTGGTTGCAACACTCACTACCGAGTTTCAACTACCACCGGAATCAAAGTCAGCACAAGAACTGTTCGTTGGGAGCTTCAATGCCAAGCAGCTGCACACAAGCCTAAACTCACCATGCATAATGCCAAGCATTGGCTGGAGTGGTGTAAGACCTGACGCCGTTGGACTCTTTAGCAGTGGAAACGTGTTCTCTGGAGTGATGAATCACGCTTCACCATCTGGCAGCCTGACGGACAAATCTGGGTTTGGAGGATACCTGGAGAACGCTACTTGCCCCAATGCATAGTGCCAACTGAACAGTTTGGTGGAGGAAAAATAATTAGTTTTTCATGGTTCGGGCTAGGCCCCTTAGTTCCAGTGAAGTAAAATCTTAAAGCTACAGCTTACAATGGCATTCTAGACAATTCGTTGCTTCCAACTTTGTGGCAACAGTTTAAGGAAGGCCCTTTTTCAGCATGACAATGCCCCCATGTACAAAGCGAAGTCCATGCAGAAATGGTTTGTCTAGATCAGTGTGGAAGAACATGACTGGCCTGCACAGAGCCCTGACCTCAACCTCTGGCCTAATGGTGTGCGTCTCAAATTGCACCCCTTTCTCTATACATGGTGTGCAAATCAAATGGCACACTTTTCTCTATACAGTTTACTACTTTTGTAGATTCCAGACCTGCCTGAAACCTGCAAGATAGGTTCACTACACAGACACAGTGTATTCGGAAAGTATTCAGACCCCTTGACTTTTTGCACATTTTGATACGTTACAGCCTTATTCTAAAATGGATTAAATCATTTTTTAACCCTCATTCATCTACCCATATATTTACACAGAAAAAAACGTTTTGAGGATTGTTTTGCTAATTTATTAAAAACGAATGCATCACATTTACATAAGTATTCTGACCCTTTACTCAGTACTTTGTCGAAGTACCGATTACAGCTTCGAGCAATTACAGCTTCAAGTCTTTTTGGGTATGACACTAAAATTTGGCACATCTGTATTTTGGGAGTTTTTCCCATTCTTCTCTGCCGATACCCTCAAACTCTGTCATGTTGGATGGGGAGTGTCGCTTCACAGCTATTTTCAGATCTCTCCAGAGATGTTAGATAAGGTTCAAGTCCAGGCTCTGGCTAGGCCACTCAAGGACATTCAAATCCTGTTAGAAGGTGAACATTCACCCAGTCTGAGATACTGAGTGCTCTGTAAAAGGTTTTCATCAAGGATCATCTATGTACTTTGTTCATCTTTCCCTCGATACTGGCTAGTCTCCCAGTCTATGCCGCTGAAAAGCATCCTCAAAACATAATGCTGCCACCACCATGCTTCACCTTAGGGATGGTGCCAGGTTTCCTCCAGATGTGTCGCTTGGAATTCAGGCCAAAGAGTTCAATATTGTTTCCATCAGACCAGAGAATCTTGTTTATCATGGTCTGAGAGCGTTTTAGGTGCCTTTTGGCAAACTCGAAGTGGTTTTTCATGCGTCTCTTACTGAGGAGTGGCTTACGTCTGGCCACTCTACCATAAAGACCTGATTTGTGGAGTGCTGCAGAGATGGTTGTCCTTCTGGAAGATTCTGAAATCTCCACAGAGGAACTCTGGAGCTTTGTCAGAGTGACCATTGAGTTCCTGGTCACCTCCCTGACCAAGGCCTTTCTCCCCCGATTGCTCAGTTTTGCCAGGTGGCATGCTGTAGGAAGAGTCTTGGTGGTTCGAAACTTCTTCAATTTAAGAATGATGGAGGCCACTGTGTTCTTGGGGAACTTCAATGCTGCAGAATTATTTTGTTAACCTTCCCAAGATCTGTGTCTCGATCCTGTCTCAGAGCTCTACAGACAATTCATTCGACCTCATGGCTTGGTTTTTGCTCTGACATGCATTGTCAACTGTGGGATCTTATATAGACAGTTGTGTTCCTTTCCAAATCATGTCCAATCAATTGAATTTACTCCAATCAAGTTATAGAAACATCTCAAGAATGGTCGTTGGAAACATGATGCACCTGGAGCTCAATTTCGAGTCTCACAGCAAAGGGTCTGAATATTTATGTAAACAAGGTATTTCAGCTTTTTATATTTTATACATTTGCACATAATGATGTCATTATGGGGTATTGTGTGTAGATAAATGATGATTTTTGTATTCAACCAATTTTAGAATAAGGCTGTAACATAACAAAATGTGGTAAAAGGGAAGGGGTCTGAATATAATGCACTGAATCAGTGTGGCCGAATGTCATTAATTTCAATGGGAACCATCCACAACGGAGTGGTATCGCAGCTCCCACTTGAGGTTAAAGGCTCCGTTAGGAAATGGATGTATCACGCGTTGAATTTTCCAAACATCACATCATCTTTAGTGCAGCCAGAGTCCTTCAACTGAAGAAAAAGTTACCAAACCACAAAGAACAAGATGAAAATATGTTTTTTGGCGATGGCTTTTTATGGGATAACTAGCAACTAATCCATTCCTATAACTGAGTACTATTTTAGTAATAAAATAAAATAAAATGTAATGTGTCACGTGCCGAATACAATACTCAACCTTACCATGAACTAGTAACAAAATCTTAACCAATAATGCAGTTCAATGTAAATAGTCCGGGTGGCCATTTCATTAACTGTTCAACAGTCTTATGGCTTGGGGATAGAAGCTGTTGAGGAGCCTTTTGGTCATAGACTTGGTTTTGTTCTACCCTCTATAGCACTTTATGGTCGGATACCGAGCAATTGCCATACCAAGCGGTGATGCAACCGTTCAGGATGCTATTGGAAGGTGCAGCTGGTGGAGCTGTAATTTTTTGAATATCTGGGGACCCATGCCAAATCTTTTCAGTCTCCTGAGGGGGAATAGGTGTTGTTTTGCCCTCTTCACAACTGTCTTGGTGTGTTTGGACCACGATCATTTATTGGAGATGTGGATACCAAGGAACTTGAAAGTCTCGACCCGCTCCACTTCTGCCCCATCGATGTTAATGGGGGCCAGTTCGACTCTCCTTTTCCTGTAGTCCACAATCAGCTCCTTTGTCTTCCTCACATTGAGGGAGAGGTTGTTGTCCTGACACCATACTGCCAGGTCTCTGACCTCCTCCCGATAGGCTGTCTCATCGTTGTCGGTGATCAGGCCTACCACTGTTGTGTCATCAGCAAACTTAATGATGGTGTTGAGTCGTGCTTGGCCACACAGTCATGGGTGAACAGGAAGTACAGGAAGGGACTAAGCACGCACCCCTGAGGATTGTGGATCAGTGTGGTAGATGTGTTGATGCCTACCCTTACCACCTGGGGGTGGCCCATCAGGAAGTCCAGGATCCAGTTGAAGAGGGAGATGTTTAGTCCTATGGTCCTTAGCTTAGTGATGAGCAATGAGGGCACTATGGTGTTGAACGCTGAACTGTAGTCAATGAGCAGCATTCTCACATAGGTGTTCCTTTTGTCCAGGTGCGAAAGGGCAGTGTGGAGTTCGATTGAGATTGCATCATCTGTGGATCTGTTGGGGCGGTATGCGAATTAGAGTGGGTCTAGGGTTTCCAGCATGATGGTGTTGATGTGAGCCATGACCAGCCTTTGAATGCACTTTATGGCTACTGACGCGAGTGCTATGGGTAATCAGTTTGGTAGTTTCGAGGCTTCTACTTTTGACCAGCTCGTAGGACTAAAGTGAAGGGTAGCATGGATAGGCTAGTGCCAACAGAAACCAATTTCAGTTATCTTTCTCTGGAAATGGATGCAAAGTAATCCCATTCACCACCACTTACTTTAGCCCTCCAGCAACCCCAAAAGTAATGCACTATAAAGGGAATAGGGTGCCATTTGGGATACACATTATGTCACTCAGATGAAAGATGCAAAATAATTAACAAAAAGCCTAAGAAAACAGTCCTCACTAATTATTCAGATATACATTAATTGATACATTTTTATGGCAAACAACCCTTATCGGCTTTAATCACTTTCTGTGTGTGGGGCTGGTGTGTACTGTATTTTTTGTATTTAGTGCACTAGCGCTTTTCTATAATTAAATATAGTTAATTTTTTAAAACTTGAAATGGTCTTCATCTCTCATTAGATTAGGTCCCCCTATTGTTGTGGTGGTGCTAAATGTTGTGGCGGTGCTAAATGTCACTCACTCACTCACTCACTCACTCACTCACTCACTCACTCACTCACTCACTCACTCACTCACTCACTCACTCACTCACTCACTCACTCACTCACTCACTCACTCACTCACTCACTCACGCACGCACATGGCTGTTGTAATGTAATATAATCCAAGAAGATGCCATATTATGCTATCATGGATATATTCCTTTAAGCATTAACTTTCCCCTCTAAAGGCATTATAAATATATAATAGAGTACAGTAAGAAATCCATATTCTTGGAGTTGCTCAGAGCTGGTGTGTAGATCTGAGTGTAGATAACGGACACAATTGATGTAGATTCTTCAGATAAGGATCCTCTGTATCTGTGCACATTTCTAAGAGCGTTCTCTAGTTGAAACTTCTTTCATTCTTAAATCTTAAATCAGAACTGATCGAAATCGACAGCTGGGAATTTCATAATTTATTTTTCTAATCCTTTAAAGTGGAATAATACACTACAAGCTGGGCTTCATCAACATAGAATCGTGATGTGAAATCTAAATACTTTTTTCAAGTTGTGAAATCCTCTCTAAAATTACTTTGAAAATATTTATTTTTTACATGCTGTTGGACCATGATAAAACTGTTATATTTATCATTAATTTACAGCTGTGCGTGGGATATTGTTTCTGATTGTCCATGGAGATCTCTTGCAGTGACACTAAAAGGAAGATTGTGCTTGTATTTATGCACTGATGCTGAAGTGAATATCAATATCAAGGAGTCAGTGTCCATCTCCACCAACCGGGGGCTCAGTTTCTTGCAGGTCAGGCGGAGTGGGAGGTTCCTGGTAGAGAGACAGACGCGATCCTCAGGATGGAACACAGGGGGTCTCACTGCGGTGACAGTCTGCCTGTTCCTTCTGATCAGTACCAAAGTCAATGGATAGATGGGACCAAGGTCGCTGAGGCACGGGAAGTGGCAGGAGCTTCCCTGCAAGAGCATTCTGGGGGGAATTGGTTTGAGAACAGACGGAACAGGAGTTGACATATCGCGTGTCATCCTGCACCAAGTTGGGTCACCAATATATTTCTCAGTGAGGTAATGGGTGGTGCGAGAAATACCTGGATGTCCAGCAACGACAGCTGTGTGTGCTCAAGTCAGCAGGTAATCCCTTATCCCTGTGGGAACATAGTGCGTGCGGGAGGACAATTCCAGGGTGCAGGCTCCCTCTATAGAGCCTGGCGAATGTCCACATCTACATCCCAAACCACTGTACCCACGTCTCAGGGGGATGGGATTATGGGTGCCCTCTGGACAGGACCCTCTCCCGAATTGTAGAACCTGGGTCTGAAGCGTGAAGTCGAACCTGGTGAAGAAGAGTGCTCACCTAGCTTGGAGTGGATTCAGTCTTTTCGCTGTCCGTATGTACTCAAGGTTCCGATGACAAAAGGATCCTTGGAGCCCTCCAGCAAGTGTCTCCACTCCTCTAATGCCAACTTCACCGCCAAGAGCTCCCGATTGCCGACGTCGTACTTCCTCTGCAAGGGATAGTTTCTTGGAGAAGAAAGCACAAGGATACAATTTTAATGGGTCCCCCTGTCTTTGTGAAAAAACTGCCCCCAAACCCACCTCCGATGTGTCTATCTCAACCACGAAAGGTAGGTGTTTTAGCAAGGGGCAGTGGTTATGCCCCTTGAGGAGTTGAAAGGTCTCGTCGGCTGTTGGAGACCAAACCAACCTACGAGGCCCACCATTGAGGAGGGAGGTGAGAGAGGTGACAACAGCGCTGAAGTTCCTGATGAAGTGGAGGTAAAAGTTGGAAAACCCCAAAACAATTGTAACTGCTTGACGGTGGTTGGGACTGGCCATGACATTACCACATCTACCTTCTTGTCCTCCTTCCTCACTCCCTGCAGGCTGATTTGGTAGCCCAAGAAGGAGACAGCCCTCTGGTGGAATTTGCACTTCTCCGCCTTGACGAACAGGTGGTTAGCAAGAGGCGTTACAGGACTGCTCAAACGTGAGTGATATCATCTTCCAAGTTGGTTCAGAAGATCGGGATGTCATCAATGTACACAATCACCTGACGTCCGAGCATGTCCCTGAACACCTCATTGACGAAGGCCTGGAACACTGACAGAGCGTTGGCTAAGCCAAAGGGCATAACCAAGTACTCGTAGTGACCAGGCATCATGCTTAATGTCATCTTCCACTCATCCCCCTCCCAGATGCGAATGAGATTGTAGGCACTCCGCAGGTCCAGTTTGGTGAAGAACCGGGCCCTGCGGAGCTGCTCGATGGCTGACGGCACCAGCGGGAGAGGGTACCGATGCTTCGTGGTGATGTCATTGAGTACACAGTAATCGAGACAAAGGTGTAATCCTCCCTACTTGGCCACGGAGAAGAAACCAGCCGAAGCAGGGGACGTGGACCTGTGGATGAAACCCTGTTGCAGCGCCGCTTGAATGTAGTCCTCCGTGGCCTGGGTCTCAGCCACCGACAGAGGGTAGATGCATTTGCCTGGAGGTGTAGTACTGGAAAACAGGTCAATGGCACAGTCCCAGGGACGGTGAGGAGTAGGACAGGTAGCACGGGTCTTGGAGAATACATCCCTTAGATCCTGATATTCCTCTGGGATGTTTGGCTGGAGGGCAACCACAGGACTCTCAACTGACGTGGAACCACAGGGGACAGGAAAGCAGCATTCAGGTGACCAGTAGGTGATTCTCATCCTTGACCCTGAGATGTTAGGGTTATGGCGCTGAAGCCAAGGTAGGCCGAGGATGATCTTGTGAACTGGTGCAGTGGTGATGAAGAAGGGGATGTTTTCCTAGTGATTGGACTCCATGGTGAGGTTGAGTGGTTGGGTGATGTGTGTGATGGTTCCAGATCCTAGAGGCCGACAGTCGAGACCTTGAACCGGAAAAGGAGAGGAGAGCGGGTAGGTAGTAATAATGAGAGAGGAGGCAAGTGTCTGATCCATAAACTTCCCCCCGGCGCCGGAATCCACTAAAGCTGTAGACAAAGGGCATGAGGGACAGTCAGCTAGAATGATGGGTACTACGAAGGGCCCTCCTGGTCCAGGGGATGTAACATCACGTGACCGTCCCTCTGCTCAAGTAGATCCCGGATTCTGAAGTAACGGACACCGCTGGCGCTTGTGCCCTTCCTGGCCACAGTACAGACAGAGCCCCAGCTTTATCCATCTGCGTCGTTCCACCTAGGGAAGGTGTGTGACCCCTACCTCCATGAGTTCAAGCTCTGATCCCGAACACTCACAGAAAGAGGGAGAGAAGCGATGAAGATGCCGACGCTCCCGGAGGAGGTTATCCGGATGGATGGCCATCACAATGAGTACATCCCGTGTGAGGTTGTCATCTCGGCAGGCCAGTTCTGTCTGGACCTCATCGTGCAGACCTCTTCTAAATAACGTGCTGAGCGCCGGCTCATTCCATCCACTGGAAGCTGCTACTGTCCGGAAGGTAAGCGCATACTCAGCAGCTATCTGATTCCCCTGCTGTAGCTGAAGCAGATGCTCACATCTCTCTCTGCCCTCCACTGAATGATCGAAAATCAATTTCAACAGATCCATGAACCCCTCATAAGACTTGAGCTCCTCCTCTCCTCTCTCCCAGACGGCCGTAGTCCATTCCAATGCCCACCCAGTCAACAGAGAAATAACAGTGGCAACCTTGGACCTCTCTGTGGTGGGGGCTCTCATCTGATGTGTGAAATAGAGGGAGCACTGAAGTTTGGATGGTGTCCCGTCATATTTCTCCGGGAGGGAGGGATAGACGGCCATCGCTGACCTGAACGGGTTGCTGGATGGGCTGGTGGGCTGACTCATTGGGTAGACTGGTTCTAGAATATCCTCCACTGTTGAGATGTTGTAGACTGCGGAGAACATCTTCCAACACCTTCCATCTTCCCCAGTTGAGCCAGCTGATCATGGTGTTGATGAAGAAGGTAACCTTGTTCATCGATCGTCCGGGAGATGTCCGGTTGTCCTGCTGCTTCCATATTATGAGTTGGTATTCTGTAATGATGGGGCAGTGAGTCGGAAGCAGGTGCAACATTTCAATAAAACAGCAAAACCAAGACAACGTCACTAACATAAGGCAGACTGCCAATACACAAGAACAATACCAACTGGTGAGTGACATATAAAGGGGAGGAAACGATGAAGGAAATGGACTTACCAAATCACCCAAGCAAGTAAATGTTTAATTTTTCAGCCATCCCTAAACCTGCGACCTAAAACCAGCTACATATCACAATTGATTATTACTCAATGGATTATTACCATGACAATGTTGCTCATCTTTCAATTTATCAAACCAACTCCACAGTTAAAAGAACAAAAGTGAATACGTGACACATTATCTCCTTAGACTACTTAGTAGTGTGAAACAATGGAATGGCAGCTTAGAGCTATCAAAGACACAGTAATGAGTAGCCATGCTGGTTTTAAGAGCCATTCCTTGTTTGGAGAAGATGATTGGATTGAATTATATTTTAATAGCTGTAACTTTGAACGTCTGCTTCTGTGTTTACTTGCAAGTGTATAATGAATTGGATCATCAAATCATTTTTGGACTATTCTATTGATATGGCAGAACAGTATAAAAAATGAATGACATTCATATCTCTAAACTTTAATCTAAATCTGTAATAAATTGTGTATGAATAAAGCATTCCAGTAAGTTTTTTCCAAAATAAACCACTTAATTTATCTAAATAGCTTGTCTTATTTGGGAAGTGTTGATTAGAAAGCAGCTATTCAGGATCTGTAGAGATGTTGACACTTTATATACGTCTATAACCAATTACCAATGTAATATATTACTGGTAAAATACAAGTCTGACATTGTCAGTCGGTCAGTGAGTACAATTCAAAAGTTTAGACACTAGACGTATGTGGCAGGGTCTATAGACAATTATGGATTACAAAGGGAAAACCAGCCGCGGACACCGACGTCTTGCTCCCGGACAAGCTGAAACACCTTCGCCCGCTTTGAGGATAACACAGTAACACCGACAGGGCCTGCTCCCAAGGACTGTGGGCTCTCGTTCTCCGTGGTTGATGTGAGTAAGACATTTAATCATGTTAACCCTCGCAAGGCTGCCGGCCCAGACGGCATCCCTACCCGCTTCGTCAGAGCATGCTCAGACCAGCTGGCTGGAGTGTTCACGGACATATTCAGTCTCTCCCTATCCCAGTCTGCTGTTCCCACTTGCTTCAAGATTTCCGCCATTGTTCCTGTATCAAAAAAAGCAAAGGTACCTGAATTCAATGACTATTGCCCCCTAGCACTCACTTCTGTCATCATTAAGTGCTTTGAGAGGCTAGTTAAGGATCATATCACCTCTACCTTACCTGACACCATAGACCCACTTCAAATTGCATACCGCCCCAAAAGATACACAGACGATGCAATCGCCATCGCACTCCACACTGCCCTATCACATCTGGACAAGAGGAAAACTGTTCATTGTAAGAATGCTGTTCATTGACTATAGCTCAGTCTTCAACACCAATAGTACCCTCCAAGCTAATCATTAAGCTTGGGGCCCTGGGTCTGAACCCCACCCTGTGTAATTGGGTCCAGAACTTCCTGACGCGCTGACCCCAGGTGGTGAAGGTAGGAAACATCACCTCCACTTTGCTGATCCTCAACACAGGGTCCCCACAAGGGTGCGTGCTCAGCCCCCTCCTGTACTCCCTGTTCACCCATGACTGCGTGGCAACGCAGGCCTCCAACTCAATCATCAAGTTTACAGATGACATAACAGTAGTAGGCCTGATTACCAACAATGCATAGACAGCCTAAAGGGAGGAGGTTAGGGCCCTGGCGGAGTGGTGCCAGGAAAATAACCTCTCCCTTATTGTCAACAAAATGAAGAAGCTTATCGTGGACTTCAAGAAACAGCAGAAGGAGCACGCCCCTATCCACATTGACGGTACCGCAGTGGAGAAGGTGAACAGCTTCAAGTTCCTCGGCGTACACATCACTGACAATCTGAAATGGTCTACCCACACAGACAGTGTGGTGAAGAAGGTGCAACAGCTTGGCCCCTAAGACCCTCACAAGCTTTTACAGATGCAGCATTGATGCAACATCCTATTGGGCTGTATCACCGCCTGGTACAACAACTGCACCGCCCACAACCACAGGGCTCTCCAGAGGGGGGTGCGGTCTGCAGAGTGTGGTGCGGGCACAATGCCTGCCCTCCAAGACACCTACAGCATCCGATGACACAGGAAGGACAAAAAGATCATCAAGGACATCAACCACCCGAGCTGCGTCCTGTTCACCCGGGGTACCATCCAGAAGGCGAGGTCAGTACAGGTGCATCAAAGCTGGGACCGAGAGACTTAGAAACATCTTCTATCTCAAGGCCATCAGACTGTTAAATAGCCATCATTAGCCAGCTACCACCCAGTTACTCAACCCTGCACCCTAGAGGCTGCTGCCATATATACATAGACATGGAATCACTGGTCATGTTAATAATGGAACACTAGTCACTTGAATAATCTTTACATACTGCCTTACTCATTTATTATGTAGATAGTGTATTTTATTCTACTGTATTTTTGTCAATGCCACTCCGACATTGCTCATCCTAATATTGATATATTTCTTAATTCCATTCTTTTACTTTATATGTGTGTGTATTGTTGTGAATCTACTACTGCATTGTTGGAGCTAGGAACACAAGCATTTCACTACACCCACAATAACATCTGCTAAATACGTGTATGTGACCAATAAAATAACATTTGATTTGATGTATAACAATATGGTCCACAAATGCAATTTGGAGACCTACTGCGTGACAGTTTCTTGAGAGGTTAGTTGAGCATTTCCACTAAATCAGCCTCATCTGTGGCTATTTCCTGGAAACACTGTAGTGACTAGAAGGTAAAAGTTAAGTGTTTGATTTAACATTTATGCTGTTTCCTCTCCCTCAGAGCCATGCTCTTTATCGCTTCAGAGAAACATTTGTTATTTATAGACCAGTACGGACTCTACTAGGGCAAAATAACATGGGTTTTCCTCTATGTTTACACATGGCTTGTACTTACTGTATAGTAGATTTTCTCTGGTAAGAATTATGGAATTCAATTTAGTATACATGCATACTGATCTAAGCAGCTCACTTCTACATGTAGCTGTTCTCCATACTACTAAAATACTAAAAAATCATGCATGGATTTGCCTCAGCTAACTTGTCTCACTAATGTATTTTCTCTACTGCAATGCCATAATTTACACATACAGTGGGTTTTCATTTTCCTGTTCCTCATTAATTTGAAGTTTGAATGTACATCTGCATGTAACATTTATGGAGTTCCAGAGGGGTCTTCACAAGCACAGACATGGCTCTGGAATGTACTGTCCTATCGGCAAAGGAAACCATGAAAAAGCAGTCTTTGTATTAAACAAAAACAGCCTCAACTCCTCAACCCCACAAGGTCTTCCTGAAGTGGTCAAATGGTATTTTCAGAGTCCTGGGAACATTTTAGCATATTGGCTACATCCCACATGGCACCCTATTCACTATAGAGTGCACTACTTTTGTCCAGTGACTACCGTGCCATTTGGGACTCAGACAAAATGCTACAGTAATACCCAGGACAGGTTGATAAGGAAGTCATTAACAGCAATAAACATGTTTGCCATAATCTCGTTGTAATCTAAATTGCGCTATTACACAGCAGCTGTCTTTGTCTGTAGCTTTAGCACAACGCAACATCACGTCACGTCATGTTGTTTTGAATCACAACAGGGAACCTCTAGTGCAATGCCTTGTCCTTAATCCCATTTTGCTAATAATTACACACCACTTCAGAAACCAGACCCTGGTAGACCCGGACTGCAGGATGTTTGGAAACACTTGTACTTAAAATACCACTCCATTGTGTGATATCCCCAGGGGGAGTGCTTGGCAGCGTGATTGTTCATATGCATAGCCCTCACATTCATAGCCCAACCTGCATTAGCATATCTGGCTCACTGTGCAGACATAAAACGCAGGTGAAGCACAACAAGAGTATTGTCACATTTTGTTTATCACACAAAGGGAGGCATGCACACTCTTCCTTCAATTCCTCTGTCTCACACAGACACAGAACATCACAGGGTTCATGCCTAGCATACTTGATCTACGTCCCAAAGGATACCCTATTCCCTATGTAGTGCACTAGTTTTGACCACAACCATATGGGCCCCGGTCAAAAGTAGTGCACTACATAGGAAATAGGGTGGAATTTGGGATGCATTCACTTTTAATTGCCTGGCTGCTAAAATGAATGCCGGCCCATAATGTTTGTAGCGTCTCGTTAGCTGTTCTATTGTATCAGGTTTGTCTCTTTATTTAGATACGGTGTTGCTGTTGTTCCATTGTTGAATATACGTTCGAGGCAAACAATGGAAACACAAGTCTACATCATGCTGCTGCATGTCTTGATGTTTGTGTGCTGTAGATGCACAACATGCAAGTCTTTATGGTGGGCTTCAGACAATACAATCAAAACTATACATACAATCACCATTGAGGATGTGCACTGTCCATTCGTGTACTCTAAAAGCCCAAAATGCTAGAGTCGATAGACGCCATAGATACAATACATACTATACAATACATATGGCAGGCCTATCCGATCACCATTAAGGATGTGCACTGTCCATTTTGTAAAAGCCCAAAATGCTCTAAAAGATACAATACGCAAAAATGCAGGCCTATCCGAGTCATTAAGGATGTGCACTGTCCATTTGTGTACTCTAAAAGCGCAAAATAGATACAATACATACTATACAATACATATGGCAGGCCTATCCGATCACCATTAAGGATGTGCACTGTCCATTCAAGAACTGTTTATAGATTCAATGGCTAATTTAAAAGGTCATAATTACTACGAGTCCACTTTGCCATCCATGCACCAGAAGTTAATTGCAGTAATATCATTATATATATAAAAAAAAAATGAAAACCTGTGAAAAGGAAAAAAGATGGAAACCTCTCAAACATCTTATCTTTAGTGATTTCTAAGGACGCGAGGGCTCTAACAATGTGTGAGTTCTTGGAAGTCACAGCAGGAGCCAAATAACAGATGAACAGGGAAAATACTGAATTGTCGTCCTTGTCCTCTCCAATACGCCTCAAGGAAGAAAGGAGCAATTGAGTATTTCACTGAGAGATAAGAAAATGAACTCTTTTCACAACCAAGTCACCTGGGGAGAGGATTAAATTAGACAGAATTATTCATTATCAAAGCAGTGTAAAGCTGTACTTTCAGAATAGTGGACACTTCATATCTATCTGACAAGACACTTTTTGTTCAACACAGTTTAGGGCTATTTTATTTTGAACAACTTGAACTATTAGTTCAGCTAACGATACATTCACTTCGTACACATATGGAGCACTTGCTCCAAATTTGAGGTCTACACATTCAACATCCCACACATTTCATATCTAAGAAGCTATATCTAACCAAATACTTAACAAAACCCACATACTCAACAGACACAAGGAAACCACAGTGATATACCACACAGTGACGAGTTAGATGAGGCAATTTACAATTCCTTGCAGTAGTACAGCCAGATGATTTAAACTGGCAATTGAAGTTGGGGAGCAGATAGTTAGCTAATTAACAGTGATGTCTAAATACACAGGCTGTGTGATCGCATCCGGATTACCACACGGACAGCACCACAAGATATATTCCTCTTCTTCCGCCTGCTGGCTCCTCACAGCATGATACCTGTATGATAACGATAACGAGGATTCTCATACAAATAAGTTCACAAGCAGGTATTGATCAAACTATCACATCATCACCTCAAACCAGCTCCAACGGTGTCACTCTTTCATTTAGATCATAGTGCTGTTAGGCACCTTACATCGAGGGTATTTAAAGAAGCTGCATTATTTAGCAGTCGCCAGGCAAGGTTATGGTGACCAGATACATGCTATTTAGTGTTATGATACAAAGCTACTGTACATGTTATTAAGCAGCCATATCATGGAATGGAAGGGGATGAATTGTATCGCATAACGAGTAGGGCTGGGACGATACCAGTATCTCAAACTTTAAAAACCTGCTGTATGTAAAATATAGTTTGCTATAGCTTGGAAAATAAATACATTTGTCTCTGGATGACAACAAAATTCAAAAGGCACTCGCACATCTGAGCAATCTAATTTGCAGGTGCATGGCAACAATTGAACAAGATGAAGGAAAAAGGAAACCGCACACTACTCTTGATAGTATCACCGATCTTTAATAAGCTTACGTATCGGCAACACGGCCTTCGTCAGAGTTTTTGTGATTTTTTAAAGTTGCACCATTATGTGGACCTGGCCCCACCCACATCCGTTCCACACATCGAAAGGGGTTGGAGGCAAAGGAAAAATAAATAAGTGCTACCAAATACAACAATATGCATTTCATAAATATTACAAAAGTGTATAAATAAGGTGTATTAAACACGTCTGTAAAATCTCAATGAGGACATAGCAAGTTTTCATTAGTCATAGGGTACATCATACAAAAAACATCAGAATAATCTACAAGAGACACATATTTCATGTTCAAATTCACAACATAACATACATAGGCCTTTAGGAAATAATGTCTGGAGGGTGAAAATCCCAAAACATTCTCTTTTACTCAGAGTATTATTAATATCTCCTCCCCTGTCTGATATCTTAACTTTCTCTATGCCACAAAATCTAAAGGTAGAAATGTCATGCTTCAGGTCATTGAAATGTACAGCGACTGGATAATCTCTGTCATTTCTCCTGATTGAACTTTTATGTTCACTAATTCTCTGTTTGAGAGAGCGGGTGGTTTTACCGACATAACAGAGCCCACATGGACATTTAATAATGTAAACAACATGGGTGGTGGAACACGTAATAATGTCATTTATTTGGAACCATTTTCCTGTGTGTGGGTGGCAGAAATATTCACACTTTATCATGTTGTTGCACTGTGCGCATCCTCTGCATTTATAGCTACCATTTGGTAGAGGGCGTAAAAGAGCCTGGCTAATTTTATTTTGTGGCTGGCAGTTGGCATGAACCAATTTATCGCGTAAATTGCGACCTTTCCTATACACAATATGTGGTGGATATTTAAATTCAGCCGGCAAAGCTGGGTCTGATGATAAAATATGCCAGTGTTTCTTGACCACACCTCCCACTTTTTGCGAATTCAAAGTATATGTGGTTGTGAACATTACAGAGTTCTTTGGTTTTAGCGGGTCTTTTTTGTAGCAGTTCATCTCGTGTTTTTTCCAATGCCAAATTATGAGCTTCATCCACACAATGTGAGGGATAGCCTCGTCTTAGAAACCTCGTGCGCATCTCCGCTGCTTTTTCTAGATAATCCTCTGTGGAGTGGCGCAGTCTAAAAAACGGGCTTCTTTGGAAGTCCTCTTTGTAATGGCTCAGGGTGGAAGCTGTCACTCTGTAATAGAGTATTTCTGTCCGTTTCTTTTCTGTACAGAGTTGTAAATAGGGTTCCATTTGATTTCTCAATCCACATATCGAGATAGTGAACATGTTGAGTGTCACGTTCAATAGTGAATTTGAGATTAGGGTCAGTGTCATTGAGTAGTGCCATAAAATCTGACAATTCTTCTACAGTTCCTTCCCATATGCAAAAAAAAAGCTCTGTGGCTGATACGTAAGCTTATTAAAGATCGGTGATACTATCAAGAGCAGTGTGCGGTTTCCTTTTTCCTTTCTCTGGATGACAACAGAATGATGTTTGTTTACAACATTAGGGCTGTTCTCCTAAAGAAGTCAAATTTGCTACTTGTTTTGTTTCCTTGCCACGATACTAACAGATACTAACAAGTTTTGCGATACTGGCGTCGTCCCGGTCCTAATAATGCGCAGGTGTTGCCTTTCCAATCTCTACTGTCACCTACCACCTTGGGAAAATTAATTTTTTGATTAAAATAGATTCTGTCATGAACCTAGACTCATATGAACCTTGCCTCAACAATAAATATGAGCAACACGTTTACCTTTCTCTCTCTCTCTGTCTCTGTCTCTGTCATTCTCACACTTTCATTCTCTCCCTCTCTCCCCCTCTCCCCCTCTCTCCCTCCCCCACTCCCTCTCTCTGTCTGCCACAGTTGAATGACCTCATTGATCACGGGTCCCACTCGTTCGTTCATTCCAATAGCGTCTCTCACCTGGCAGGTCACCACAGCATTAAGCAACATTTCCGTTCCCTGGTTGTTGTAAACGTTAAAGTGTGATAATTTTATCAATTACGCCCAGGCATGTGCCTGGATGAGCTGGCGGGGGCCCTGCACTGGCGCAGGACATTAGCGTTATAATTATGTTTTAGATGGATAATGGCTTATTTACAAAACCCAGTCATTCTCAGGGTCACGTTCACTCCAGATGAAGCTATTTGCTTTGATAGACCCTCAGAAACCGCTTGTGCATGCAAATAGTTGCATTAGTGACCGCTATCTCTCTCCCTCTCATGCCCCATCTTTCTCTCTGTATCGTGCTCTCTCTCTCTCTCTCTCTTTATCTGTCTCTCTCTCTCTCACTCTCTCTCAGCATAGATTGGAGAGGCTATTACATTACAGCCAAACTCTGGGTACCATTACCAGCCAGAGAGGAAGTGCGGTGGAGCAGCAGCCAGACTCTCTCTTCAGACTGTTAGCACTGCCATTGTCTAATTTAGGTACTTGTCTGATGGAAAGGTACTTGTTATACCTTTCAAACACCCTCCCTAGTTGATAATTGACTAGAACATGTAGACTTTTTTTGACCTGTGGTAGATGTGCAGATTATATTGCAGATTGGAAATGGACCCGCTGTGCTCGCTGTCAGATGTTGTGTGTACTAGCGGTAAGTGTGTACACAGAGTGGATGCCATTGACATGAATGTAGATGGCCCTCATCTCAATTACTCAGGCTGCATCCCAAATTGCACCCTATTCCCTATTTAATGCACTACTTTTGATCAGAGCCAATAGGCCTCTGGTCAAAAGTAGTGCACTATACAAGGAATAGGGTGCCATTTGAGATTCACCCTCATTAATCCCACACAGCACAGAGAGTAGGATGACAGATACGAATTGTACACATAGAACCAGCCCTATTATGAGACTATGTCAACACCAAAGCTATTATGCCAGCATGGCATGGAGTTGATAATATACTGAAATGCAAACAAGCATTATAAACCAAATTAACATGATAACCTTGGCTTCTGGTTATGGCGGAGTAGTACTAAGCGGTCATGCCACATCTATGAAAAAGAGCATTTACTTATATACTTCTCCTAACTTTGTGTAAAGTGCTAAAGTTCGAACTGAATGATTGATCAAGTAACTTCATGATCTCCACAAAACAAGAAATCAGATGTTTGAAACATTGTTACCCTTACTAAAGGCTGGGCTTCACATATGACGTGATAAGCTACATCCATGTTTCTAATAGTGTAGTGCAAATGTTTGGTTATCATAACAGGTTGCATTGACTAAATGGAGCAGGCCAAATAATGATGCATTAAAGTCTGGCATTTCAGGAGATGTTGCATCAGCTCAATGTCTGACATGCAGCATGTGTCTAATGCTGTTCCTGCCCATCCCCACTCCAATATAAAGTGCTCCTCCCAGCAAGCTGTTGTCAGAAAATAAGTCCGCACTCTCCAAGGACTGTGTGCAGGTGGTGAGCCAGATAGAAGTAGCTTTGCAGGAGGGAGAGGTGTAGGGAGGCAGGGAGCGAGTCAATGCAAAAAAGGAGTGTCAGGAGGTGCTGAGTGAGGATGAGAAACACAAATGATACACAGAGGAGGAGAAATGCAAGAGAGAGGGAGGAAGACAGATATAGCTGGGTGGGACCAAGAGCAGAGCAGGAGGGGAACGAACAACAACAGTAGAGAAAGACAGATCGGTGTGAGTCAAGACAAAGCACCAGGGAAGGAGGAGGACGACACAAAGACTGTGGTTCCAAGAAAAAAGGCTGGTCAAGAAATGTGGGAGTAATTGAAAAGAGAGATAAAGAGATAAAAGGAAGGAGAAATAAAAGCAGAGGTGAATCTGGCTAGGGGACAGCAGGGTGGGTGGAGAGTGAGAGAGACCGAGTACTGTCACTGAGAGCCTTTTGTCCAGATGTTGGGGCACACAGAGGTCTGTGCATCCCATGATCACCAACAGCTTGAGTATGGCTGGCTGTTCAAGCCTCTCAGCCAGGCGGTCAGGTGGGCAGGGGACAGATATAATAATGTTGGAGGGTACGGCAGTGAGCCGGAGCGGCTGGGGTCTAATGAAGCACCATGTTCACACAATCACCATGTAAATACATTTTAGCGTGGCCCTCCGCCCGCTAGCTGCTGCCACATGATAGCTGCCGGCTTTATACCGTTTCATGCCTGAAGAAAATTGAACAGTCGTCTGAGATAATGGAGTGTGTGTGAACCCAATAACAACAATAGCAGAGAAAGATAACCCCTTGGATGATGTAATGAGTGTGTGTGTGTGTGGGGGGGGCAGGTAAATACATTATGCTATGATAAATTAATGGGGGTTGTTAGGGATTATTTGTTGTATGTGAAATGAAACCTGATGTTAGTCTACAGGGAAAGGGCAATGTTGACCAAACACTGATAAAGCATTATTATGCAACAGCAACTTCTTAGACAGTCAAATGTTAAATAATTTGCTGACTCCTACCTCTTCCGTAAATGACTAACCACGGAATAACTTGCTGATTTACTTAACTCATTGCTGTAAAGATAGCTGCTCCCAGCAATGTTGTTGAAGAGAGGAAACTCTGACCTAAGACTTGAGGCTAACCCTAGCCTCACCACTTACCCTACATTCTTAAAAATAAAATTTGGAACCAAATAAGGTTCTTGAGAGCGATGCCAGAAGATATCCATTTTAGGGTCTCTGAAGAACTATAAATGGGAACTATAAACTGGAATTGAAGGGCCCTGCTGTAGGCTTATAAGCCTTATTTGCATATTACCCAGGGTGCCTTTCGGGTGAATTCTAGTTACCAGTACCACCCATGACTGATTGCTAGTGACAGAGACATGATTGTTGCTTTCATTCATTTTCAGTCCTATGACCTTCAACAAGTGAGATGTTGTCACGACAATAAATATTTCACCTCTGCTTAATTTCTCCTTCCTTTTATCTCTCTTTTCAATTACTCTCCATTTCTTGCCCAGCCTTTTTTGTTGAACCACAGTCTTTGTGTCAACCTCCTCCTTCCCTGGTGCTTTGTCTTAACTCACACCTATCTGTCTTTCTCTACTGTTGTTGTTCTTTCCCCTCCTGCTCTGCTCTTGGTCCCAGCCAGCTATATCTGTCTTCCTTCTTCTCTCTTCTCTTTCTCCTCCTCTGTGTATCCTGTGTGTTTCTCATCCTCTCTAAGGACCTCCTGACACTCTCTTCTCTCTCTTGTGCAGGAGCGGGAAACAGTGTGTCCAGTGTGCGGGCTTGCTATAGGCGAGCCCAGAACGGTTTGGTGCAACGTGGCCCATCCTGCTCTGCTGAACCGGTACCGGGACCTGTCTTGGATGGTCGTCCACGAGATCCTCCCGGTCAGGGCTGTTATGCACTCCCGGGGCACGGCGAGGACACCCGCGTGCCCCCGAACAGGCTGCGGCCAAGATGAGTCGGTAAAGCACTTGCTCAGGGAGTGCAGAGCCACCAGGGACCTGTGGAAGGAAGAAGGCCCCCTGATCTCCCCGTGTCTGCCACCAGGGGAGGACCTAACGCCCCAGCCCGTGCTGTATGTGGTAGGCCGAAGGCCTATTCCACCGAAGCACTGTGGTCCTCCTGCATCCTGCTGATAGCAAAACAAATAGAGACCACCCCTCAGGCAGTAGCCATGGTAGCCATGCCCCCACACCACCACAACAACAGGTTGTGACAATCATTAACCTTTGAAGATGCCATTTGTTTTTCTGTACTGTAACAGTTTAATTTGACATCTTTGGTCGGGTGAAAACACAACACCTGATTGAATGATGCACTCAGTCTTTTGATTATTGTGTATTTGTGAGCAAGGCCCTGAGTAGCTGTGAGTGGTAGCTTTCAGCCAGCCAGCAAGCTGCTGGATGCAATTAGCAGTAATTGCAACATGAATGATGAATGAAGAAAATAACCGTAACAAGAACTCTTGGAACATTTTTTGATGTTTATTTCCTAAGTAAAATAGGCACAGTCCCCTTGTGGTTTCTAGATAATGACTGAAAATACTGAAAAAATGTGTGGTCTCTCACAGCACAAACTGTGTACAGATCTTCTTCATTGAATGGTAATGCAGTTAATACAGTATAACTATCTTAAGTATTGTATGTTTGCAAGTTGCCTCGAGTGGTTTCCAGAAAACACAATTTGGTGCTAAAATGGTCACTCACAGCTCCAACTGTATACAGAGCATCTACATTGTAATGCTAACGCACAGTACATACAATTTCAGAGTATCTAAATATGTATGTTTGCAAGGTTCACCCTATGTATGTAAGGTGTCTTAGTTTAACAAATCATCTTTATAAGAAAATGGTGATAAGGTGGGCAAAGGAAGGACAAAGATAGATATTTCTTTCCTCCATGTCATTATCACAGTAGCATTAGGATATCTCTCAATGTGCAACCATAGGGCTTTGACTTCACATGCCTAGTGTGAAGTTTCAGTATTCTCCATTTTCCTCATCCATAAGACAGCGTGAGAGCGAGCCTTGGGGTATTTGAGTAGATTAATACCTTTCAGGTTAGGGTCTATACCATCTTGGTTAAATTCTGTAGAGAACAAGAGATATTTCTCTCTCTTATTATTTTGTATTATTTTAATTGTAATATGTAATAATATTTCTCAAGCACATTGTCGAGATATAACTTCAATGGGTTGTGATGAGGTTTACGGGTCAGGTTCTCAACGTTAGAGGGTAAAGGGTTAATGTTTCAGTTACATACTTTATACAAAGGCTTCTGTGCCTACCATTTTCATTGTGTGCTTCCCAAAGGGGCCCCTATTTCCTGCATAGTGCACCACTTTTCACCAGAGCCCTATGGTCTTGGTCAAAAATAGTGCACTATATAGGGAATAGGGTGCCATTTGGGAATTCATTATATATCAATGTCAATGCCTGTGACAGAGTATATTGTGTTCTCCTCTCGCACAGGAAGCAGTGCGATTAAAACTAAAGCCACGAGCCATCAGTTAGTGGTTGGCATAGATTCATTTTCAGTGGTAAAAAACATGATATGCTGTAATGGAGCTCTCATTTTCATGTACTTCCCAAATGGCACCCTATTCCCTATATAGTACACTTATTTTCATCAAGGCCCTGGTCAAAGTAGTGGACTATGTAGGGAATCGGGTGCCATTTGGGCAGCAATCTACATCTGTCCAAAGGGGAGGTCTTAGTAACGTTTTTATTATTATCATCTGTCCAAAGGGGAGGTCTTAGTAACGTTTTTATTATTATCATCTGTCCAAAGGGGAGGTCTTAGTAGCGTTTTTATTATTATCACATTATATTGAAATATTTGAAATATTCCGATGAAGACAAATATCCTTGCAAAACGTGGTCTAAGATATGTAAGTCAGGTACTAAGGCAATAACATGATCAAAAGTTCTATAAATGTATTTTAGCATCGCTGTTCTGCTATAGATACATTTCCACACACAAAATAATGCTTGTACGCGATTGAGAACAACTGCAATATGCTCCACTTTGGACGAAGGGTAGGATCCAGTCATCAGAACAGAAATATATTAGCTAGCATCATATACACTCAAGCTAAGAGAGAGAGCAGATTGGCAAATGGAGGCTGACAACCTACAGTGACATCACATTTTTTTTGTTAATAAGATAAATATCAATCTGCTGTGGAGCCATATATTCTAAAGATTCAGAACTACAATACTGTAATGAAACAGGCTGGGAGCAGGTCTCGAACCCTCGACCTTCTAGCCCGAGGTCCGGCGCGCTACCGACTGTGCCGCAAAAGCATGCTCGGGCGGCAGAGTCGATTTCCGCACTTATAAACCCAGGGTCGTTACAATACATTGCATAATGTTTTGCGTCTCTTGGACAAACTGATTTGTATATACTGTGGAACAGCTGTTCTGTTCATTGAAACATGGCCCTGAATGTTATGTTACACACCCGCCCCTCAATTGAAAGTTCAAGGTATGATGACACATTACTTGTACCTTTCTTCTTGTCCTTTCCTGTAGTAACTCATGAGAGTTCCTAGAACATTTGGTAATATTAGCATAATAGTCATGATCCAACCTCATGATCAAAACCTTCCATACACACTATTTTTTCCAACAACTCAACTCTCAAAATGTTGATGCGACAGAAATTAGCAATGGATTTATCACAAATGGATTAAGGATGTGATTGTAGAAGAAGAAAAAGTAAAGACAGAGTGGAAAAAAGTTGTACCCTGATATCTATTGTGTCGATAATACCAGAGCTGTGTTCGAATACTAGCCAGCTGCACTATCTGTACTATTTGTGACATAAATTGAATATGTAGTATGCTTATTGGTCATAGTATGGATATAGGTAGTATGCCGAAGGTACTCTGGGTGTCATACTACATTAGCCACAATGTCAAGTATACAAGCAGTGGACACTACTTATGTGCTTCAGAAAATGGACGTGGGTTCACAACATTATCAGATTTGAAGAAAATGTCAGAAGATATGCAGCCGAAGTCTGACGAGAGGGGATACAAATTCATTGCTTTAACTGAGTATGACAAATCTTTAGAAATGTAATAATAAATAACAAAGTAATGACTTTTAAATAAGTTTCATTACATTGGCTGACAATTTGATAGCTATGAACCACATAGCATATCATTACAGCAGTTGCTTATATGTTCCATGATGTTAGCTAGCTACCTAATGTTAGTTGGCTACTAACACATCAAATTTTCCAGTATATTATTTATATGCTATCTAAATAACTACCCAATGTTTAATGACTTCATTATTAATTTCATTCTTAGCTTAGTGGTATAGTTGTTGAGCATTCTCAATGGTAATTGTTAATGAAGTCTTAAGATGTCTAGCTAGTAATTTGTGACTTGTTTCAGGAAACTATGAGTATGTCGTGGGTCACTACTTCACAGGAGTCATTTGAACGTAACCTTTTTTATTTTCAAAATGTGTTTTTTGGCAGAAATGCCTTCTGGAACATGTGAATGTTCATGTGCGTTAATAACAAACTTGTATGCCATCGGCAGGGACCTTCAAGCTAGCCATGATTGACTGAGATAATGGGTGGGCTGGACATGCCAAGAGCTGTCAGTATCGGTAGGTAATCCTTTATAATTTTCTTTCTTATTTTTTGAAAGATATCAGGTCGTAGAATTGCAAAGGATTTTTTGCTCTGCACTTTCTGGAGGACCGAGTTTTGAAATTGGTGGAAATAGAGTATGATAGCTAAGGAGAGAGACAAAATTCTGCTGTTTGATTGCAAATATGTAGACAGAGTCAAAAAGAGAACACACAGAAGGCTGTTGAATAAAACATCTCTGGATTACATCTTCAAACTAAGGCAACTATGGCTTCCGTGACAGAGAGGGAGAAGCTTCCATCCACATATATGGGTAAAATAGTCTAGCTAGCTACATTTTCAAATATTATAGGTTTCTAATTTTGTCAGGAAGTTGTTTTCATTTCAAGTTAAATTGTACTGTTAGTTAGCTAGCTTACGTTACATGTTTGATCTATGTAGTATTACTGTGTAGTGCCATTTGCATTGCTAGTTACAGCCTAATTTTAGCTAGCTAGCTAACATTAAACCTGGTTGGTAAGCTACCTGCAGATTCATGCAGAGTAGTAACAATATGAGTTGGGATTATGGTTAATCGTTTAGCTAGCTATTGCGACAATCCATTATTTATTGGAAACATGATATGAAGAAAATGTTGTATATTTCAGAAGAACAGAATAGCATACTTTGAGTTGTGTTTTATGCAAGGCCCTGATCTGGCTATGCCATATGGCTGTTGGCTACGCTAGTTCATTTAGCGGACAAGATTTCCTTAGAATTCTATGGCATTATTTTATATTATTTCAGAGTATGAAAAATACAATTGAACATAGCTGAATAAAATAGAAAGGATGATTTCTCTAAATGATTTCCGAGGGAGTGCGCACGTGGCTATTCTGTGTTGAGTGGTTAACAAAGAAACAGGTCCCCTACATACTAAGTTGATAGTTATTTAGGCATCTTTTGTTGTGATTCAAACTTTGGGCTACATGTTTCATGTTTAATAATACATAATACATGACCCAACTCCAATGATGATTTGAAAAAAGTTGCATTAAAGGCATGAGCCCTGCTTTGTTTCTTGCACAAGCTGCACACACTTCATCTGTCTCTCATTCACAATTTGACAAGCACTTGATAATGCCTCAAATTCCCCAGCGGTATTCCTCAAGTGTGGCCGTAATGCCCTCCTAAAATATCCATGCCTGGGGCTGAATATAAAAATTATAATTCCCTGCTCCCGGCTTCTCACTCACATGGCTCACTCAGATATCTCAATTATTACTAGCCAATGTCAGTTAGGTGATAGCGTTCTTCTCACAGCCATGTATCTCAGCTCCGAATGTAGGCTACAAGTGAAGACAGACACATCGGGGATGCAACTGCGCATGTCCTTTGTATCCAATTCTGAGACATATATTGAAGATGTTAGAAGAACTTTCCACATTTACTTTCTGTCAGCCAAACAGAGGAGCAGGCCTAACAAACAGCAAAAGCGCTAGCCTGTGTCAATCTACTATCCCCGTAGTGCAAAAGTTGACCTATTCTATTGGTCAACATGTTCTTCTGTGCGAGAAAGAAATATTCCAAACAAAGTCTGAGATATTTGTGGGATGCGATAGATCCCAAATAAATACAACCACTCACATAAAGAAAAACACATTTTAAACGCAATGAGGCTCAAGCAGCAGATTAGAACGTTTAGCTTAAAATGTTGATAAACTATTAGGCTATTTCTTCACATTATTAGCGCAGCAATGCACACACGGCAGTAGGCTATAAGCGTGAATGTTCCAAAATGCAATCAATTAGCTGGACAACACCATTTTCAAAAGTGACCATAAATGTGACATAAATGTTCTTCCCAAAACTTGAAACTCACGCACCGTCTATGTATGCCAGTTAGGCTCTACACCAGTTGTAAAGTGGATTAATGTGCTTAATTTTAAGCAATTATTAGGCCACTTTAATTGTGATACAAACCTTATCAAAACATATAGGCCTATAGGCTAGACTACATTAGGTGTGGGACTAGGATTTGAAAAAGTCGCAAAAAAGAGACATGCACTGTTTCTTTCCTTACTGCACACAAGCTGGGTCTCATTCACAAGTGATAATATATCATTCAAAAGTGATAACAGCAAAAGGAACTGCCCCTTCCTACCTTCAGGCTATGCTCAAACCTTACAACCCAACCCCACCTTAGTCTATGGCCCTCCCACTCGTACAGGAGGGAAACTCCCGCTCAGCTCAGTCCAAGTTCTTTCTGTCCTGGCACCTGTTGGGGAATAATCAGAATTGGTGGGTAACATAGATAGGATGTTTTATTTTCATGATATGCTTATGAGTTATTTCTCATAAGAATGCATTTTGTTGTACTATAGTGGTGGCCATTGGCAGTTATCTATTCTATGTCAAGACTAAGTTGCATAGGCCGCAGAGAGGGGAGAGGTCAAGGTGTCATCATGTGTAAACATATATTTTGCTCCACTGTGTCTGTGTGCCAGTCACTCCCTACTTTTCCCATCGGGGAGAGGAGGATGGCAGTGTCTGGAATCATTCTATGCTCCCCGTGAGCTTGTCCAGGGTTGGTTGTATTTAGAATTGGTTGCATCTAAATGACAGTTTGATATATGCCTGTTGATATGGAGGATTGGTTTATGGTTCTGGGTTTGAGTAAGGAGATAAAGCTGAACGAATTATTATGTCTATGCTGTCTGACTATGTGTGTTTTTTTCTATTAAAGGATCTCAGTTGCAATGTAGAAGGGGCTCTCAGAGAATTAATTGATAGACACTGAATTGATCTGAGAGTCACAGGGTTGTGATAGAGCTCATATAATTAAAGATGGACTTTGATAACTAACTCTGACTTGTGTGTGGTTTGCGCTCATGATTTGGTAAATAGAGGAAATTTCCACGACACACCCCAATGGTGGTCCCAGCTAGCCCCTTGAAGCTAGGACAGCAGAGTCCCTGCCCATCTCCCAAAAGCATCTGAAACACTACATCTTCAAAGAGCGTCTTAACTAATACCCTCCCCTCGCACCCCCTCCTCACACCCAAAACCCCTCCCCCTTCCCAAAACACTCACTACTTTTCCCCCCTTACTATCTCTGACTTTGCTGCTACTTTGAGGGAAAATGTAGCATCTATGACTGTGATATGTGGTTGTCCCACCTAACTATCTTAAGATGAATGCACTAACTGTAAGTCGCTCTGGATAAGAGCATCAACTAAAATGTAAAGACAAAACATCTCCATTCCTTGAAGACAACTTTACTAAAGCAGTTGAGGGAAAAACTCTAAATACCCACTTCGTGAATCTTTGAGGTTGTTCAATAGCTACACTACATCACCAAAAGTATGTGGACAACTATTCATTGAACATTTCATTCCAAAATCATGGGCATTAATATAGATTTGGTCCCCCCTTTGCTGCTATAACAGCCTCCACTCTGCTGGGAAGGCTTTCCACTAGATGTTGTAGCATTGCTGTGGGGACGTCCTTCCATTCAGCCACAAGGTCATTAGTGAGGTTGGGCTCTGATGTTGGGTGATTAGGCCTGGCTTGCAGTCGGCATTCCAATGAATCCCAAAAGTGTTCGATAGGGTTGAGGTCAGTGCTCTGTGCAGGCCAGTCAAGTTCTTCCACACTAATGTCAACAAACCATTTCTGTATGGACCTTGCTTTGTGCACGGGGGCATTGTCATGCTGAAACAGGAAAGGGTGTTCCCCAAACTGTTGCCAAAACGTTGTAAGCACAGAATCATCTAGAATATAATTGTGTGCTGTAGCGTTAAGATTACACTGGAACTAAGGGGCCTAGCCCTAACCATTAAAAACAGCCCTAGACCATTATTCCTCCTACACCAAACTTTACAGTTGGCACTATGTATTGGGGCAATTAGCGTTCTCCTGGCATCAAACCCAGATTAGTCTGTCGGACTGCCAGATGGTCAAGTGTGATTAATCTCTGCAGAGAACGCATTTCCACTGCTCCAGAGTCCAATGGCGGTGAGCTTTACACCACTCCAGCCGACGCTTGGCATTGTGCATGTTGATTTTAGGTCTGTATGCGGCTCGGCAATGGATACCCATTTCATGAAGCTCCCGAAAAACAGTTATTGTGCTTACAGAGGCAGTTTGGAACTCGGTAGTGTGTGTTGCAACCGAGGACAGACGATTTTTCTGCTCTATGCACTTCAGCACTCTATGCGCTTCAGTCCCGTTCTGTGAGCTTGTGTGGCTTACCACTTCACCGCTGAGCTGTTGTTGCTCCTAGATGTTTACTCTTCAATAACTTACAGTTGACTGGGGCAGCTCTAACAGGGCAGAAATTTGACGAACTGACTTCTTGGAAATGTGGGCATCCTATGACGATGTTCTCCAATAAGGCCATTCTACTGCCAATGTTTGTCTATGAATAATACATGGTTGTGTGTTAGATTTTATACACCTGTCAGCAACGGGTGTGGCTGAAAGGGGTGTCCACATACTTTTGCATATATACTGTATTTTTCCATTCCGTGCAATATTTCGATTTTTTTAAACTCTGTTCGTCGTTCCTTCATAATCTTTACATACGTTTCCATTTTATCTTCAGGGCTTCATTCATTCTGATTTAGAATGCAGCTAGGTGGTATTAGTCTGGATGTCTCGTCATGCTTCTCCTGAACACATAAACGCCTCAGGAAATGTGGACAGCACGGGCAAGGAGCCTTCCTCAAGGCTCACACAAGCTTTCTATCTCCACATGGGTAAGAAAAATGAATCCACATGTGCCATGCAAATGGATATACATCATCAGGAATGATCACGGACAATTCTTTGTCACCTATAGGGTTATATTTTTTTTATGTCTTTCACTGCAGGTATTCCAAATTCTTTCCAGCATGCTAATTGACAATACAAAGGCATAGTGGAATGCAAACTGGATTCAGTTGAATGATCCATAACACCAATAAAACTGCCACGAAACACTTTACACTCTAAAATATGCACTATACACTCCCCTACGTAAAAGTGTTGTCATACAGACAACAGACTGCTGTGATAGACATTCACCTCGTGCTAGACTCCCCCCCCCCCCCAGATGTGTTCAATTGTTTGGGTCTTATGCATATCATGGATGATGTATAGAGTGAATTCACTCCAAATAGTTTATATTCTTCTACAATATGTAGGCCTATTTTATTTTATTTTTTAAATCTCCACTAGACTGTGCCTCCCCTCCCCAAAGATCTCATTATTTCTTTCATTTCCAATTCTTCTGAAGACCAATAAGTACACCTGCTATCCCACTGCCCTCCTGCTGTCAATGACAAACCTGGGATAGTATATTGCACCATCCTCATTCCTGTTTGTCTGTCTAGATAAATGGGCAGATGATCAAAGAATCCCATAATAGGCCTAGTTGAATCCTTATATTCCACATGGAAGGTAAGATTATATTCCTTCCAAAAAATGATAAAGAAGGTACAATGTGGAACGCTTCCTCATGGGATTTAATGACCAACTATTAGTCATCAAGATGAGTTGTTGAGGATGATGAATTATAGGATAGTTTGTGGGATTGGGAATGGGGAGATAGTGGGCGCGTTTGACTGGTAAGGTGAATGTAGCCGACTGTAAACAGAAGTCGACAAGTAAAGAGAGGTACATATGCACTGACAGCAAGTCTGAAAACTTCTGCTGTTTCTAGGAAACGTGACAATGGCAGACATGGAATTCACCTTTGGTATTGCTGATGAAGTGGATGATATCGAAATTCCACTTCTACACGAAGCTGAACATGATCAACATGTTCCAAGGAATGAATATCCTTATGATAAGGAAATTAGATACCAGACTAAGCTCTTTCTGACATTCACAAGATTATTCTGTATTTTTGTGATGGTTTTCTCAAAATATAACCAGGTAGTGAATGCATAAGCCACTAGAATGAGAACATATAGGTATTTTTGCAGCATATAGGATATGCTCTGTTGTTTGTCATTACTTCATACCCTTGTATCAGTTCACATCAGTTACTGGGTAAACAATATGCCAAGCAATAAGCCAAGCAGTCAAATGCACTTAGTATTGACCACACGACTGGTGTCTGGGGATACTTGCTCGTTAAGGGACGGTTTCCCGGACACAGATTAAGCCTATAAAATTGCCAGTGTAGAACTCCCCTACAATAAACCATGTGTTGCCTAGCAGGGCCGTGGCTTTCAGATATTTATTTTTGGCCACCAGTGAGAGTAAATTGCATTCCGGGTCATCTGCTCTGCTGTATTGCCAACACATCTTAAGGTTGTGGACTGACATTTTTGTAGCTTAATTAGGGTTACAAAAGTTGACTTTGTCAAGTGCCTATGAATATCCCAATCCTTAGTTTTGATATTTAAACTTGATTATTTGTATATAAAACATATTTAACGTGTTAATGTGAAACAGTATTGAAGGGAATTTATTTTTATTTTAAGTGTGCAAACAGTAACATGATTAACAGGAATGACGGGTGGCCAGCCAGACCTTTCTAAATGCCATGGCCACAATAGGCCTCTCCTCCTGAAAATAAACTAAAGTATGTATTACATGAAGAAAGACCCATCTGCTGGATCAACCCAGCATGAAAGGCAATAAAAACCCAAGTGATGGTTAAATTATCCAATGGTTGGGTGTGGCCTATTGGGGATGTGGCTTTCAGATAGTTATTTTTGGCCACCAATCCTGTAGAGGTTAAAATACGGAACATGCTAAAATATTATTTTTATCTGCAATGTACAAATTTAACATGGCCACGCCACTTGAAAACAACCTATGGATTACATTAAAAACCAGCATAAAAGTGAATAAAAACCAAACTGATGTTTAAATTAACCCATGTTTGGGTAATTGGGTTGTCTTCAGGGTGCATGGCCTTCTGGGGTGTGGATTTCAGTTATTTTTGGCCAACTGTGAGAGTAAATGTCATTCCTGTTCACCATGTTAGTTTGTATTAAATATTGTATTAAAGTGCCAATAACATTTTCCCATCAATATTTTTTGCACCTTACATATTTTACATACATTTAATAACATTTGTTAAAGTGTGACTAACTTTTTTTTCCGGGTTGTCATTTTTATTTTTCAGAGGAGGTTTACAGGTATGACAATATTCAAACAAATGCATGCAAAACCCAAACCCATTGTTCTATACAGAGTCAAGTATATGTGTCAGGCCTCAATTGTTTCCTGACTAGCACAATTAATTCTTGCTGTTGATAATTCTAATGTTATAACTTCTAATAGTAACTGTATCCACGGATTAAATGGGAGAGTGAGGTGGTTGCAATCTTACTCAAATAAGCAGTAATATTATTTGATTGATTGAGAGATTCAAGGGGCTATAATCGTTAAGTAACATAATAGATGGAAAGCACTGAATATTTAAATTCATACACTTCTTAATAATTTAAAAAAACTTATAACTTGGTGGTTCAGATTACGGGATACCAAAGTTATATTTTGCCATATTCTGTTCCAGTTAAGGAGTGGTTTGTAGTCAATTAGATCTGTGGTCCATATTATTTTAATGGCTAGCTCAGAATGCAAGCTTTCCAAAAGATGTATATATTATAGAGATTAGTCCTTTTGGGAGCCCAGATAATGACTTTTTAAAAATCCCATCATTACATGTTTCCCAAGGAACTACAACAAAGGTATTACTTAACCTCTTAAGTCGACCCTCTACTTTTTTGAACATTCTGTTAAAAATCGCGCAACATTTCAGCGCCCTGCTACTCATGCCAGGAATATAGTATATGCATTTGCTTAGTCTGTGTGGATAGAAAACACTCAGACGTTTAAAAACTGGTTAAATCACTGCTGTGGCTTTACCAGAACGGCATTTACATCGAAAAGCACAGGAAAAACTGATCACTGAAAATGGGAAAATATATCCATGCGCTACTTGAACCCATTGATAAAGGTGAACCACAATTAATTGACTGAGGTTGCAGTACCTACAGCTTCCACACGGTGTCTAGAGTCTTGTCATTTCCCTTCGAGTTTTTTCTTGGTCAAACACATGCAGGACACCGTATCTCCTCCGGTCTAGGACCGGATATTTTCGTTGAGTTTCTAGCTGGACATTTTTCCAGACGGACAGCTAATGATCTTTACATCGCCTCCTGATGAATTTTATCGCTTATTAACGTTTACTAATACCTAAAGTTGCATTACAAACGTATTTCGAAGTGTTTTGTGAAAGTTTATCGTCGACTTTTTGAATTTAAAAAATGACGTTACGTTTTGAAACAATGTTTTTTTCGTTTATCACACAGTCTACATATAACGATATCTAGGCTTTATATGGACCGATTTAATCAAAATAAAGACCCAAATAGTGTTTATGGGACATCTAGGAGTGCCAACAAAGAAGATGGTGAAAGGTAATGAATGTTTTCTATTTTATTGTGCGGTTTGTGTAACGCCGAAATGCTAATTATTTTGTTTACGTCCCCTGTGGGTCTTTTGGGGTGTTGCATGCTATCAGATAATAGCTTCTCATGCTTTCGCCGAAAAGCATTTTAAAAATCTGACTTGTTGCCTGGATTCACAACGAGTGTAGCTTTAATTCGATACCCTGCATGTGTATTTTAATGAACTTTTGAGTTTTAACAAATACTATTAGCATTTAGCGTAGCGCATTTGCATTTCCAGAGCTCTAGTTGGGACGCAAGCGTCCCGAGTAGAAGCAACAGGTTAATTATCATAACAAAGCCAATAACTCCCCCAACATTTGGATATGCATAGGCATTTGAGGAACTCATACGCTTGTGTGAGTCTCATAAAAACTATAAAAGTGTCAGTGCTCAACCTTAAGATGCAATACAACAGAAAATGAACAGGAGTTACATTTAATATCACGGGTGGCCATAAATAACTATTTGATAGCCACATCCCTACTAAGCCATGCCTCCAGTCTGCTGATATGACCCGTGCGTCATAGCTCAATAATCCAGCATCAATAACCAAACAACCCAACTGAGTGACCCAAATGTCTGGGTCAAAATAACACAACACTACCTAACATTTTTTTGAGTGCATACTTATTTCATAAGGCCATATTTTGAGGGCCTAGTTTTACCCTTAATACAGGGGCCGAAATCTCATACACAATCACTTAGAACCAAAAACACACCCATCCTTATCATATTTACCAGCATGTTCGATTGCAGGTTGATATTTAGAATGTTTTGTTTCAATATCTATGTTTATAATTGATTACTATTATGCTACACAAAGATAACGTACATTTTTCTAACCTAACCCAATCAGTTAGCCCTAGATTCAATCAGATCAAGTGTTAACAGGAGATAGCGGACAGCCTTACAGTGTTTTGGCACGTTAGAGGTGGAACTTGCGATCCTTGTCACAAAGCCACACCCTCCCCAATCCCGTCAGAAGTTTCGAACTAGAAAGTGTAGGTTATCTAGAAATAATTGAAAAGTAATTTTTTTTAATAATGAGGATTTACCTACACCTTAGCCAAATACATTTAAACTCAGTTGTTCACAATTCCTGACATGTAATCCTAGTAAAATTCCATGTCTTAGGGCAGTTAGGATCACCACTTTATTTTAAGGATGTGAAATATCAGTATAATAGTCACATTCCCAGTGGGTCAGAAGTTTACATACACTCAATTAGTATTTGGTAGCATTGCATTTAAATTGTTTAACCTGGGTCAAACATTTCGGTTAGCCTTCCACAAGCTTCCCACAATAAGTTGGGTGAATTTTGGCCCATTCCTCCTGACAGAGCCGGTGTAACTGAGTCAGGTTTGTAGTCCTCCTTGCTCGCACATGCTTTTTCAGTTCTGCCCACAAATGTTCTATGGGAGTAGATCAGGGCTTTGTGATGGCCAATCCAATACCTTGACTTTGTTGTCCTTAACCATTTTGCCACAACTTTGGAAGTATGCTTGGGGTCATTGTCCACTTGAAAGACCCATTTGCGACCAAGCTTTAACTTCCTGACTGATGTCTTGAGATGTTGCTTCAATATATCCACATTATTTTCCCCCCTCATGATGCCATCTATTTTGTGAAGTGCACCAGTCTCTCCTGCAGCAAAGCACCCCCACAACATGATGCTGCCACCCTCGTGCTTCATCGTTGGGATGGTGTTCTTCGGCATGCAAGCCTCCTCCTTTATCCTCCAAACATAACAATGGTCATTATGGCCAAACAATTCGATTTTTGTTTCATCAGACCATAGGATATTTCTCCAAAAAGTATGATCTTTGTCCCCATATGCAGTTGCAAACCGTAGTCTGTAATTTTTATGGCGGTTTTGGAGCAGTGGCTTCTTCCTTGCTGAGCGGCCTCAGATTTTGTCGATATAGGATTAATTTTACTGTGGACATAGATACTTTTTTACCTGTTTTCTCCAGCATCTTCACAAGGTCCTTTGCTGTTGTTCTGGGATTGCACCAAAGTACGTTCATCTCTAGGAGACAGAGTGCGTCTCCTTCCTGAGCGGAATGAAGGCTGCGTGGTCCCATGGTGTTTATACTTGTGTACTATTGTTTGTACAGATGAACGTGGTACCTTCAGGCATTTGGAAATTGCTCCCAAGGATGAACCAGACTTGTGGAGGTCTACAATATTTTTTTCTGAGGTTTTGGCTGATTTATTTTGATATTTCCATGATGTCAAGCAAAGAGGCACTGAGTTTGAAGGTAGGCCTTGAAATACATCCGCAGGTACAATTGACTCAAATGATGTCAATTAGCCTATCAGAAGCTTTTAAAGCCATGACATCATTTTCTGGAATTTTCCAAGCTGTTTAAAGGCACAGTCAACTTAGCGTATGTATACTTCTGACCCACTGGAATTGTGATACAGTGAATTATATGTGAAATAATCTGTCTGTAAACAATTGTTGGAAAAATGACTTGTGTCATGCACAAAGTAGATGTCCTAACCGACTTGCCAAAACTATAGTTTGTTAACAAGACATTTGTGGAGTGGTTGAAAAATGAGTTTTAATAACTGTAAACTTCTAACTTCAACTGTATGTTTTCCTAATCTCTTTGTAGATTACATTGCACATTCCCAAGGCTGCCAACTTTTGAAGAAAGCTTGGAGTGAGATTTGCTATGTGATTTTCATTGGTCCTTCGCACAGCCCCTTTACGGGGGACTGGGTGTCCCCCCCAGGAAAATGTTACTGTTTTAAAGTTAATTTCCTGCAATGCTAAGTATTTTGAAATGCCTATGACAAGTGTGGAAAAGTTTAAAATAAAAACCACAGGTCAGGTGTATTCGGGGTCAGGTGTATTCGGGATGCTTTGAATATGAAATGAACGCTCAACATTGGATGACTTTGTTACTTTGAGATTTTTGGGCAATGAAATTTATTATAAACCATTTGTAATTTTTGTAAACATATTTTTAGGTGGTTTGACACTTTATTCAGACAGTAATTCAATTATATAGAGAGACAGTCAAATTCTAGAAACAGTGGGACAGTTGGAAGAAGGGATTGATCCCTGTTCTCAGGTGGAAAATTGTAGAATTACCACTACACCAAGGCGCCGCACAGGAACGGTAACCAAATCATAGATTGCAGTCTCCTTGTCCATACACTGCCATTAAAACATTTCAACGTCCTGCTACTCATGCCATGAATATAGTATATGCATATGATAAGTATGTGTGTATAGACACTCTGAAGTCTCTAAAACTGGTTAAATCATGTCTGTGGCTATAACAGAACGTGTTTAGGAGTAAAAATCCCAAGGAAAACTGTTCACCAAAAACACACAAAAGAAATTCATCCGCCAGTCTATGTATTGTCTATGGCGATAGAAAATAGATGCAGTCCCGTTTACAATGCCTACAGCTTCCACACGATGTCGCCAGTACTGGCATTTCATTGCATGTTTATCCTTGGTGGGATGACGTATAGGCACTTCCTGTCTTGGGGTACACCGAGGAAGTTATGAAAGTGAAAAAATTGACTGTAATGAATTTCCTCCTCCTCCTCCGAAGAGGAGAGGCGAAACGGATCGGAGGACCAATATGCGTCGTGGTAAGTGTCCATGGTTCTTTTTAATACGTTAAGGTACACATGAACAACTGACTACAAAAAACAAGAAATGTGAAAACTCAAAACAGTCCTATCTGGTGCAAACACAGAGACAGGAACAATCACCCACAAACACACAGTGAAACCCAGGCTACCTAAGTATGATTCTCAATCAGAGACAACTAATGACACCTGCCTCTGATTGAGAACCATACTAGGCCGAAAACATAGAAATACCCAAAACCTAGAAAAACAAACACAGGAAATAAAGGTCAGAACGTGACATTGACGATGATTTCAAGACTTGCTGCTATCGAATACAGATCGCCCCTTGATCAATTTTATCGATTATTAACGTTTATTAATACCTAAAGTTGGTTTACAAAAGTAGTTTGAAGTGATTTGTAAAAGTTTATAGGCAACTTTTTTAATTTTAAAAAGTGACGTTGCGTCTTGTAAAGGTGAATTTTCCTGGATCAGACGGCCTTCATAAATGGACATTTTGGGTATACAATGACGGATTTAATCGGGAAAAATACCCAATTGTGATGTTTATGGGACATATAGGAGTGCCAACAAAGAAGCTCGTCAAAGGTAATGAATGTTTTATATTTTATTTCTGCGTTTTGTGTAGCGCCGGCTACCGCTAATTCTTTTGTTTAGGTCTCGTTCAGGTATTTCGGGGGGGTGCATGCTATCAGATAATAGCTTCTCATGCTTTTGCCGAAAAGCATTTTACAAATCTGACATGTTGGCTAGATTCACAACGAGTGTAGCTTTAATTGAGTACCTTGCATGTGTGTTTTAATGAAAGTTTGAGTTTTATTGAGTACTACAGTTGGCGCTCTGAAATTTCCGCTGATTTTGGTCCCTGTACAGGGACCGCATCCGTAACAAGTTTTAAGGTAAGGAAACAAACATTTAGTATTTTGCCATTTGGGTGATTATTTTTAAAATAGGGCTGGAAGAAAATACTACTTGCTCTCCAGGAGGGTTGGCCACCCTTGATCTATGTTTCCCAAGTGCTGGGTGTTTGAAAATGTTGTTGTTATAACAATTCATTTTTCAATCACCCAACCTTCAAGAAAATGTTTAATGAATATTAATATTCAGGTGGTTTATGCCTAGTAGTTGAAAATCCTTGACATCATCTTACTCTACAAAGATAAAATATGTGTTTGAGTTGTGAGTCCCCCTACCATCTCTGCCTAGCATGTGCACAATTCTTATGTAACAAATTAGAGTTGATTCCAAGAGCATTATTGAATGACTTATTGAAAACTGTCCATGAATGTCTGCAATATTACATAGCCTTATAGAATTAATTTTCAAAAGACAAAATATCAAAATATCAAATATGTACACTGGCAAAAATGGGAAGAAGTGTAATAATAAAATAAGTGTGGGGATTAACAGAAGTGTTCTTGCTGACAAGCACATTAGCCTATATTTTAGCCTATTGTTAATAATGAGAATTGTACCACTGATCAATCTAAATCAAGTAAATGGATAATTAAAACTCCCGAAGACAAGATTACATAAATATGCCCCTAAACCCTAACCCATTTTTTTAATCCATTTATTGTCCCCCCTCTAGAATCAAACTATGATTTTCATAGTTACAAATCAGGTCACCCTACCAAACTTCCCTGCTGAAACATACTGTAGGTTCTGTCTGCTGCCTTTTCATTGGCACAGCCTAAAAGGCGCTGATGGTAAATCTGGCATCTGCATTGGCTTTGCAGCATTTACGATGATACGGCCTCTGCAGAAGTCAGGGCACTCGTACTTCTTGCGCTTCACTGAGCAGTGTAGAGCTGTGAAGGAAGTTTGTGTTTATAGAGGACCTCCCGCACCCACCTACCGTCAACCAATCATGTCAATGCAGATCTATACTGAGCTATAAGGAACCCTCTACATTATTACAACATTTAGGAGGCGATGCGGTATGGAGCTGAATTTGGCCTCTGTATGGCTCCACAATTGCGTTCCACCCTCCAGACGGACCCTCCGACCACATGTCAATCACCAAACAAGGGCACTAATGCAAGTACATGCTGTCAAAATGCTGCATTCTTCAATAATTTTGTTGACAATATTGTACATAAAACACTGCTACCGTACTGCTCTTTTTACTCTAATCCTGAGGAGCGTTTCCTTAAAACATGCATCCAATCCCCTTGATCCCTTACATAACTAGACCAATCATATGCTTCAGTGTGCCACTGTTCACTGTGGCAAGACAGAACAATGATAGAGGTTTAGCTCGTGATGATGTTAAATTGAAGGTGCAGATGTTCCGATTTCAAAACGATTTGGGGCACAGTTGAAAGGTTAACGTGCTGACTATACAATGGACTAATTTTCTAAATAAAAGCATTACTTTGCAATGCGTGAGATATAAAAGGTGTGCCGTAAGATCATGAGAAGAGGGTCAAATGCGTGTCTCACGATCAATTCGTGAGAGTTTGCAGCTCTGCATTCCAGTGTTTGAACTTGTAAACAAGGCTGCATGAGATTTATCTTAATGCCAATGGCCATGTACACTTTTGGTATAATGCAGCCCTAATGCAGTTCCACCTCAGACACCAAAACAACAGCTATGCAGATGTCAGCTAAAGCAGATCTGATTGAATAGAGGTCTTAGTTTTTTGCACCCGTTACTGAAAGTTTAGTTCTTGTTTAAGTGCCTTAGGTAATTATAATCCACACAATGTATGCATTAACTCCATTATTATGCAATTATGAAACAATTGTCCTATGTAACAACAATGTTGCAATTGTAATAATCACAGTCACTGCACATGTATATGTACTTTATGTAAAGTGTTTACTTTATTAACTTATGTCTCACTTATTCTGAAAATATGTTAGGTCCTTTAAAAGCTGCAATAGTGGTTTATTCTGATGTTTGGGTGACTCCATGTCCCTCATGTAATTACAGTGCCTTCAGAATGTATTCATACCCTTTGACTCATTCCACACAGAATTCAAAATGGATTAAACCGATTTTTTTTCTCAGCCATCTACACACAATAACCCATAATGACAAAGTGAAAACATGTTTTTAGAAATTGTAGTTAATTTATTGAAAATGAAATACAGAAGTATCTAATTTACATAAGTATTCACAGTCCTTTGCTATTACACCCTTAATTGAGCTCTGGTGTATCCAATTTCCTTCGATCATCCTTGAGCTGTTCCTACAACTTGATTGGAGTCCACCTGTGGCCAATTCATTTTTTTGGACATAATTTAGATGTACCTGCTGCTCATCTGTTGTTCTTTAATTTTAAAAAAATGTCACCTACACTCTGAAAAAGGCTGTAATGCCGAAACAGCTGTGCATGCTATCCCTGATGCAGTGAACATACCGTGATTAAAAACATTGAATAATGATGTAAGCTTTATGCAACATATTTTTGAGTGCGAATCCATTGCACCTTTTTGTTTGGGCATGATTTAGAAAGAAACACATCAGTCTATATAAGGTCCCACAGGTGACAGTGAATGTTAAAGCAGAAACTATATGAAGAAGGAACTATATGTAGATCGCCAAGAGAATTGTGATTAGGCATATATCTGGGGAAGGGTATAACACCATTTCCTAGAGCTGGCCATCCGACCAAACTGAGCAACCGGTTGAGAAGGAACTTGGCCAGGAAGGTGACCAAGCATCCAATGACCACTCTGACAGAACTACAGAGTTCCTTGGCTGAGATGGGAGAACTTGCCAGATGGACAACAGTCTCTACAGCACCTCAACAATCTGGGCTTTATGGCAGAGTGGCAAGATTGAAGCCACTCCTGAGAAAAAAGGCACATGGCAGCACGCCTGAGGTTTGTAAAAAGGAACGAGTAAGCACAAGGCAAAAGATTATGTGGTCCGATGAGACAAACATTTACACTTTGCCCTGAATGCAAAACAATATGTCTGGATAAAACCAGGTCAACAACCGTCTAACAGCATCCCTGAAGCATTATGATGGCAGCTTCATGCTATGGGGCTTCATAAGCTTCATGAAGCTTCATGCTGCTTTCAGTGGCAGGGATTGGGAGGATAGGATAGAGGGAACAATGAATGGAGGCAAATATAGGCATATCATTGATGAGAACCAGCTTAAGAGTGCAAACAACCTTAGACTGGGGCACTGATTTACATTCAAAGGAAAATTACCCCAAGCGTACAGTGGGGCAAAAAGTATTTAGTCAGCCACCAATTGTGCAAGTTCTCACACTTAAAAAGATGATCACAGGTACACTTCAACTATGACAGACAAAATTAGAATAAAATTCCAGAATGTCACATGGTAGGATTTTTAATGAATTTATTTGCAAATTATGGTGGAAAATATGTATTTGGTCACCTACAAACAAGCAAGATTTCTGGCTCTCACAGACCTGTAACTTCCTCTTTAAGAGGCTCCTCTGTCCTCCACTCGTTACCTGTATTAATGGCACCTGTTTGAACGTGTTATCAGTATAAAAGACACCTGTCCACAACCTCAAACAGTCACACTCCAAACTCCACCATGGCCAAGACCAAAGAGCTGTCAAAGGACACCAGAAACAAAATTGTAGACCTGCACCAGGCTGGGAAGACTGAATCGGCAATAAGCAGCTTGGTTTGAATAAATCAACTGTGGGAGCAATTATTAGGAAATGGAAGACATACAAGACCACTGATAATCTCCCTCCATCTGGGGCTCCACGCAAGATCTCACCCCGTGGGGTAAAAATGATCACAAGAACGGTGAACAAAAATCCCCGAACCACACGGGGGGACCTAGTGAATGACCTGCAGAGAGCCGGGACCAAAGTAACAAAGCCTACCATCAGTAACACACTACGCCGCCAGGGACTCAAATCCTGCCACACCTTGTTTAGATAAAATCCTTCTTTATATCCCAAAAACTCAGTTTAGTTGGCGCCATCGATTTGCGTAATCCACTTGTTCAACATGCAGACAAAGGAATCCAAAAAATGACAGCTAAACTTTGTTCAAACAAGTCAAACTACCTTTCCCATTAATCTTCAGGTATCCTAAAATGTAAATAAACTATAATATTTAATACGGAAAGAAGTATGTTCAATAGAAAAGTAAAATTAGGAGGCACGTCTCTTCTTTGTTGCGTGCTGACTGATTTATTTTCCACTGGGACTTTGTACCAAAACTCAAGCCTGAAACCTTAAACAACGACTGTTGACATCTAGTGGAGGCCATAGGAATTGCAATCTGGGAGCTAGAATTGCATAGGACCCATAGCTTTCCATTATGAGAGCCTGGGATCTAAAAAAATCAGGTTTGGATTTTTACCTACCATATCAATTGTGTTATAGTCTCATACATTATGTTAACATTTCTACAAACTTCAAAGTGTTTTCTATCCAATGCTACCAATTATATGCATTATAATATGGATTCTGGGCCTCAGTCAGGTAGAAATTCAGGATAATAGACCTTAGAACTAACAAGTTTTAACAAAGGTTGAGAAAATCTGCAGGGAAGAATGGGCGAAAATCCCAATATCCAGGTGTGCAAAGCTGGTACAGATATACCCAAGATGACTCAAAGCTATAATTGCCGCCAAAGTATTGACTCAGGGTTGTGTATTTCATGTTCAATAGATTTGCAAAAATTTCAAAAACATGTTTTGACGTTTTCATTGTGGGGTATTATGTGTAAATGGGTGAGATAAAAATATTAAAAATATATATTTTTAAATTCAGGCTGTAACACAAGAAAATGTTGAATAAGTCAAAGTGTATGAATACTTTCTGAGTACTGGACTGCCTTGAGTATTTGAAAAGTAGGTATGTATTTACCCCTTTTTCGGGGTATCCAATTGGTAGTTACAGTCCTGTCCCATTCCTGCAACTCCCGTGCGGACTCTGGAGAGGCGAAGGTCGAGAGCCGTTCATCATCCGAAACACAACCCAACCAAGCCGCACTGCTTCTTGATACAATGCCCGCTTAACCCGGAAACCAGTCACACCAATGTGTCACGAGGAAACACTGTACACCTGGCGACCGTGTCAGCGTGCATTGCGTCCGGCCCACCACAGGAGTCAATGGTGCGTGAATGGACGGGAACATCCCTGCCAGCCAAACCTACCCCTAACAATTGTGCGTCGCCCCATGGGTCTCCCGGTGGCGGCCAAGCCTGTACTCAAACCAGGTTCTCTAGTGGCACAGTGCCGTAGACCAATGCACCACTCAGGAGGCAGTAAATGTTAGATTTCTCCAATAAACTACAAAATACAACCATTTTCTGCCCAGGTCTGATTTGGTCCCACTCTTTCAGTGTTGATTTCACTCTGGAGAATTTGCTGTGCAGTATGCTAGAACACACACAAATACAGTACCAGTTATAAATTTGGACAAACCTTCTCATTCCAGGGATTTTCTTTATTTTTACTATTTTCTACATTGTAAAATAATAGTGAAGACATCAACAACTATGAAATGAAACTATGAAATGTTTTTTAACAAATCCAAATATATTTTATATTTCAGATTCTTCAAAGTAGCCACCCTTGCCTTCATGACAACTTTTTACACTCTTGGCATTCTCTCAACCAGCTTCATGAGGTTGTCCCCTGTAATGCATTTAAATTATTAACAGGTGTGCCTTGTTAAAAGTTCATTTGTGGAATTTCTTTCCTTTGATTGAGCGGGGGTGGTATACAGAAGATAGCCCTATTTAGTAAAAGACCAAGTACATATTATGGATCAGTAATAAGCAAAGAGAAACAACAGTCTATCATTACTTTAAGACATGAAGGTCGGTCAATTAGGAAAATTTCAAGAATTTTTAAAGTTTCTTCAAGAACAGTTGCAAAAACCATCAAGCGCTATAATGAAACTGGCTCTCATGAGGACCGCCACAGGAAAGGAAGATCCAGAGTTACTCTGCTGCAGAGGATAAGTTCATTAGAGTCACCAGCCTCGGAAATGGGCAATTAACGGCACCTTAGATTGCAGCCCAAATAAATGCTTCACAGAGTTTAAGTAACAAACACATCTCAACATCAGCTGAAGACTGCATGAATCAACCCTTCATGGTCGAATTGCTGGAAAGAAACCACTACTAAAGGACACCAAGAAGAAGAAGAGACTTGCTTGGTCCAAGAAACACAAGCAATCGACATTAGTGTGGAATTCTGTCCTTTGGTCTGATTTGAGATTTGAGATTTTTGTTTCCAACTGCCGTGTCTTTGTGAGACGCATTAGGTGAACGGATGATATCCGCTTTTGTGGTTCCCACCGTGAAGCATGGAGGAGGAGGTGTGATGGTGCTTTGCTGGTGACACTGTCTGTGATTTACTTCGAATTCAAGACACACTTAACCAGCATGGCTATCTGTAATGGAGTGCATAACTGGCTGCAAGGAAGTCAGGTGCAGGAGAGCAGAAATGGGTAGCAAACTGAGCCCTTTATTGGGGCAAACAAAACACAGTCCTCAGAAAACTAAACACACACGGGTTACAATAACCCGGCGCAAACCAGCCTGGAGTACATATACATTTACATATAACAATTCCACACACAGACATGGGGGGAAAAAGAGGGTTATATGCAAGACGAGTAATGAGAGAATGCAAACCAGGTGTGCGGGAAAACAAGACAAAACAAATAGAAAATGAAAGGTGAATTGGCGATGGCTAGAAGAACGGTGACGTCGACCGCCGAACGCCGCCCGAACAAGGAGAGGGACCGACCTCGGCGGAAGTCGTGACACTATCACAGCATTCTGCAGGGATACGCCATACCATCTGGTTTGCACTTAGTGGGACTATCATTTGTTTTTCAACAGGACAATAACCCCAAAACTATTTGACCAAGAAGGAGAGTGATGGAGTGCTGCATCAGATGACCTGGCCTCCACAATCACCCACCCTCAAGCCAATTGAAATGGTTTGGGATGAGTTGGACCGCAGAGTGAAGGAAAAGCAGCCAACAAGTGCTCAGCATATGTGGGAACTCCTTCAAGTCTGTTGGAAAATAATTCCAGGTGAAGTTGGTCGAGAGAATGCCAAGAGTGTGCAAAGCTGTCATCAAGGCAAAGGGTGGCTACATTGAAGAATCTCAAAAAATAAAATATATTTTGATTTGTTTAACACTTTCTGTGTTACTACATTTTTTTATGTGTTAATTCATAGCTTTAATGTATTCACTATTATTTGACAATGTAGAAAACCTTGACATGCTATGACATTTGAACAATACATTTGACAGGAAACTATTGTGCTGCTGTAGTATTGTACAGTACAAACTGAAGAAGCAGGAAAGAAAGCAGGAAAGAAAGCAATCACCCTGCCTCTTGTTTTGGTAAACAGTTGAGGAATGGGGATTGAAATGTAACCACTCTCAAACATTTTGGGTTCTAATGGGGTATGGCAGTCATGAAGCATTTATATGTTATGTTCTTCAATTAATGGCTATATATCTTGAAATAAATCTCAAAATTGTTGTACCAATCCCAGATTGCCCCTTTAATTATATCACTCCCTATTGAAGTGATATGTTTTTCCAACATATCACTGCAGAAAAGTTTTTAAAATATCTTGTATTATTCAGCATTTAGTGAATTAAACATGTGTGCCAAGAGACTATCCCTAGCTAACTGTGCCTGCTCTTAATCTCAGTGGCTCAAAGTACCCATCTCATATTCACTCATGGAATTTCAAACGCAAAAATCTACATTTTGGTAGTTGATTAAAAGCTATTTGTGAAAAGCTTGGATATAACAGATGATTTGGACATAAGATGTGTCAAGGTTTTACATCACTCAGTATGGAATAGACGTTACAGAATATAATGCAATTTAAACCGTTACTTTAGACAACTGCCTTTGTATTGGAAGATGTTTATACTTTTGTTTTATAGATTATGGAAAATAGATTGCCATGTTGGCAGTTGGATCTCTGACATTGGTTCCCAAACATTATATAGTCCCGTATACCTTCAAACATTCAACCTCCAGTTGCGTACCGCCTCTAGCACCAGGGTCAGAGCACTCTGAAATGTTTTTTTTTTGCCATCATTGTAAGCCTGCCTCACACACACCATACAATACATTTATTAAACATAATAATGAGTGTGAGTTTTTGTCACTACCCAGCTCGCGAGAAGTGATAAAGCGCTCTTATAGGACCAGGGCACAAATAACAATACAAAATAATAATCAATCATTTTGCTCTTTACTTAGTCATCTTACATATAAAACCCTATTTGTTCATCAACATTTGTGAATAACTAACCACATGTTAATGAGAAGGGTATGCTTGAAAGGATGCACATAACTGTGCACTGTTGCGTTGTATTGGAGAGTCTCAGTCTTAAATAATATTCCACACGCAGTCTGTGCCTGTATTTAGTTTTTATGCTAGTGAGGGCCGAGAATCCACTCTCACATACAGATGAAGTTGGATGTTCACATATACTTAGGTTGGAGTCATTAAAAGTCATTTTTCAACCACTCCACAAATTTCTTGTTAACAAACTATAGTTTTGGCAAGTCAGTTAGGACATCTACTTTGTGCATGACACAAGTCATTTTTCCAACAATTGTTTACAGACAGATTATTTCACTTATAATTCACTGTATCACAATTCCAGTGGGAACTCATCCAAAAAATTGTAGACATCTACAAATCTGGTTCATCCTTGGGTACCACGTTCATCCTTGGGTACCACGTTCATCCTTGGGTACCACGTTATCATTGGGTACCACATTCATCTCTGCACTTCACAAAATAGACAGCATCATAAGGCAGAAAAAATTATGTGGATATATTGAAGCAACATCTCAAGACATCAGTCAGGAAGTTAAAGCTTGGTCGCAAATGGGTCTTCCAAATGGACAATGACCCCAAGCATACTTCCAAAGTTGTGGCAAAATGGCTTAAGCACAACAAAGTCAAGGTTTTGAAGTGACCATCACAAATCACTGACCTCAATCCTATAGAAAATGTGTGGGCAGAACTGAAAAGGCATGTGCGAGCAAGGAGGCCTACAAACCTGACTCGGTTACACCATCTCTGTCAGGAGGAATGGGTCAAAATTCACCCAACTTATTGTGGGAGGTCACTCGAAACATTGGACCCAAGTTAAACAATTTAAAGGCAATGCTACCAAATACTAATTGAGTGTATGTAAACTTCTGATCAACTGGGAATATGATGAAATAAATAAAAGCTGAAATAAATCATTCTCTCTGCTATTATTCAGACATATCACATTCTTAAAATAAAGTGGTGATCCTAACTGACCTAAAATAGGGAATTTTTACTTGGATTAAATGTCAGGAATTGTGAAAAACGGAGTGTAAATGTATTTGGCTAAGGTGTATGTAAACTTCCGACTTAAACTGTACGTGGTTGTAAAGGACATCAATGTCTTAACAGCACGATTTGCCAAGGTAAGATCTCTGAGCGCATCCCTATCCATCTAGCAGTGGCTTCTGATGAACTTCTTATGGCTGCAGGGGCAGTATTGAGTAGCTTGGATGAAAGGTGCCCAGAGGTGCCCAGAGTAAACTGCCTGCTCCCCATGCCCCAGTTGATAATATATGCATATTATTATTAATATTGGATAGAAAACATTCTGAAGTTTCTCAAACTGTTTGAATGATGTCTGTGAGTATAACAGAACTCAAATGGCAGGCAACCTGTGAAGAAATCCAAACAGGAAGTGGGAAATCTGAGGTTGGTCGATTTTCAACCCAGCCCCTATTGAATACGCAGTGGGATATTGGTTATGTTGCACTTCCTAAGGCTTCCACTAGATGTCAACCATCTTTAGAAACTTCTTTGTTTGTTTGCTTATTCTTTGCCTTCTACCTCTTCTTCTATTATGTCTTCCCCTAAACACCACCACCACGCATTCTTACACATCTTCTTTTTTCACTTCCACGAGCATGTAGCTGCTGTTCAGGGTTGTGATGTTCCTCCGTGTTAAAAAATGGTAGTGATCGTGCTGTGGGCAAGCTCCACATACAGTATATGCTTCCAAACTTGATCGATAGATTTGTAAGATTGTGATTCCTATTTCATTACTCTGTCACCTGGCAGGTAATTTGCCACTTTAGGAGACATCACAAACATTCATTGAGACTGGAGAATTACATTTCTCTCACTAACTTTAAACATCAGCTATCTGAACAGCTAACCGATCGCTGCAGCTGTACATAGTCCATCTGTAAATAGCCCACCCAATCTACCTACCTCATCCCCATATTGTTTTTATTTACTTTGCTGCTCTTTTGCACGCCAGTATCACTACTTACACACCATCATCTGCTCATCATCATCTGCTCATGTATCACTCCATTGTTAATCTGCTAAATTGTAATTACTTTGCTACTATGGCCTATTTATTGCCTTACCTCCTCATGCCATTTGCACACACTGTATATAGACTTCCTTTTTTCCCATTGTGTTATTGACTGTACGCTTGTTTATTCCATGTGTAACTCTGTGTTGTTGCTTCTGTCGCACTGCTTTGCTTTATATTGGCCAGGTCACAGTTGAAAATGAGAACTTGTTCTCAACTAACTTACCTGGTTAAAAAAAGGTGAAATACAAAAATAGAAAATAAAATTATGTCTGACAGATTTTGATAATTAAATGTATCATTTAGCATGTGATGGCTCACATGCTAAAGGACCTCGGCATTACTCTGGACCCTGATCTCTCTTTTGAAGAACATATCAAGACTGTTTCAAGGACAGCATTTTTCCATCTACGTAACATTGCAAAAATCAGAAACTTTCTGTCCAAAAATGATGCAGAAAAATCAATCCATGCTTTTGTCACTTCTAGTTTAGACTACTGCAATGCTCTACTTTCCGGCTACCCGGATAAAGCACTAAATAAACTTCAGTTAGTGCTAAATACGGCTGCTAGAATCCTCACTAGAACCAAAAAATTTGATCATATTACTCCAGTGCTAGCCTCCCTACACTGGCTTCCTGTCAAGGCAAGGGCTGATTTCAAGGTTTTACTGCTAACCTACAAAGCATTACATGGGCTTGCTCCTACCTATCTCTCTGATTTGGTCCTGCCGCACATACCTACACGTACGCTACGGTCACAAGACGCAGGCCTCCTAATTGTCCCTAGAATTTCTAAGCAAACAGCTGGAGGCAGGGCTTTCTCCTGTAGAGCTCCATTTTTATGGAATGGTCTGCCTACCCATGTGAGAGACGCAAACTCGGTCTCAACCTTTAAGTCTTTACTGAAGACTCATCTCTTCAGTGGGTCATATGATTGAGTGTAGTCTGGCCCAGGAGTGTGAAGGTGAACGGAAAGGATGTGGAGCAACGAACCGCCCTTGCTGTCTCTGCCTGGCCGGTTCCCCTCTTTCCACTTGGATTCTCTGCCTCTAACCCTATTACAGGGGCTGAGTCACTGGCTTACTAGGGCTCTTTCATACCGTCCCTAGGAGGGGTGCGTCACTTGAGTAGGTTGAGTCACTGATGTGATTTTCCTGTCTGGGTTGGCGCCCCCCCTTGGGTTGTGCCGTGGCGGAGATTTTGTGGGCTATACTCGGCCTTGTCTCAGGATGGTAATTTGGTGGTTGAAGATATCCCTCTAGTGGTGTGGGGGCTGTGCTTTGGCAAAGTGGGTGGGGTTATATCCTTCCTGTTTGGCCCTGTCTGGGGGTGTCATCGGATGGGGCCACAGTGTCTCCTGACCCCTCCTGTCTCAGCCTCCAGTATTTATGCTGCAGTAGTTTATGTGTCGGGGGGATAGGGTCAGTTTGTTATATCTGGAGTACTTCTCCTGTCCTATCTGGTGTCCTGTGTGAATTTAAGTATGCTCTCTCTAATTCTCTCTCTCTTTCTCTCTTTCTTTCTCTCTCTCGGAGGACCTGAGCCCTAGGACCATGCCTCAGGACTACCTGACATGATGACTCCTTGCTGTCCCCAGTCCACCTGGCCGTGCTCCAGTTTCAACTGTTCTGCCTGTGATTATTATTATTTGACCATGGTGGTCATTTATGAACATTTGAACATATTGGCCATGTTCTGTTATAATCTCCACCCGGCACAGCCAGAAGAGGACTGGCCACCCCACATAGCCTGGTTCCTCTCTAGGTTTCTTCCTAGGTTTTGGCCTTTCTAGGGAGTTTTTCCTATCCACCGTGCTTCTGCACCTGCATTGCTTGCTGTTTGGGGTTTTAGGCTGGGTTTCTGTACAGGACTTTGAGATATCAGCTGATGTACGAAGGGCTATATAAATACATTTGATTTGATTTGATTTGATGATGAAATAATGTTTAGAAGTTGTGAAGAGTGACATTTTCACTGAGAATCAACTCATCAGTTTTGATCAGCAAGCCACGTGCATGTAGTTATTGTGCAAATTGTAGAAAATTGTACTTTTGCAATTTGCTTAACCCTCCTGTTGTGTTCGTTTCATGCTAATTCATTCTGTGTTCCCAGTCCAAAATGACCGCCCCATTATTGCGGATTATAAATCCATACTAATAGATATATTATCACCTAATTTTGTGTTCGATCTTTTTACCAACTTAAGTTCCTGTGAACATTACAAGTTTTGAACTTCTATTTGCTATTTATGGCCTGTAGGTCTAAATGACCTGAGCTCATACAACTCGATTTTCAGAATAAAAAGCATAATGTATGGATTAATGTATGGATGATGTCTGGAGTGACATAGTGGCATGAAAAATTGCCCGACCAGACTCTGCATCCCATAAACTGGTGGTAGATTTGTTTCTGGATCTCTACACACCAGCAAAATTCAAGAGACCCACGTATGCTTGGACGTCTGTTCGGTCTACCTCCTTCCAGTTGTCTTTGTAAACGCGTCTCCCCTCCAGGTTGGTTATGTTTATCACTACAGTTTAGATTGACTCTGTCAGGAACAGTTCGAAGCAGGATTTTATGGCATCAATCCAGGATATGGCATATCTCGTTGGCTCTGGGGACGTCCTGATAACACTTTCAGCTGACAGCGAACCTCTCCTCTCAGGTGGGGATGAAGAACAGGAGAAATTCCCATTCTTTGACTGGAATGTAACAACAACCTCAGCAGGGCCCTCTTCCTCATCACAGGATTGTTCCACTTCGGTTGTCTTGGTTGTCTCCACATCAGTTGTCTCTGGATCATATTTTGTGTTGTCTTCAACTTCTGACACTTCCTCCTCTAATGCATCTTCACTGTCAGTTTCCTGGCCTCTCTCCTCCTCACCAGTGTCATGATCAAAGATATGATCAAGAGCCTCACGTACAGTATATTGTTCTGTCATTGTGCTGCCACAGAATGAATTGTGAGCAAGGCCTCAAAAAAGCTTGATATACCAGAGCTCTAAAAAAGTTCTATATATTATTGAAACAATGTTGCGATTGTTTGTGAGAATGCCAACAGGTGTGGTTCCCGTGGGGGAAAGATTCTATTGGGGAAAGGCTCCCATGCGGGTTGCCATAGAAGCCAAGAAGGGGAGTGAGGTGTGTGTGTGTGTGTGTGTGCTCAAACACACATGCATGTGAGGTCTGGGAGAGGAAGTGTTAATTCTGATGAATGAGCATGTGCCTGAACTTAATTTAACACACTAATTGTAGTCTCACCCATTCATTTCTAATGACCGGTCATTTTTGACAGGGAACACCACAGGTGTACAAAAGTTAATTAAAAAAGTCCTAAATGAAATGAGGCTTAAATGAATAACAAATTTGAATTTGGTGTGAACAAGAAACTAATTGTTCAGAGATTTGAACTTATTATTTTGAAAAAAATAATTATCATTTGAGAATTGAGCCAAAGTGATTGAGAAAAACTGTCAAATAAAATGTCAACCACAACCACCAACTGTTTTCTTGTATCTACCGACATCTACCGGATGTACACTCCGCCCACAACCCAACTCCACCGAGATGTACACTAGTGTTCAAAAGTTTGGGGTCACATAGAAATGTCCTTGTTTTTGAAAGAAAACTATTTGTCATTTAAAATGACATCACATTGATCAGAAATAAAGTGTAGACATCGTAAATGTTGTAAATGACTAAATTACTGATTTTTAATTGAATATCTACATAGGGGTACAGAGGTCCATTATCAGCAACCATCACTCCTGTGTTCCAATGGCACATTGTGTTAGCTAATCCAAGTTTATCATTTTAAAAGGCTAATTGATCAATTGTCATGCTTAGAGATGTGAAACTCTACCACAGACTTGTAAGAATTGTACCCAAGTGATTGAAAAAAATTGAAGATGAATGGGTTTGTGTGTCTGTCTACAGTTCCAAGGCCTTTGACTAACCCAGTATTTTCTGTCTGGTCCTCAAATATTGAATGGCAACATAGATTTACAATGAATTAATCTGTCATTCTGTTTCTGTGTGGCATCACAACCCCTGGTCAATATGACACTTTTTCACCATTTTCTTCTTGAAGTGAAATGTCAGCATCATTTTTTTTTCAGAACTCATTACTTTTTCCAGCGCAAATAACACTATGTCTACTTTAAGTTTGGTCGTGGGTTGGCTTTTGAAGATGGGTTTTAGTTCTTTGATGTCTTCCATTTCACCTTCAGACACTTTGAAGGCTAATGAAAATTCAGAATATGCAATGATAGGCCCTCCTTTAATCACATATTTATACCCTGTGTCCGTGATGCCTGGCAGGCTGTTTGTGGTCCTCTGGGGAGTCTCTGACCTCAAATGCCATGAAAGGCCTCTCAGTATTGACTCTTAAGGCCAAGCATTACACAACCACTCGGCTCAGTGTGGACATGCCCACACACAAATACAAGTCAGGAAGGCACACACACGCAACAACTTTCATATAATCTACAGGCAATGCTCTGAAGGAAACAGGGTACTACTTGTGACACAGACTAAATCTACTCATTTTCATAGAAAGCTGGTGCAACCTAAACCTATGGTGTGCAGCGATTTCATGACTTCGGACGTCAAATGTAAAAAAAGGGTCATTTTCCAATAACTTAATATATGTCACAACAGGTCTTAATATACTGTATGTGTCATGACCCTATTATGACCCTATTATGGCCCTATTATGACCCTATTATGGCCCTATTATGACAGGTTATGTCAGCGATTATGACATTCTGATATACTATGACTGTGTCATAACGTGTTATGACACTGGGTGTCAAGTAAAGTGTTACTGAGACTAGTTATGCCAGTCAAGTATGAAAAATATCCCCTCGTAAAAACTACAAGACTGTTCTTTTCTCTACTGGATTTATTCTCGACACTGTATGTTAGGCATGAATGTAAAACACACACACACACACACACACACACACACACACACACACACACACACACACACACACACACACACACACACACACACACACACACACACACACACTACAGTGTACTGTTTATACATCACACAGCACATTGACTTCTGGGTCAAATGTATTGCATCCTGTTTAAATGCATTTTTTTTATTACACATTTATAAATGTGTTGATTGCGCAATTACATCAATTAGAGCTGGCAAGTGATTTCCTTTCCCCCCCAGTGAGACTGGAACACATTGACTCTGACATAATCAGGGGGACAGGGAATCAAATTGAAGTGGATCCAATGCACAGATGCACATACATAAAGACATGCAAAGACACACACGTGCACACTCATAATGATACTCTCTGCTCCATCTTCCCATGCTGGATTAAAATCCTTTCAGTTCTCATCTCTGCCCCAAACCAAGCCCCAGTAACTCAGAGCATTTATCCATATCCCAAACGTTTTAACACGGATTTGACTCACTTCTCTCTCTTTCATACTGTACCTGTGAATCTGGGAGAAGAGAAGGAAAATAGACTAAAGAAACAGAGATAGCAAGTGAAAGAGAGAGAAAGAGAGAGAGATGGAAAGAGAGATAGAGAGAGATCGCATCAGAGAGGGCAAGAGGGAGAGCGAAAGAGAGAGAGCGAGATGGAGGGGGAAAAGAGACTAAGGGAGAGATAGAGATTGCAAAATACAGAGAGAGAGCTTGAGAAAAATGAAAGAATGAGAGAGAAAGCAGAGGGACTGAAATATTAATCAGTCTCTCATCCCTTCATCCAGTGTCTCAGTAGCAGCCATGCAGGTCCAGGAGGAACTTATGACAGACAGACCATGGGAGACTGATTTCTGGCTAGGTTCAAGGCTTATGTTGAAATGGGCAGTGCTGCCAAAAAACTTGATTTTCCTTTTCTTTTAAATTATGTTTACACACTATGAGGTTGAAACAACACTCTGAAATTGTGAAAATTATGATAATAACCTTTGTGTGTAAGAGCTGTTTGAATAAAAGTCTGGAATTTCAGCCTGTTTCTGGTGGGATGGGAGTTTTTGGCCCTGATCATGACATCACAATCTGATCGCGTTATTCTGACCAATGACCAGTCATCATTTATTTGCAAATGTACCCTCCTCTAGAGTCTAAAAGACCTATCTACCAATCTGGGCTTTGTATGTAAATATACTGTACTTCAATTTGTACCAACACGCCCAAACAATCAGACTGAGTATTTAAATGCAAAAACGAGGCTCAGGGAAATAAATTATTAAACATATTTTGAGTTATTTTCATGAAAGAAGCACACTCAGTAAAAAGCCTGCATATGTTCATCCCAAATGGCACTATATTCCCTATATAGTGCACTATTTTTAACCAGGCCCCATAGGGCTCTGGCCAAAAGTAGTGTACTAGGCCTAGGGAACAGGGTGCCATTTGGGACGAATGTTCAAGGTCTATAGGGACCGTGTTTTATAGACCATGATAAAGTAATGCAATATCCTTGATTCCCCTCTGATGTCATTTTTCAGAATAGTATTTTATTTTATTAACACGAATGGCATGACTCTCTAATGCAAGGTACCTTTATCTTATCGAGGCAGACAGTTGTACATACTGGTATAAAATTAAAAGCCCAGTTAGTGGCAGTTTTGCAATCAACATCCATTTTAAGAAGAATTGTAGCTATCTATGTTGTAAAATTGATTAAGAAAGCCTTAGTGTCAATTGAATTGCTTTTGTGTGGTGTCACACATGACCAGCTGTAATGATTGTTTAGAATAGATAAACCTGAAAGTGAAAGTGATGGTTCAATATAACTTTTCTTGTGCTTTAAATGCATACATCTTTGCATAATGATGTCTGTTCTAAGATAACCTTTAATCTTCAGAATAAAAGTTGACACTCCGTTTCACATATATCCACTCATATGGAATTAAGGACTTTATTGAGCAATAAAAAATATACAACAGGAAAAATATTTTCCTTTTTCCGTTATCCTTAATATTGTTCCACCCCAAAATCAATCCATCCGCATATTAGACCCATGTTCCAAATGGAAAACTGAAAAAAGGGGCAGTCTGCAATTCAACAGTAAAAGTAGATCAGCTGGAACGAGTTCAAAAGCATTTCTATTTCATCGTTTTGAAACAAGTCGAGGAGGAGGACTGAGAGAGAGAAGGTTTTGGTTTTACAGACGGTGTGACCGACGTTGACAGGCTAGGTCGCCACTGTCACCGCAACTGCCACATCTGACTCTGCTACATCCGTATCCTCCACGTAGAGTTCTGCCAGTTTCTGAAACTCAGGCCCCCAGTCGTCCAGGTAGTTATAATCCTGTTCTGAGTGTGTTCCCGGGGAGTCCAGAGAGCTGATGGAACCTGTCGGAGACATTTGACCCTCATATGCGTAGGTCTGGAGGGAGTCATATGGAGGCCCGCTAGTGTCCATGTCTGCCTCCACCAGTCTTTGTTTAATAAACTCCTGCACATCCACCTGGTTCAGCTCCGGGGGACTGTGGCAGCCTCGGTTTTGCCTGCGTTGTCGGGCCGCCTCCGGCCGGATGTCCCGTCTGAACTTGAGCTCCTCAGCGGCGGCGGGGTTCCGTAGGGTGATGATGTCGAAGGCCTCAGTGTCCTCCTCGCCGCCCCCCTCATCGTCGTATGTTACCACATTCTCGCGGACGTCCTCCTCGGAGATGACGAGGGGCTCCTTCTTGCTCCGCCGCAGGGTGATGAACAGAACCACGATCGCTGGAGGAAGACAAGGAGAGACGTCGTCTCAACATCAACAGTAATAGAGACAACGCCAACAACAAAGCGGCAAAGAGAACTATGATTGCTGCAGAAGAAAGTGACAAGCAAAAACACCATGCCAACAACAACAACAACAGTAATGTAAACATCAGATGTAATGTAAACAACAACAGTAATGGAAACAACAACAAAACGGTAGGTTTCACAACACCACATGTTATCAGTAGAGGTTCACTACAATATCCAAGTCTGATGGCAACGCTAATGCCACGCTCTGCATGCGGTGTCACTATGTTGGTTATTAATTCAGGATAAATTAACATGTTATGGGTCGTAAACAGTTACAAAAATTAAAGCTTTGTGTTCTGCTCAAATTGCATCCTACTCCCTATATAGTGCAGTACTTTTAACCAGGGCCCATAGGGCCTCCGGTCAAAAGTTGTGCACTATAAAGGGAATAGGGTGGCATTTTGGATTCAGATACTTACTGTATAGTTAAAGTACCTCAGTCAATATCATAAAATGGAGTGGAGATGGTGTTGTTGTTATTCTATTTTGGCTGAGCGTTGCTGTTAAATCTGTTCCAGAGATGCACAGTCTATAATGAGAAGATTCTCATAGCAGCTTGCATTGAGAGCATCATTACAGCTAATACCAGTGACGGCTAATGGGTATTATTGATTTACACTCTGCAACACGCATCTAGCTCCTGTGCCCTGATGAGGAATCCGGAATGAATATGCATTATTATAAAAAATGGTGAATGTTTCAGAGCCTACTTTCCAAATGGCAGCCTTTTCCCTATATGGTGCACTTCTTTTGACCGGGGCCCATAGAGTTCTAGTCAAATGTAGTGCACTATGTAGGGAATAAGGAATAGTGTCCTTCAAATTAACCTTATTACCCTTATAACAGCAGTGATGTGTGTAGCTAGGCTACATCCACAACATCTCATGATGATGTGCATAATAGTGTATCTTACTCGCAAATGAACTCGAGGAGAATACTTCATTTGCTGAAGTAGAACTGCTGTATCATGAACTTGTACTGGAGTTAACGGGGTTATGGTTTCTGCATTAATAATGATGTTAATAAAATGGTAATTCAGTGAAATGACCAAGCAGGTGAACTCTCACCTGCGTCTCAATTGGCTCTATAAAACAGAGCGCTATTGACTAGAACCAATATGGCTCTGGTCAAAAGCAGTGCAGTATAGTGTGAAAGAAATAGGGTGCCATTTGGGATGCGGCCACAGTATAAAAACAGCAAAATGACATCATCCTGCTGCATTGGCAGACCAATAGAGTTCTCCTTTACATCCCTGTGAAACAGTCACGCTGAGAGCATCAAAAGGGGAAATCGTTGTCTCACAACACTATTTAACTTCTCCTACAGGTGTTAATAGCTATTAACTATTTAACATCAGACACATATATGGCGGCTAGTTAGCAGCCTACCAGTGTCAATGTTTTAGGCACCCTATTTCAGGATGACACATTTTAACACATGCAAAGTGAGAGCTTTCTCATCTCTGATGAATTAGCACTGTTGTCTTTGTGTGTGTGTGTGTGTGTGTGTTGTGTTCCCCTGCTAAAAAAAATCTCACCCTGTTGTGTTTCTATAGCATCTATACATCACCCTCCCTTCCTTTCTCTGTCTTTTTACCACTCTCTTTTTCTGTCCCACTGTCTGTCTGTCTCTCTCACGCCCGTGTTCATGCATGAAACAGCTGTGTCTCACACTAACACTCCCTTCCCCAGCTAATCTCCATCTTCCTCGACTAGCCAAAGTAACTCGATAAGCCTTCTCTCTCTATCACTCTCCCTGTCACTTCTTCTGTCCCTTCCTCCATCAATCTCTCTCCTGCTGATGATTAGTCATGCAGGTGCAGTCTCTCGCTCATGCATTCACTCCAAACTGTGATGATGGCCTTTAGTTGCTGTGAGCCTCAGACTCTGGCAATGCCGTGCTGAGACTGCTGATATGAATATGCATCACCTTCACGCACCGATGTCCACGGACAATCAAGGGAGAGGGGGTGAGTGGGAGATGGAAGATTCTGTTAATTATACACGCTCTTTCCCGTCCTACTGCTGTTCTGTTTGGTAGAGAGACTCTGTTGGTATTTGGCAGTGGTGGTAGTGTTGTAACCCTTTTGCTGAAAAGGGAAAGTTGTTAGTTGTTTTCTGTGGGAACTTTGATGAATTATATTTGATCTCTTATTATAAAGCATTTACTATACAACACATTCATTTAAATCTGGAATCCTTAAATGGGAACTCCACTCCAAAACTGTATTTCGGTCATTTTTTCATTAGTCCGGTGTTGATACAGTCAATACATGTTTTGCATGTCACCAGTCAAGTTTGGAAGATATTTGATTTTCAGTTGCCCTTTAATGGTGAAACGTCCACCTCCTTTACAATAATCCACAACAAAGAAGTTACTGCCCTTCATTTTCTTTTTACTCTTACATCATTGCACACGCAAACAGCACAATATGAACTGTACATTTTCTCATCACGTTGGCCAACGCTTCTCACCTCCCTTTAGTTTACAAAACAAAAACAATAGCAACATCTGTGGGAAGGAGAGTGGCGCTGTTTTCCCTACTGCGGATTCTATCTTTAACTTAAATAGTGTGTTTTTCCTAAAGTAGTAAATACAGAGCAGCGAAACATTTATGGATAGTTTTAACACAGCTCTATCCCTCTTTATACGCCCTTCTCTCAAGTCTCCTTGTCCTTACCTTTACCTTCTTCTATTCTCCTCTCAGTCCATCTTTCTTCACACATCCATCTACCCATCTGGCCCAAATCTCACTCACTCTCTGTTCTCTACTTCTCCATCATCCTGACCTTCTCCCTGTCCTCCCTCATTCTACAACCCACCTGTGTCCTTCCTCACCCCTCCATTCATCCCTTTTAAAGTATCCACCCCCTCCTGCTGCTCTCCTCCCTACCCTTCACCATGCCTTTAGGCATTCTAACGCCCATACCCTCCACCACCATGCCCCTCAGACAAGATGCCCCCCAGGTGTTCCACTACCGTGCCCTAAGGCATGATGCCCCCAAGGCATGCACCCATCCTCACCACTATGCCCCTTAGGTGTGATGCCAACCAGGCGGCCCATACCCTCCACCATGCCCCTAGACTTGCTGTTACGCAGGCTCAGACCCAGTCAACACCTACCCAGCAGGATGACGATGCACAGCAGGATGGCGATCAGTGCCCCCGTGCTGAGGCCTGCCGAGGAGAGGAGTCCCCTCTCATCCTGGCACGTCTGCACCCTCCCATTGCGCTGGCACGGGCACACCCGCAGGGTCAGTGTGCTAGTGCCACTCAGCGTTGGCTCCCCACCGTCCCACACCACTATGGGGAGCTCGTATAGCTCCTGGACGAGCCGACTGAACTGCCTCCGCCGTGTGATGATGCTCGCTGTGTTGTCTGAAAATGGAGAGAGAGAGAACGAAAGAGAATGCATTCATTAGCGCAAATTAGCCATGTTGGCGGAGAGCAGAGGACACATTCAGGAATAGTAGCTTCCCAGGCCACACTTCCCATTAGGGGGGATTCTGTCTAGAGCGCTCCACTCGAACCCGCTCCCACAGATGGATTTTTAATGGAGATACTGAGCAAATGCACTTTCACTTTGAAATACAAATGCTTCCATTCCAGGATATACACATACAGGCTTCATCTCTCAAGCTGGTAAATGTCTCTCTTTGCATCTGTTGTCTTGATCTCTGTTTGTGTTTTAGTTTTTTTCCCCAGAGGTAGTTCTTAACAAATCAAATCAGAATGTATTGGTTGTGTACACAGTTTAGCAGGTGTTATAGCGGTGCAGCGGTATGCTTATGTTGCTATCACCTATCAATGTAGTCAAATGTCAAGCAAATAAAATGTTTTTTTTATTTTACACAAATATGAAATATGAATGTCCACCAGTATACAGTTGAAGTCGGAGGTTTACATACACTTAGGTTGGAGTCATTAAAACTTGTTTTTCAACCACTCCACAAATTTATTGTTATTAACAAACTATAGTTTTTGGCAAGTCGGTTAGGACATCTACTTTGTGCATGACACAAGTAATTTTTCCAACAATTGTTTACAGACAGATTATTTCACATACAATTCACTGTATCACAATTCCAGTGGGTCAGAAGATTACATACGCTAAGTTGACTGTGCCTTTAAACAGCTTGGAAAATTCCAGAAAATTATGTCATGGCTTTATAAGCTTCTGATCAATCAATTGGAGTCAATTGGAGGTGTACCTGTGGATGTATTTCAAGGCCTACTTTCAAACTCAGTGTCTCTTTGCTTAACTTCATGGGAAAATCAAAATAAATCAGCCAAGTCCACGATATGCTCCTACATTTTGTTGATGTTGAGAGAGAGGTTATTTTCCTATTACCACTCTGTCGAGGCCTCTCTCCTCCTCCCTGTAGGCTGTCTCGTTGTTGTTGGTAATCAGGCCTACCACTGTCGTAAGCAACCTTGATGGTTGAGTTGGAATCGTGCATGGCCATGCAGTAATGGGTAAACAGGGAGTACAGGAAGGGGCTGAGCACACACCCCTGGGGGGTCCTATTGTTGAGGATCAGCTGGGCAGAAGTGTTGATGCCTACCCTCAACCTGGGGTCGACCCGTCAGGGAATCTAGGATCCAGTTGCAAAGGGAAGTGTTCATACCCAAGGTCCTGAGCTTAGTGACAAGCTTGGAGGGCACTATGGTGTTAAAACCTGAGCTGTAATCGACGCAACGGTTAACACGCTAACACACGTTAGCTACAGAGATCGGGAGCCCGCAGTACTCATGAGCAGCGGGGGCACGCGTTGACGGCTCCGTGTTGCTTTTCTCAAAGCGGGTGAAAAAGGTGTTTAGCTTGTCTGGGAGTGAGGCGTCAGTGTCTCGGACTTGGCTGGTTTAGCGTTTATAATCTGCGATTTTCTGAGGTCCCTGCCTAATGCATCTCATGTCTGAGCCGTTCAATTGCGACCCTGTACTGTCTTTTCTTTCTCTGAGTCATTACAATAAATCAAACAGCAGCAAATGAGCAGTTCACCTTCAACATCCATGAGGCCACTCTACTAAAAAAGGTGAGAGAGGAAAAAGGGAAATAAATGGAGGTAATCCAGTGGATGTTGTGAGAGGCACTGGTTACGTCCCAAACGGCACCCTATTCCATATTTAGTGCTTTACATTTTTCCAGGGCCCATAGGGCGCAAGGTTTTAAACTAGCTCTTCACTGTAAAAACCTGCCCTCCACAGACAGCACTGTAGTGTCAAGTAGTAAATACCAAACTAGTGCTACCGAGGCCTGCACCAGCGCCCACTCCAACCTCCAAGAAACTGGGAGAGACCAAAGAACGAGGGTAGGAGAGAAGGAAGGAGAGAGATGTTTAGTATTCATTATCATTGCTTTCATATCTGAAGCCCAGATCCATTGTGATATAGACTATATTATAGCATTCTGGTGTGGAATAGAGAGGACAAGACTGTATGTCTCTGTGTCAACTATGACATGGCAATATCATATTAGAGTTGGGGCTGTGGGCAAGGCCATCATAGTCATCATTTACATCACATTCAGAGAGAGAGAGAGAGAGAGAGAGAGAGAGAGAGAGAGAGAGAGAGAGCAGAGACAGGTTGCGAGCACTCTAGCACGTCATACCATACGTGCCAAAAATTAACAAGTGACCAGAAAGGGATTCCAGAAAGGGAAATATGCGTTTTTAAATAATTTTACATTTATTAAAATAAACCTTGTTTAGTATTATACAGCATATCCTGAATAGCCACAATGTAAATTAAACAATAATGAGGGTTCCAATGACGACCAATCATATAGGAAGACCTACAGGTATATAGCTATAGCTACAACTAGACACTGAGTGTACAAAACATTAGGAACATCTGCTTTTTCCATGACATAGACTAACCAGGTGATTCCAGGTGAAAGATATGATCCCTTATTGATGTCACCTGTTAAATCCACTTCAAGCAGTGTAGCTGAAGGGGAGGAGGCAGGTAAAAAACAAACATTTAAGCCTGAAGACAATTGAGACATGGATTGTGTATGTTTTCCATTCAGAGTTTGAATGGGCAAGACAAAAGATGAACGGGGTATGGTAGTAGGTGCCAGGCATACCGATTTGAGTGTTTCAAGAGCTGCAACACTGCTGGGTTTTTCATGCTCAACAGTTTCCCATGTGGATCAAGAATGGTCCACCACCCAAAGGACATCCAGCCAACTTGACACAACTGTGGGATGCATTGTAGTCAACATGGACCAGCATCCCCGTGGAAAGCTTTCGACACCGTGTAGTCCATGCCCAACTAATTGAGGCTGTTCTGAGGAGCAAAAGGGGGTGCAACTCAATATTAGGTAGATGTTCATAAGGTTTTGTACTCTCGTTAGCCAGGACTATTGACTGTGAATTAAGGTTGGTTCTACGGAAGCAGCTTCATATTTCATATGCTAGGCCCCCAATTATATAACAGGGCACCTCTGGGAGTGTGTGAGTATTTTTGTGTGTGTGTTTTTGTTTGTGTGTGTGTGTGTGTGTGTGTGTGTGTGTGTGTGTGTGTGTGTGTGTGTGTGTGTGTGTGTGTGTACCTTTGGGGATCCCCCCAGCCCTGGGTTAGTTAAGCACAAGTTCAAACAACTCACTGGCTTCATTTTTACATCAGAGACAATTCCTCTGCTAGAGCTTTACCAACCAAACAGATAGAGACATCACTTTTTTTTCTGTAAAATGATCAATTAATAGAGTTGAGAGGCTTTGCAGTTGTTGTTTTTCTTGGGGGGGGGGGGGGGGGATAGTGATGAGCACCAGATAAACAGATTCCTGAAATTTGGAATCCCTCTACATTCTGAAATGTCAAATGTGTGCTCTGGGGCTTTCTTTCAACATTGATGAAACACACATCAACTGGCAGCTTTCTCACTAGTAGCTAGAATTAGTACTGTTATCAAATCACATTTGATTTATTGGTCACATACATAGAGCATGTTATTGTGAGTGTAGTGAAATGCTGGTGTTCCTAGCTCCAACAGTGTAGTAATATCTAACAATACACAACAATGCACACACATCAAAGTACAGAATTAAGAAATATTAGGACAAGTAATGTCAGAGTATAAATAAATAATAATAATAATATTTATACACACACACACACACACACACACACACACACACACACACACACACACACACACGTAACCATCCAAAAGTTTGGGTTCACTTAGAAATGTCCTTGTTTTTTAAAGAAAAGCAAAAAAAAATTGTCCATTAAAATAACATAAAATGTATCAGAAATACAGTGTAGACATTATTAATGTTGTAATGTTGTGTTTTTTTATGGAATATCTACATAGGAGTACAGAGGCCCATTATCAGCAACCATCACTCCTGTGTTCCAATGGCACGTTGTGTTAGCTAATCCAATTTTATCATTTTAAAAGGCTAATTGATCATTAGAAAACCCTTTTGCAATTATGTTAGCACAACTGAAAACTGTAGTGCTGATTTAAAAAAGCAATAAAACTGGCCTTCTTTAGACTAGTTGAGTATCTGGAGCATCAGTATTTGTGGGTTTGATTACAGGCTCAAAATGGCTAGAAACAAAGACCTTTCTTCTGAAACTCATCAGTCTATTCTTGTTCTGAGAAATGAAGGTTATTCCATGCGAGAAATTGCCAAGAAACTGAAGATCACTGAACAGCGCAAACTGAAAGGTGAAGATATGTTGAGTGGGGAAACTGTTTTTTTTCCACCGATTTGACCAAGTTATCACCTCTAAAATGTAAATAAAACACTATAAAGAGTTTATATAATTTCTTATAACATACCCATTTGTGTCGAATTTGAATTGGGATTTTAGGACGACACTAACGTTGTCTTCACAAGTAAACTGCAGCTGTCATGGCTTTTGAGAGTCATTTTGGCTCACAGTGATGACCTGAAAAATTAACTATTGATTGAATTAACTATTGACGAAGTTGTAACATCAACTCACCTCTGTACTCTCACTCCATCATATACATGAACACCTGCTCTTTCCAAGAAATATGCAATAGCATTATGTTGAATTACATGGAAATGATATCCACATTTGTGAGTCCATTTCCTTGGCACTATCTTAATGAATGATGTTGCATGAACAAAACAACAGCTACACGCTGCTTATGAGGAGGTGAAGGCAGGGAGGGGCCTGAGGGATGTGGCTCACGGCTCCTGTCAGTACCTGTTTACAGGGTAGCCAATGGTCCAAAAACATTACACATAGTTCATAACTATTGCAGTTTGGTGACATGCTGTCTGACTCCAGTTCAATTTCTTCACCTGTGCACAATCAGGAGCAGCACGAGAGGCGTGCAGGAATGTTGCGTCTCAATTTTGGTTAGAGCATGTAATTTGCGAACAAGTTTAATAGATAGCACACGTAAGAATTTAGGACATGCGTTATGGACATGCGTAATTGAGATTTCACAATTATTGAACACACACCTCCCGCGAAAAGGTTGGCACAGCAAAAGTATTTCAACATTTTTAACATAACAAACGTGAGAGCAAAAAATGAATGTGCTTGTGTAAATGCACATGTTGGCGCAGTGGTATTCTTTTTAAGTTTCTGCACATCAAAGTCTTATGTGATTAATTATTGATGACTACGTTGCTATTATTACCCTACTCATGAAAAATGTGTTTATTATTAGCCATAATAATATTAAAACTAATGATCATTTAAATGAAAATCACAAATAATGAAGGTTTCATACAAGTGTATATCGTTAAGCATGTTTTTAATCTGAGAGAGAAGCACTGGAAAGACTCTGTACAGCACATAATGATTTGCATAATGCATGCCGCAATGTAACGTACAGTGTCAGAGGGGTCCGTTTTTTCATATTTTCTTGAATAATATTGGTCCATTACCATGTCAATCAATGCTTGAAAATAAGCGTATTCTACACCCCGTATTTTGATGCCAACACTGTCGTTACAGTCCTATTAGTTTTCATTGCAAAATGTGTACGGAACACTGTTAGGGACCACTACCCACCTTTTTGTAGAAAAATGCAATTAAGAATACGGAGCATTACTTTTTCACAGCGACCGGCGATCAGAGTTTACCCCCCTATTTTTTTTTTACCTTTTATCTCTACAGCACCGCTAACCCTGGTTTAATAGTCAAAAGAAAAATGGTGTTTTTCTTTCTTCCCCCTAACACTACACAGCTCATTCAAATGATCAAAGCCTGATGATTAGTTGATTGTGTAGAGCTAGGGCAAAAAAGTAAACATGCACCCCTTGGGGTCCTGAGGACCGAGTTTGGGAAAACCCTAGCAAAGTCAATGGATCATGGCATGAATACACCCAATGCTATAACAGATAATTAGGTCTCAAATGTTTAATCGAAATAGAGCACCACAGCAACTTGCTGTATGGATGACACGTCGCTTATTAAAATTCCCAAATATCAACGGCGTGACGGAGCCGCCTTTTAGCGGGCTAATTAGCTTGGAATAATAAAAACTCTTCTGTATGCAAACTGGATCCAGAAAGATGCCTTCACAAATCGATTGATCTGTTAATATAACTAGGTTGTTTAGATAACATAGCCTTCTAGTTAATGAACAATAAAGAAAAGCAAATGTCATCGCAATGATGTGGCACAGAAAACTGGTGTAACGTCTGCTTCCAACTCACACTCTCGAACACGTAGATCCACTGAACGTAGCTCGCTCTCCAGATCCCAATCACCTGAATTCTGATCACCTGTATGTCATTATCACACACTATTTAGTTCAGTTCTTTGCACCCCATCATTGTGAGGTATTGTTTGTTTTGTGAAACGCTTCTGGTTTTCCCTTATTGTAATCTTCCCGGGTATGATAGTTTTGGCCTGCCTCACTAACTACGCCTTTTGCCTATTCCCTGCCTGTACTTTAGATTTCCTGTTATCAACCTATTGCCTGATCTCCTGAACGATGTTATTAATAGCCTTTTAGAAGAAGAAGAAATGGACACCTATTAAGACGAGGTGCTGGCTAGCGGAGTAGAAAACTTGAAAATAAAAGAGAGCCGCACACTCTAGGAGCTCAGATGCAAAAATGTAATTACCAACGTTTCGACAGCCAAGCTGTCTTCATCAGGGTATAATCACAAACACTGCGGGATGACTCGTTTATATAGTGTCAAAACACACAGGTGTCTGTAATCATGGCCAAGAGTGGCCTAATATCATTGGTTAATAATCAAATATTAAAATGTCATACAAAGAACAGCATACAAACAACAAATGGATAGCATACGATCATAGATTAATTTAACTACACAAGTTTACAATTACAATGGCAAAGTCACAATAATCACAAGAATGGCTTTAGATCAAAGTCTACGTTGAGACCGAAGGGCGCAAGGGTCTTTAAATTAAAGATCCAGGCAGCCTCTCGTTTAATAGCCTTTTTCCCTGCCTGTACTGTTGCCTTTTGAGACCCCCTGTGTATGACCTTCTGCCTGCCCCTGGACCCAGCTACCTGCCTCCTCCTGTGGTCCTTCACAAATAAACACCTGCTGTGCCCTGCGCTTGAAACCAGCTCTCTGTCTCCCATCGTGATCATTACAACTGGGATCCGAGGGATGTAATGTTTAATAATTGTAAAGGATCAGGAAGGCGTGTCTGTTTCTTGTTTTTTGACCAGCCTTATTCAAGGCCAATCCTGGATACTGCATATTGCAATGTGTAATGTATTGCATTGTGTGCATCACACTGTTGAGATATACGTCTCCTTCTCATAGACATTGTTCATTAAATCTTGCAACATAAATCACAACATAAAACATGTATTTGGGGGAGTTTAAACCTTGAAACAGAGCGATATATATTTCATTCCGAGAAGCACAGAAAATAGCAGCAATGGAATTCAAATGTTTTCTAGTAGCTTTAGAGATTCAGGAGAGACGGGGTTGTAGCAAGCCAGGATAAATGGGCCTCCCAAGTATCCATAATGCTTTAATGGTTCTTTTAAAACTCACAACGTGCAGTCAGCAGAAATGAGAGAGCACATACCACGCTTAACAAAAGCACCATTCAGAAGGTATCACTTTGCCAGTGTGTTTTCTTTAACCTAGTTTTTATGGCTATCAGTGTAAAAGCTTATGCGGCAGTACAATTTATTTATAGAGCATAGACACGTTGACTGCATCTCAAATGACACCCTATTCTCTATGTAATGCACTACTTTTGATCAGGGCCCATTGATCAGGGTTCTGGTTAAAAGTAGTGAACTATATAGGGAATTTAGGGACACAGACATGTTGTTGTGTCTCTTCTGTGAGGACCCATTTTGAACATAACTGGGATCAAAATCAAACCACATATCACACACACTGTACACATACTGAGCAGATGTTATTGCAGGTGTAGTGAAATGCTTGTGTTTCTAGCTCCAACAGTGCAGTAATACCGTCTTACTCACGTCGAAGAACGAGAGCTCACAGTCCTTGGTGTCGGCCACTGTCGGTGGCTCTGTGTTATCCTCAAAGCGGGTGAAGGTGTTTAGCTTGACCAGAAGAAAGAAATCGATTGTCCATGCCACATACCGTATGTCTCGTGTCGAAGCCATTGAATTGTGACTACACTTCTCTGTACTAACGTTTTACCTGTTTGATTGCCTTACGGAGGGCATAACTGCACTATTTGTATTCAACCATATTCCCAAGCACCTTGTCGTGGTTAACTGCTGTGGTTCGCACAAATGCTGCCATCTATCCACGGTTTTTGATTTGGGTAGGTTTTTGACTTGGGTAGGTTTTAATAGTCACAGTGGGAACAACATCCCCTATACACTTCCTGATGAACTCAGTCAATGTGTCAGTGTATATGCCCATGTTATTCTCAGAGGAAACCTGGAACATATCCCAGTCCGTGTGATCAAAACAATCTTGTAGCATGAGTTCCGATTGGTCAGACCAGTGTGTAATAGATCTTAGCACGGGTGATCTTAGCACGTGTACTTCCTGTTTGAGTTTCAGCCTATATGATGGGAGGAGCAGAATGGAGTCCTGAAGGGATTTGCTGAAAGGAGGGCGGGGAGTGCCTTGTAGCCACCCCGGAAGGGAGAGTAACAATGGTTGAGAGTTTTTGAAGCACGAGTACTATAAGCAATGTGTTGATAGTATTTCAGTAGGTTTTTCCTGGTTTCCAGTTTTCCAGTGTAGTTCCTTGAGGGCCGTCGTGGTATCGACTTGAATGGGAATATACACGGCTGTGACTATAACCAAAGACAATTCTCTTGGGAGGTAAAACGGTCGGCATTTGATTGTGAGGTATTCTAGGTCAGGTGAACAAAATAACTTAAGTTCCTGTACGTTATCACAATTACACCATGAGTCATTAAAACAACATGAAACATACACCTCAGCCTTTCTTCTTCCCAGAGAGTTATTTTTTCCCATCTGGGCAATGGGGGCTGTATGGATGGGGATGGTATATCCGGAGAGAGCCATGATTCCGTGAAAACAGAGAATGTTACAGTCCCTGATGTCTCTATGGAAGGAGATCTTTGCCCTGTGCTCATCTACTTTATTGTCTAGGGACTGAACATTAGCAGAGCATGAGCTGTTCCCGGACGACAGTGTGATCACACTCTCCATAGCCGATGTGAATAAGACCTTTAACAGATCTACATTGAAAAGGCAGCAGGGCCAGATGGATTACCAGGATGTGTACTCTGAGCAGGCGCTGACGAACTGGCAAGTGTCTGCACTGACATGTTTAACCTGTCCCTGACCGAGTCTGTAATACCAACATGTTTCAAGCAGACCATAGTCCCTGTACCCTAGACCCACTCCAATGTGCATACCGCCCCAACAGATCCACAGATGATGCAATCTCTATTGCACTCCACACTGCCCTTTCCCACCTGGACAAAAAAGGAACACCTATGTGAGAATGCTATTCATTGACTACAGCTCAGCATTCAACACCATAGTGCCCTCAAAGCTCATCACTAAGTTAAGGACCTTGGGACTAAACACCTCCCTCCACAACCAGATCCTGGACTTCCTGATGGGCCGCCCCTAGGTGGTAAGGGTAGGTAACAACACATCTGCCACAATGATCCTCAGTGGTGCGTGCTCAGTCCCCTCCTGTACTCCCTGTTCACCCATGACTGCATGGCCAAGCATGAGTTAAACACCATATTTAAGTTTGCAGATGACACAACAATGGTAGACCTGATCACTGACAGTTTTGAGACAGCCTAAAGGAGGAGGTCAGAGACATGGCCGTGTGGTACCAGGATAACAACCTCTCCCTCAACTTGATAAAGATAAAGGAGATGATTGTGGACTACAGAAAATGGAGGACAAAGCACGCCCCATTCTCATCATTGGGGCTGTAGTGTGGCATGTTGAGAGCTTCAAGTTCCTTTGTGTCCACATCACCAACAAACTATCATGGTCCAAACACACCAAAACAGTCGTGAAGAAAGCACGACAATGCCTATTCTCCCTCAGGAGACTGAAAAGATTTGGCATGGCTCCTCAGAGCCACCCAAAAAATTATACAGCTGCGTCGTCGGTTCCATCACCGCCTGGTATGGCATCTCCACGGCATCCGACCGCAAGACACTACAGAGGGTAGTGCGTAGGGCCAGCACATCACTGTTGCCAAGCTTCCTACCATCCAGGACCTCTATACCAGGCGGTGTCAGAGGAAAGCCCCAAAAATTGCCAAAGGCTCCAGCCAACCTAGTCATAGACTGTTCTCTCTGCACCCACACGGCAAGCGGTACCAGAGCACTAAGGCTAGGTAAAAAAGGCTTCTTAACAGCTTCTACCCCCAAGCCATAAGACTCTTGAACAGTAAATCAAAATGGCTACCCTGACTATTTGTCCCCACCCCCCATTTTTACGCTGCTGCTACTCCCTGTTTATTATCCATGCAAAGTCACTTTACCTCTACCTACATGGACATATACCTTGGCTAAACTGTGCCCGTGCACATTGATTGCCGACCGGAACCCCCTGTATATAGCCTCGCTACTGTTATTTTATTATTGCACCATAATTTTTTAAATGTTTATTTTTGTATTTTGTTTCTTAAATGTGCATTGTTGTTTAAGGGCTTGTAATTAAGCATTTTACTGTTGTATTTGGCGCATGTGACATACAATTTGATTTGATATACTCTGAAGCGGTGGATGGTGTGCACGCCTCTTGAGTTGGATTCTCTACCGGCGGCATCTTAGAGCAGCCTCTGGGATGTTCAATTACTTGGGGGGTACAAAGAAAGGATCCAATTCGGGAAAGTTGTATTTCTGGTCGGAATGGTAAGTTGTATGTAGGCTGTATGTATACTGAACAAAACTATAAACGCAACATGTAACAATTTCAACAATTTTGCTGAGTTACAGTTCATACATGTGACCAACCACCTCGATTCGGTCATATGTAGCAAAATTTGAAATGGTGTTTTTTACATTGGATAAAAGCATAGCTGGTATATCATACACTGTATTTAAGGAACAATGGGAAAGTAATTATTTGAAAGTTGATTAACTTGTAACCCCACTTTTGAGAAAACGGTCCTTGAATGTTTTGTACACCTACCGGAGAGCTCTTCTTTGTCTACACCCATTCTACATTGTTCACACCAGCCCCACCCAACTCTTTAAGGATTCACATGTGAAGTCATGTGCTAAACAGTGTAGTAAAGATTAAGACTCGTGGTAAAAGTAGCCTACAATAAGGACAAATTCCAGGTAAACACAAAGTGTCCAGAGAAAAATATTTTATAAATATTAGATGACACACTTGTCTAAATTGATGGTTCATGTGAAAGAAATGCAATAACCCCCAGCCACATCTTGCTAATTGGATGGGTCTCTACAGAAGGTGTAAACGGTAGAGCGAAATGGTTACTTGCATAGTAGCAATTTCAAAAATAGATAGTGTCAATATAAAGAAAGAAATAAGTGAGAAAGCAGAGAAAGAACAAGAACAATGTACAAGAATAATATCAATATTGATATCAGTGATAGTTGAGGTGCATACAATCAGGAGTAAAGTGGCTGAGCAGCAGGATAAGAAAATAAATAGTAGCAGCAACATATGGTGTGTTAGGAGGGATTCAAGTGAATCGAGACACTGCAGATAGTGCTGATGACTAGGAAGTCACCCCCAGTGATGAACTGGTCGGTCCGAACTATGCATGAACAAGGGAATCTATATTCGGAGAGTCTGTTTCTGTCCTGCCCTTGACTTTGGTGCAGGGCATGTGATGTCCATAGCCTCTTCGTCGCAAAATTCCCTGAACTTCTCAAAAATATAAGTTGTCTAGCTGTGTCCAGTCCAGGTGGTGCTTGTACAGGCAGACCATCTATGGGAGGAAGGATAGGAAGGATGTCAGCGTTGCACAGCAGAGTCCAAACGCTCATTGGAGACAACATCATGCTCCAGAGCATTGAAACTGTAAAACAGGAAATAGCAAAACATTTAGAAGACATTACAACCTTGCATAACATCAATTCACCTCCCAAGTCAAGATAAGAAGAATGACCTCATACATACAATGCAATTAAAATGATATTCACCTGAAGTGCTGGTACTGCTTGATCTGTGGCAGCGGCAGGAATTATGGAGTCAGTTGTTGTTGCCAGCCATAGCTTTCCACCAGCACCCAACTATCATCCAGTCCAACCAGCTGTGGGATGTCTAATGTCAGCTAGCTAACGGTACACTTTAACTTGGGTTCTCTTGTTTAGACATGTAGGTAGCTAGCTAGCTAAACAATGAACCATAATCCCAATATAGAGTAAGAGCAATACAAATCAATTATTATAGATAGCTAAAGTTAACCAAATAGGTTCAATGTTAGCCTAATATTAGTTAGCTAACTAGCTATAACTACCAATGCAAATGGAATTCTGAGATTATATTCCTAAAATTACTTTAGCTTGCAAGGAAAACAACTTCAACAAAATTAGAAACGTATAATATCTGAAACTGTAGCTTGACTCTTACCCGTATACAGTGGGGCAAAAAAGTATTTAGTCAGCCACCAATTGTGCAAGTTTTCCCACTTAAAAAGATGAGCGAGGCCTGTAATTTTCAACACTTCAACTATGACAGACAAAATGGGGAAAAATATCCAGAAAATCACATTGTAGGATTTTTAACTAATTTATTTGCAAATTATGGTGGAAAATAAGTATTTGGTCACCTACAAACAAGCAAGATTTCTAGCTCTCACAGACCTGTAACTTGTTCTTTAAGAGGCTCCTCTGTCCTCCACTCATTACCTGTATTAATGGCACCTGTTTGAACTTATCAGTATAAAAGACACTTGTCCACAACCTCAAACAGTCACACTTCAAACTCCACTATGGCCAAGACCAAAGAGCTGTCAAAGGACACCAGAAACAAAATTGTAGACCTGCACCAGGCTGGGAATAATGAATCTGCAATTGTTAAGCAGCTTGGTTTGAAGAAATCAACTGTGGGAGCAATTATTAGGAAATGGATGACATACAAGACCACTGATAATCTCCCTCGATCTGGGGCTCCACGCAAGATCTCACCCCGTGGGGTCAAAATGATCACAAGAACGGTGAGCAAAAATCCCAGAACCACACGGGGGGACCTAGTGAATGACCTGCAGAGAGCTGGGACCAAAGTAACAAAGCCTACCATCAGTAACACACTACGTCGCCAGGGACTCAAATCCTGCAGTGCCAGACGTGTCCCCCTGCTTAAGCCAGTACATGTCCAGGCCCGTCTGAAGTTTGCTAGAGAGCATTTGGATGATCCAGAAGAAGATTGGGAGAATGTCATATGGTCAGATCAAACAAAAATATAACTTTAGAAAATCTTTGGAGGGAGTTGAAAGTCCGTGTTGCCCAGCAACAGCCCCAAAACATCATTGCTCTAGAGGAGATCTGCATGGAGGAATGGGCCAAAATACCAGCAACAGTGTGTGAAAACCTTTTGAAGACTTACAGAAAACGTTTGACCTCTGTCATTGCCAACAAAGGGTATATAACAAAGTATTGAGATAACAAAAGTTTATTGACCAAATACTTATTTTCCACCATAATTTGCAAATACATTCATTACAAATCCTACAAAGTGATCTTCTGGATTTTTTTTCTCATTTTGTCTGTCATAGTTGAATTGTACCTAGATGAAAATTACAGGCCTCTCTCATCTTTTTAAGTGGGAGAACTTGCACAATTGGTGGCTGACTAAATACTTTTTTGCCGCACTGTAGATACAGAAACACTAAACTAACGATTTAGATTTGTTAAGAACAAGGTCATTCCATCAATTCGGTTAACATTCTGCCAAAAAAGTACAGATTCAACTTAATAAGAAACACATTTTCCCATCTCAATTGTTTAAATATATATTTTATAAAAAAATATATATATATATTTTAAAAACGTCATTAAAAAATTCCATCGCAAGACTAAATAAAATGACTATAGTAAATGCCTATTAAGAGTCAAATAAAGTAACACTGTTGACTCTGTTGGATTGAGGATTTTATCTTTATCTTAATCAGGCCTAAATGGAACCTTGTTGTGTGCAACAGGGCATGGCAATTACAAAAACATTTCTAGCCAGTCTATGGGTAGCAGGGTTGATGTGTTAATCTCGACCCGCTCAGTTTTCCAGTAAATACCAGAAAATGGCAAAAAAGAGTAAAACCAGCTACCCTGCTTTACACTATTATTTTACTATTTAAAAATATATATATATTTTTTTAAAGGGAATTGTTTCACCTTATTAAAACAAGATTTCAGTTCGCATAACAGGGTTGATGTAAATTAATAAATTATCACATGAAATAAATAACAATCTTCAGAAAAGGCTTTGTCCAAGAAACAAAATAACTAGGGCTTTACAATGATGGTGAAAATGTTAAGTGGGAGATAAAAACTTACAAAGGGTGCACAGAAGGACATGTTAAAATGCAGAATTTTGGTGAATTTTGGCCCATTCCTCCTGACAGAGCTGGTGTAACTGAGTCAGGTTTGTAGGCCTCCTTGCTCACATACGCTTTTTCAGTTCTGCCCACACATTTGCTATAGGTTTGAGGTGAGCGCTTTGTGATGGCCACTCCAATACCTTGACTTTGTTGTCCTGAAGCTATTTGCCACAAGTGTGCTTGGGGTCATTGTCCATTTGGAAGACCTATTTGTGACCAGGCTTTAAGTTCCTGACTGATGTCTTCTTGAGATATTGCTTCAATATATCCACATATTTTTTGTACCCCATCTATTTTGTGAAGTGCATCAGTCCCTTCTGCAGCAAAGCACCCCCACAACATAATGCTGCCACCCCTGTGCTTCATGGTTGGGATGATGTTCTTCGGCTTGCAAGCCTCCCCATTTTTCCTCCAAACATAACAATGGTCATTACGGCCAAACAGTTCTATTTTTGTTTCTTCAGACCAGAGGACATTTCTCCAAAAAGTCTGATCTTTATCCCCATGTGCAGTTGCAAACAGTAGTTTGGCTTTTTCATGGCAGTGGCTTCTTCCTTGCTGAGCGGCCTTTCAGGTTATATCGATATATTACTAGTTTTACTGTGGATACTTTTGTACCTGTTTCCTCCAGCATCTTCACAAGGTCTTTGCTGTTGTTCTGGGATTAATTTGCAATTTTCGCACCAAAGTACGTTCATCTCTAGCAGACAGAACGCGTCTCAATCCTGAGCGGTATACCGGCTGCGTGGTCCCATGGTGTTTATACTTGAGTACTATTGTTTGTACAGGTGAATGTGGTACCTTCAGGTGTTTGGAAATTGCTCCCAAGGATGAACCAGACTTGTGGAGGTCTGCACTTTTTTTTCAGAGGTCTTGGCTGATATCTTTTGATTTTCCCATGATGTCAAGCAAAGAGGCACTGAGTTTGAAGGTTGGCCTTGAAATACATCCACAGGTACACCTCCAATTGACTAAAAGTATGTTGATTAGCCTATCAGAAGCTTCTAAAGCCATGACATAATTTTCTGGATTTTTTCAAGCTGTTGAAACGCACAGTCAACTTAGTATATGAAAAACTTCTGACCCACTGGAATTGGTATAGTGAATTATAAGTGAAATACTCTGCTCTAAACAATTGTTGGAAAAATTACTTGTGTCATGCACAAAGTAGATGTCCTAGCCGACTTGCCAAAACTATAGTTTATAAATAACAATACATTTGTGGTGTGGTTGAAAAACAAGTTTTAATGACTCCAACCTAAGTCTATGTAAACTTTCGACTTCCAACAGTGTATGGGTTCTTCCGTCCATGGCAGAGAATGTAAAATTGAAAAACAGAGACAAACTGGGGACCTTAGCTAGCTAACGCAGCCTGCTCTCTTAGAAAAAAGGGTTCCAAAAGGGTTCTTCGGCTGTCCCCTTATGATAATAAAAAAATATATATATATTTCACCTTTATTTAACTAGGCAAGTCAGTTAAGAACAAATTCTTGTTTACAATGACGGCCTGCTGAGGAATAATGGGTTAACTGCCTTGTTCAGGGGCAGAACGACAGATGTTTACCTCCTCAGCTCCGGGATTCGATCCAGCAACATTTCAGTTGTTATTTTGCCAACACTCTAACCACTAAGCTACCTGCCTCCCCAAAATATTCTTGACGAGGATGGGAACTGAACCCACGCGTGCAGAAAACAATGGATTAGCAGTCCATTGAGAACAATTTTTGGATACAGGTAAAACCCTTTTGGTTCCAAGTAGAACCGTTCCATGTAGGACCTATTCCACAGAGAGTTCTACATGGAACTTAAAATGGTTCTAGATGGAACCAAAAACATTTTTACCTGGAACCAACAAGGGTTCTTCAAAGGGTTATTCTATGGGGACAGCCAAAGAACACATCTAGGTTCTAGATAGCACTTTTTTTTCTAAATGTACTGTTATATCCACATGAGACTTACTGCTGGCTAACAGTTGCCATGGTAACCATTCAAAACTCACTCGGCCTTAGTGCTTAGTACACAAAACAATTAGGCATGTGGTAGAGTGGTGTAGGAAGAGACGCAAGGACTTGAGCATGTCATCTGTTAGACAACAACAAAGGTACCAAACATTCCTTTCCAACCCCATCATGGCAATCTGTTTTGTGACATATTTTTGTCCCTGAAACGCCAACAGTGCCTAATTGTCATCAGATCGACAATCAACATATTTATATGTACACCTCACAGGAACAGTATCTGAGGGTATCTGGTATTGAGTGGTTGAATGTGAAACCCTGGGTGGAGATTTAGCCACAGGGCAGAGCTAGAGAAATTAATAAGAAATGCACACAGATGATATTGAGTGCAATAAATACCTTCGTTGTCCTTGAGGGTGAAGTTGGGGTTGACAGGGACTCCGCTCGGCAACGAGAAGGAGAATCTCTGTCCGTTTGCAAAGTCATCCTTATCCACTGCAGTCATAGTCTGAATCACCTGTCGTGAATCAGAAAAGAACAAAAAGAGGAGCATATATCAATAACTAACTAATAATGAATCCTGACCTTTCTTCATATGAGTGCAAGACGTGTAAACCAAAAATGATGTATATTTCATCATCTGTTGCTCATTAGCTATACATTATGTTCATGCATAGCTTACAAAGGAACATCAAAAGTTCAGCGCTCAATACTCAACAATGATGATAACCACAAAACATTTGCAGTAAAAGGATCCTTTCGTATGGTCTGAGATTCCCATAGATTGGAAAGCTGCCACGCTCATCCCCCTCTTCAAAGGGGGAGACATTCTGCCAGGTCGCAGTTGTAAATGAGAACTTGTTCTCAACTAGCCTACCTGGTTAAATAAAGGTGAAAAATAAATAGACCCAACCTGCTACAGATCTATATCTATCCTATCCTGCCTTTCTAAGGTCTTCGAAAGCCAAGTTAACAAACAGATTACCGACCATTTCGAATCCCACCATACCTTCTCCACTATGCAATCTGGTTTCAGAGCTGGTCATGGGTGCATCTCAGCCACACTCAAGGTCCTAAATGATATCATAACCGACATCGATAAGAGACATTACTGTGCAGCCATATTCATTGACCTGGCCAAGGCTTTCGACTCTGTCAACCCTGTTGTCCGAACCTCTGGCAGTCTCTATGGGGGTATCACATGGTTAAATTCTAAGACCGACTCTCTTCTCTGTATACATCAATGATGTCGCTCTTGCTGCTGGTGATTCTCTGATCCACCTCTACGCAGATGACACCATTCTGTATAACTCTGGACCTTCTTTGGACACTGTGTTAACTAACATCCAGATGAGATTCAATGCCATTACAACTCTCCTTCCGTGGCCTCCGACTGCTCTTAAATGCAAGTAAAACTAAATGCATGGTCTTCAACCGATCGCTGCCCGCACCTGCCCGCCCATCCAGCGACACTACTCTGGACGGTTCTGACTTAGAATATGTGGACAACTACAAATGCCTAGGTGTCTGGTTAAACTGTAAACTCTCCTTCCAGACTTCACATTAAACATCTCCAAAATTAAATCTAGAATCAGCTTCCTATTTCGCAATAAAGCAACCTTCACTCATGCTGCCAAACATACCCTCATAAAACTGACCATCCTACCGATCCTCGACTTCGGCGATGTCATTTACAAAATAGCCTCCAACACTCTACTCATCAAATTTGATGCAGTCTATCACAGTGCCATCCATTTAGTCTCCAAAGCCCCATATACTACCCACCACTGCGACCTGTACGCTCTCGTTGGCTGGCCCTCGCTTCATACTCGTCGCCAAACCCTCTGGCTCCAGGTTATCTACAAGTCTCTGCTAGGTAAAGCCCCGCCTTATCTCAGCTCACTGGTCACCATAGCAACACCCACCCGTAGCAGATGCTCCAGCAGGTATATCTCGCTGGTCACCCCCAAAGCCAATTCTTCCTCTGGAACGAACTACAAAAATCTCTAAAGCTGGAGACTCTTACCTCCCTCACTAGCTTTAAGCACCAGCTGTCAGAGCAGCTCACAGATCGCTGCACTGTACGTAGCTCATCTGTAAATAGCCCATCCAAGTACCTCATCCCCATACTGTATTTATTTATTTATCTTGCTCCTTTGCACCCCAGTATCTGTACTAGCACATTCATCTTCCGCACATTCTACCATTCCCGTGTTTAATTGCTATATTGTAATTACTTCGCCACCATGGCCTATTTATTGCCTTTACCTACCTCATTTGCACATGCTGTATATAGATTTTTCTACTGTATTATTGATTGTATGTTTGTTTATTCCATGTGTAACTCTGTGTTGTTGTATGTGTCGAACTGCTTTGCTTTATCTTGGGCAGGTCGCTGTTGCAAATGAGAACTTGTTCTCAACTAGCCTACCTGGTTAAATAAAGGTGAAATATAAAATAAATAAATAAAATCCACAGTTTCATTTAGTTTTTCTGATCACATCCAATATACACATAAATCTGACCTCTGCGTGATGCATCATCGACTTCACAAATATCTTGCCTGTCTGAAATGGCACCCTATGCACTATATTATAGTGCACTACTTTTGACCATTGTCAATAGGGCTCTGGTCAAAAGAAGTGCACTATATTAAAAATTAAAAATAGGGTGACATTTCAGACGCAGCTCACAGCTGGAAGCCAATGTGAGTTGGCATCAAAGACCCTTCTGCCACTGGTGTCAGCTTGTTACCCTTAATTGATAAGAGGCTGACCCTGCCACTGTGGGTAACGTTTTGAGGTGCCCAAAACTGCTACCGCTTTGACTTCCAACCTATTAACTTAACTGCCGACATGTAAGGCATTCAGAAATCTACATTGGACTAAAAGTGCTTGTTATAAGTGTATGTTTGTAGTCTGCTACTCCCTAAATATGGACCACTTATAAAACTGTGTGTACCGTAAACTATCCACCTTGACAAAGCTTTGCCAATTTTGAAGTTTATTTTCCCTAAAATCTCTTCTTTAGATCAGAATCGACAATTTATCAACAGTTTTAATAGCTTCTGTTTTGTATTTTGTTATTTCATATACAGCATTCCTTTTTTTTTACAGAGGCTTGCGAAAGTATTCACCCCAAAGGCATTTTTCCTGTTGGGTTTGCGCCAGACTTAGCGTTTTCCTTGATGGCCAAAAAGCTAAATATTTGTCTTATCTGACCAGAGTACCTTCTTCCATATGTTTGGAGAGTCTCCCACATGGCTTTTGGCGAACACCAAACATGTTTGCTTATTTATTTCTTCAAGCAATGGCTTTCATCTGGCCACTCTTCCGTAAATCCCAGCTCTGTGGAGTGTATGTCTTATTAAAGTGGTCCTATGGAGAGATACCCCAATCTCCGCTGTGGAGCTTTGCAGCTCCTTCAGGGTTATCTTTGGCCTCTCTGATTAATGCCCCTCTTGCCTGGTCTGTGAGTTTTGGTGAGCGGCCATCTCTTGGTAGGTTTGTTGTAGCACCATATTCTTTCCATTTTGTTTATAATGGATTCAATGGTGCTCCGTGGGATGTTCAAAGTTTTCAGATATTTTTTTTATAACCCAACCCTGATCTGTACTTCTCCACAACTTTTTCCCTGACCTGTTTGAAGAGCTCCTTGGTCATCATGGTGCCGCTTGCTTGGTGATGCCCCTTGCTTAGTGCTGTCGCAGAGTCTGGGGCCTTTCAGAACAGGTGTATACAGTGGGGCAAAAAAGTATTTAGTCAGCCACCAATTGTGCAAGTTCTCCCACTTAAAAAGATGAGAGAGGCCAAAAATGAGAAAAAAAATCCAGCAAATCACATTGTAGGATTTTTGGTGGAAAATAAGTATTTGGTCAATAACAAATACTTTGTTATATACCCTTTGTTGGCAATGAGAGAGGTCAAACGTTTTCTGTAAGTCTTCACCATGTTTTCACACACTGTTGGTGGTATTTTCCTCCATGCAGATCTCCTCATTCCTCCATGCAGATCTCCTCTAGAGCAGTGGTGTTTTGGGGCTGTTGCTGGGCAACACGGACTTTCAGCTCCCTCCAAAAATGTTCTATGGGGTTGAGATCTGGAGACTGGCTAGGCCACTCCAGGACCTTGAAATGCTTCTTACGAAGCCACTCCTTCGTTGCCCGGGCGGTGTGTTTAGGATCATTGTCATGCTGAAAGACCCAGCCACGTTTCATCTTCAATGCCCTTGCTGATGGAAGGAGGTTTTCACTCAAAATCTCACGATACATGGCCCCATTCATTCTTTCCTTTACACGGATCAGTCATCCTGGTCCCTTTGCAGAAATACAACCCCAAATCATGATATTTCCACCCCCATGCTTCACAGTAGGTATGGTGTTCTTTGGATGCAACTCAGCATTCTTTGTTCTCCAAACACGACAAGTTGAGTTTTTACCAAAAAGGTCTATTTTGTTTTCATCTGACCATATGACATTCTCCCAATCTTCTTCTGGATCATCCAAATGCTCCCTAGCAAACTTCAGACGGGCCTGGACATGTACTGGCTTAAGCAGGGGGACACGTCTGGCACTGCAAGATTTGAGTCCCTGGCGGCATAGTGTGTTACTGATGGTAGGCTTTGTTACTCTCTGCAGGTCATTCACTTGGACATGTACTGGTCCCCCTGTCACTGCAGGATTTGGTTCTGGGTTACTGATTTTGCTTTGGTCACCTGCAGGTCATTCACTAGGTGTGGTTCATTTGCTCACCGTTCCCACGGGGTGAGATCTTGCGTCCCAGATTGAGGGAGATTATCAGTGGTCTTGTATGTCTTCCATTTCCTAATAATTGCTCCCACAGTTGATTTCTTCAAACCAAGCTGCTTACCTATTGCAGATTCAGTCTTCCCAGCCTGGTGCAGGTCTACAATTTTGTTTCTGGTGTCCTTTGACAGCTCTTTGGTCTTGGCCATAGTGGAGTTTGGAGTGTGACTGTTTGAGGTTGTGGACAGGTGTCTTTTATACTGATAACAAGTTCAAACAGGTGCCATTAATACAGGTAACGAGTGGAGGACAGAGGAGCCTCTTAAAGAAGAAGTTACAGGTCTGTGAGAGCCAGAAATCTTGCTTGTTTGTAGGTGACCAAATACTTATTTTCCACCATCATTTGCAAATAAATTCATAAAAAATCCTACAATGTGATTTTCTGGATTTTATTTTCTCATTTTGTCTGTCATAGTTGAAGTGTACCTATGATGAAAATTACAGCCTCTCTCATCTTTTTAAGTGGGAGAACTTGCACAATTGGTGGCTGACTAAATACTTTTTTTGCCCCACTGTATATACTGAAATCATGTGACAGATTGCACACGGGTGGACTTTATTAAACAAATGATGTGACTTCTGAAGGTCATTTTTTAGATCTTATTTAAGTGCTTCATAGCAAAGCGGGTGAAACACACCACTTTTCCGTTTTATATTTTGTCAAATTTTTTGAAACAAGTCATTTTTTTCATTTCACTTCACCAATTTGGACACATTTGTGTATATCCATTACATGAAATCCAACTAAAGATCAATTTAAGTTACAGGTTGTAATGCAACAAAATAGGAAAAACCCCAAGGGGGATGAATACTTTTGCAAGGCACTGTAAGTAGCACTTTCAATCAAACTCTCTAACAAAAGTAATAATCCCCGCCCCTCCATAAATACAAAAAGATGTAGTTATCTTATTTCATTCAAGTTTCTGTAGGAATGGTGACACTATCAAACCAATTTTTAAAGAAGTATTAGCTACATGGCTATATGGCAAACCACCATCTCCACTGGTCCACCCCTGTTTGCACCTCCTCCCTGGAAGTGATTGTCCAAAATCTCTGCAGTATTCTTCATTTAAATGAATAAGAATCTACATAGAGCAAATTGGAATGAGCTATGAGGCATTTTGAATGAGCAATCATTAACCCTCCTGTAACGGTTTCTTGACTTGAAGGAGATGCGGACCAAAGCGCAGCATGGTTATTTTGATTCATGTTTAATAAAGCACTTCACATGAACAAACTAACAAAAACAAGAACCGTGAAAACCCCAAACAGTCCTATCTGGTGCAAACACATAGACAGGAACAGTCACCCACCAACGCACAGTGAAACCCAGGCTACCTAAGTATGATTCTCAATCAGAGACAACTAATGACACCTGCCTCTGATTGAGAACCATACTAGGCCGAAACATATAAATACCCAAAACCTAGAAAAACAAACATAGACTGACCATCCAACTCACGCCCTGACCATACTAAATCAATACAAAAGAAAGGAAATAAAGGTCAGAACGTGACACCTCCCCTCTTTCTCACTCTGCTTGCTCCCCCTCTCTCTTTCACACCCCTCTCCTTGCCACTCCTCTCTCTCTTTCTCTCTGTCTGTCTACATTACATTACATTATGTTTCCTTTCTCTCTCTTCTTCCGCCCAATCTCTCTCCCTCTCTCTCTCTCTCTCTCTCTCTCTCTCTCTCTCTCTCTCTCTCTCTCTCTCTCCAATTCAAGGGGCTTTATTGGCATGGGAAACGTGTTAACATTGCCAAAGCAAATGAGGTTGATAGTATACAAAAGTGAAATAAACAATAAAAATCTCTCTCTTCTTCCACCCAATCTCTCTCTCTCTCTCTTCTTCCGCCCAATGAATCAATCAATCTCTCTCTCTTCCTCTGCCCAATCTTTCTCTCCCTTCTTCCGCCCTCTCTCGCTCTCTCTTTCTCCAATTCAAGAGGCTTTATTGGCATGGGAAACATGTGTTAACATTGCCAAAGCAAATGAGGTTGATAGTATACAAAAGGGAAATAAACAATAAAAATCTCTCTCTTCTTCCGCCCAATCTGTCTCTCTCTCTCTTCTTCCGCCCAATGAATCAATCAATCTCTTTCTCTTCCTCTGCCCAATCTTTCTCTCCCGTCTTCCGCCCTCTCTCGCTCTCTCTCTCTCCAATTCAAGAGGCTTTATTGGCATGGGAAACATGTGTTAACATTGCCAAAGCAAGTGAGGTAGATAATATACAAAAGTGAAATAAACAATAAAAATCTCTCTCTCTCTCTCTCTCTCTCTCTCTCTCTCTCTCTCTCTCTCTCTCTCTCTCTCTCTCTCTCTCTCTCTCTCTCGCTCTCGCTCTCTCTCATCCAAACTGCTGGGGGAAACACAAAGGTACACTGCATAATGCATGTAGTCAGGTCAAGGGAGTTGACGAGAGATAATCCATAGCTCTCAGCACCTTCTATCTCATGTGTGTGTGTATGTGTGTGCGCTACAGTTTATGCTCACCTGTCCTGGCCTTGAGCTCTCACACACAATGACCTCCTTGTCCTTGTTAATTTCAGGAGGGTTGTCGTTCACATCCAACACCTGCACAGTGACGGGGACATGGCTGAGGAGGCTAGGGTTGTCTAGAATAAAATACACACACACAAATGAATAACATTAATAAAGGAAAAAACTGATCCTAGGTCATCACTCATACTCTTTATGAAACACTTTATGAATATGGCTCCTGAATTAACAATAACACAAACTGATAAAGTGGTATCCAAGGGATCTGTTTTGCATTTTTTTTTTTTATATTTTAAAATCTTTTGTATTTCTACAATTGACTTGGTGGTAGACAATTTGACAAGATAATCTAGGAGTAGGAGGAGACAATGTTTACGATCACGAAGCAAAACATTTTCTTAATTTACAGGCTAAAGAACAACACTAAGAACAATATATTTGTTATTTGAGTTACTTTAGCTTGCTATGGGTGATGGATCATTTGGTCCCATGCTTGCATAGGCGATTATTCAGCACATCAGACTAAGGGCCCAGTCTACCAAACCATGTGGTGACTGTCTGTTCATGTGTAAAGGTACCACTCGCTCTGGCTGACAATTAACACTTCTGATGAAAATGTTGCTAATGAATTCAAGGAACAATACATCCATTTACACAAATACATATTATGTATATTAAGTGCTCAATTTACAAAAATCTTACAAACTGGAGATTAAGCTGTATAGGTGTTATGAAGATTAATGTAACTACATTTTGGTTACTTCCCAAATGGCACTGTAATACAAACCTACTCATTCAAGGGTTTTTACTATTTTCGACATTGTAGAATAATAGTGAAGACATCAAAACTATGAAATAACATATATGAAATCGTGTAGTAACCAATATATATTGAATTTTAGATTCTTCAAAGTAGCCACCCTTTGCCTTGATGATGGTGGGAACCACACATGCGGAGATAATCTATTCACCTACTCTGCGTCTCACAAAGACACGGCGGTTGGAACCAAAAATCTCAAATTTGGACTCATCAGACGAAAGGATAGATTTCCACCGGTGTAATGACCATAACTTCTGTTTCTTGGCCCAAGCAAGTCTCTTCTTATTATTGATGTACTAATACTCTGCAGCAGAGGTAACTCTGGATCTTACTTTCCTGTGACGGTCCTCATGAGAGCCAGTTTCATCATTGCGCTTGATGGTTTTTGCGATTGGTACTGTACATATTGTACTACTGTTGACCCGCACAACAGAGGGAATAGGGTGTAACTTCATTTGGGACGCAGACTTTGAAAAAGTCTGACATATTATTTTAATATGTCTGAATTATTCTTTCTGAAATTTTAAGTACATTGTCAAGCAACTAGTTACTGACAAAAAAAATTCTACCATGATTTCTGTGTTAATATGGAGGAAGGAAAAATAATATTCTAGTGGTGTGCGGCTAAGCTGAAAATGTTTCCTCAATAGTAACACTACATTTGGCACAGAGGTAGATAATGTGTACCCTTAAAAGTTAAAGATACAGTATGGAGCTTGGGACCCTGCGGGGCGTAGCAGTCATTATAATAAAAAACTACTTAGCTCTACAGTGCTTTAAAAAAGTATTCACCCCCTTGGCATTTTTCCTATTTTGTTTCATTACAACCTGTAATTTAAATGGATTTGTATTTGTATTTCATATAATAGACATACACAAAATAGTCCAAATTGTTCAAGTGGAATGAAAGAAAGAACTTGTAAAAAATATATATACTGTATCTAAAAAAGAAAATTAAGTACTGCGTTGCTATGAGCAAGGTGCGCCTTGTATATATATATATATATATACACCTGTTCTGAAAGGCCCCAGAGTCTGCAACACCACTAAGCAAGGCGCACCACCGAGCAAGGCGCACCACCAAACAAGGCGCACCACCAAGCAAGGAGCACCATCAAGCAAGGCGCACCACCAAGCAAGGCGCACCACCAAACAAGGCGCACCACCAAGCAAGGAGCACCACCAAGCAAGGAGCACCTCCAAGCAAGGCGCACCACCAAGCAAGGCGCACCACCAAGCAAGGCACACCACCAAGCAAGGCACACCACCAAGCAAGGCGCACCACCAATAAGGAGCACCACCAAACAAGGCACACCACCAAGCAAGGCACACCACCAAGCAAGGCGCACCACCAAGCAAGGAGCACCACCAAGCAAGGAGCACCACCAAGCAAGGCGCACCACCAAGCAAGGCACACCACCAAGCAAGCGGCATCATGAATAAAAACTTTTGGATCTTCAAAGTGGTAGGCATGTTGTGTAAATCAAATGATTCAAACCCCCCAAAAACCTATTTTATTTCCAGGTTGTAAGGCAACAAAATAGGAAAAAAGCCAAGGTGAATACTTTCGCAAGCCAATGTATAACCAAGTTGAGAGTCCATATTTCAGATGCAATTGGAACTGAGCTGACTGCCCATAGCATTCAAAAGTTAGAACTAAATGATGGCACCAGCTCCTATATTGCCCATAGGCCATCTTAGGTCGTACTGGTATGTCAGATCAACTCATTCGCCAATTTCTCATTCTCCGAATATCACAGAAACAAATCATTTGAATAAATAACAGAAATGTTTTCATAACAAGTGGCTATGTTTGACATTGATTAAAATATATGTTAATTAAACACATGAAAAATATACAAAAACGTTGTTGTGTTAGAAATGTATGAATATTGTTTAGCTTATTTCGGGAAATTTAAACCATACATAAAGCAATCACAGGTGTTGATTGGGAGAGCTAGCTAAGACAACAACGGGTAAAACAACAGTAGCTAATCAGCTAAGACAACAAGAACAGGTAAAATAGTGATGAATGGGCAGAGAGGGTCAACTACACACAGGGCCTGAGTTCGAGGCTGGGGCCGAGAGATAAACAAAATAAACAAAAGTGGAGTACCGTTATCAATGAACAGTCCAGCAGGCATCAGCTATGTATTCAGGTGATCATAGGGTCCAGTGAACAGAAATAGATGAAACAGGGAAGCCGTTAGGTAGTCGTTACTATGTTAGCATGCGGGAGACACAGCGTTCATAAAGTTAGCAGGCCTGGGCTAGCAGAAGCGTCTTCACCGACGTCCGACAAGTGCCGGTTGAGGGCACATCAGACTGAATTACGTCGGCATACAAGTCGTGATGGATCGGCAGGGCTCCGTGTCTACAAAGGGTCCAGGCCAATTGACAAAACAGGTATTGTAGCTGGAGTAATTTTGTTTGCTAGCAGGGAGATGTGCCTGGCTCGAGGCTAACTGGTGCTAGCATCGGGACAATGGCGTTAGCCACTATAGCCACTCGGTAGCAGCTAGCTAGCTGCGATGATCCACTGCAAAGGTCCAGAGCTTATGTTAGTGAAGAGTCCCGGAGGCATCAGCTGTGTAGCCAAGTGATCATAGGGTCCACTGAGCAGGCTGGGAGATGGGCCTGGCTCATGGCTAGCTTCGGGGCTGGGCCACGCAGTAGCAGCTAGCTAGCTGGAGTTATCTGGAGTAATGGTCCAGAGCTTACGGCAGAAATCTGGTGATGTAGTGGAGAAAAGCAGTCTGGTATGCTCAGGGTTGATATCGCGCTGTGCATACTGGCGGTTATTATCCAGGGCAAAAACGGCTGGTGTCTAAGACCTGTAGCAGTGGATAACAGTGATTAAACAGCTAGTAGCTAATTAGCTGGTTAGCATCTGATCACTATCTTCTGATGGAGGTTCTAGCTATACGGTCTAAAAATTGCAGATCCGTGTCACATTGGGTGAGGTGGGTTGCCGGAAGGTATATCTAATTTAAAAATGGAAAAAGAGATTGAAAAATATTGAAATATATACAAAATAAGATGAAAAAAAATACAAAATTTACACGGAACAGCGACAAAACACGTCTGCACTGCTACGCCATCTTGGATTCAACTAGGGGGCACAATGCGGAGGCACAGGTTAGTTGAGGAATCATCTCCTTTGTCTTGATCACGTTGAGGGAGAGGTTGTTGTCCTGGAACCACACAACCATGTCTCTGACCCCCGCCTAAAGGCTGTCTCATTGTTGTAAGTGATCACGCCTACCATTGGCAAACATAATGATGGTGTTGGAGTTGTGCCTGGCCATGCAGTCATGCGTGAATAGGGAGTACAGGAGGGGACTGAGCACGCACCCCTGAGGGGCCCCTGTGTTGAGGATCAGCGTAGTGGATGTGTTGTTACCTAACCTTACTACCTGGGGTGGCCCATCAGGAAGTCCAGGATCCAGTTGCAGAGGGAGGTGTTTAGTCCCAGGGTCCTTAGTTTATTGATGAGCTTTGAGGGCACTATGGTGTTGAACGCTAAGCTGTAGTCAATGAATAGCATTCTCACATAGGTGTTCCTTTTTTCCAGGTGGGAAAGGGCAGTCTGGACTGCCATAGAGATTGCATCATCTGTGGATCTGTTGGGGCTGTATGCAAATTGAGTGAGTCTGGGGTTTCTGGGATAATGGTGTTGATGTGAGCCATGACCCGCCTTTCAAAGCACTTCATGGCAACAGATGTGAGTGCTATGGGTTGGTAGTCATTTAGGCAGGTTGTCTTAGTGGTCTTGGGCACAGGCACTATGGTAGTCTGCTTAAAACATGTTGGTATTACAGACTCAGACAGGGAGAGTTTGAAAATATCAGTGAAGACGCATGCTCGGAGTACACATCCTGGTAATCCGTCTGGCCCTGCGGCATTGTGAATGTTGACCTGTTTTTAAGGTCTTACTCACATCAGCTGCGGAGAGCGTGATCACACAGTCTTCCGGAACAGATGGTACTCTTTATTTTTTTAATTTCACCTTTATTTAACCACGTAGGCTAGTTGAGAACAAGTTCTCATTTACAACTGCGACCAGGCCAAGATAAAGCAAAGCAGTTCGACACATAACACAATACATAGTTACACATGGAATAAACAAACATACAGTCAATAATACAGTAGAAAGAGTCTATATGCAGTGTGTGCAAATGAGGTAAGATAAGGGAGGTAAGGCAATAAATAGGCCATGGTGGTGAAGTAATTACAAAATACCAATTAAACACTGGAGTGAATAGATGTGCAGAAGATGAATGTGCAAGTAGAGATACTGGGGTGCAAAGGAGCAAGATGAATAAATAAATACAGTATTGGGATGAGGTAGTTGGATGGGCCATTTACAGATTACATGCAGGGCTACGTGCAGGAGCAGTGATCTGTGAGCTCTGACAGCTGGTGCTTAAAGCTAGTGAGGGAGATATGAGTCTCCAGCTTCAGTGATTTTTGCAGATCAGTGTGTTTGGCGAGGAGTATAAAGCCAACGAGAGCGTACAGGTCGCAGTGGTGGGAAGTATATGGGTCTTTGGTGACAAAACGGATGGCACTGTGATAGACTGCATCCAATTTGTTGAGTAGAGTGTTGGAGGCTATTTTGTAGATGACATCGCCGAAGTCGAGGATCGGTAGGATGGTCAGTTTTACGAGGGTATGCTTGGCAGCATGAGTGAAGGATGCTTTGTTGCGAAATAAGAAGCCGATTCTAGATTTAATTTTGGATTGGAGATGTTTAATGAGTCTGGAAGGAGAGTTTACAGTCTATTCAGACACCTAGGTATTTGAGGTTGTCCACATATTCTAAGTAAGAACCGTCCAGAGTATTGATGCTGGATGGGTGGGCAGGTGCGGGCAGCGATCGTTTGAAGAGCATGCATTTAGTCTTACTTGACTTTAAGAGGAGTTGGAGGCCTCGGAAGGAGAGTTGTATGGCATTTAAGCTCGTCGGGAGGTTAGTTAACACAGTGTCCAAAGAAGGGACGGAAGTATTCAGATTGGGGTCGTCTGCGTAGATGTGGATCAGAGAATCACCGGCAGCAAGAGCGACATCATTGATGCATACAGAGAAGAGAGTCGGCCCAATAATTGAACCCTGTGGCACCCCCATAGAGACTACCAGAGGTCCGGACAACAGGCCCTCCAATTTGACACACAGAAATGTTTCAGAGAAGTAGTTGGGGAACCAGGCGAGGCAGTCATTTGAGGTGATTGACAGAGTCGAAAGCCTTGGCCAGGTCGATGAATATGGCTGCACAGTAATGTCTCTTATTGATGACGTTTATTGTATCGTTTAGGACCTTGTACGTGGCTGAGGTGCATCCATGACCAGCTCTGAAACCAGATTGCATAGCGGAGAAGGTACGGTGGGATTCGAAATGATCGGTGATCTGTTTATTAAATTGGCTTTCGAAGACCTTAGAAAAGCAGGGTAGGATAGATATAGGTCTGTAGCAGTTTGGGTCTAGAGTGTCTCCACCTTTGAAGAGGGGGATAATCGCGGCAGCTTTCCAATCTTTGGGAATTTCAGACGATACGAAAGAGAGGTTGAACAGGCTAGTGTTAGGGATTGCAACAATGTTGGCACATCATTTTAGAAAGAGAGGGTCCAGATTGTCTAGCCTGGCTGATTTGTAGGGGTTCAGATTTTGCATCTCTTTCAGAACATCAGCTAACTGGATTTTTGGTGAAGGAGAAATGGGGGATGCTTAAGTGAGTTGCTGTGGGGGGTGCAGGGCAGTTGACCGGGGTAGGGGTAGCCAGGTGGAAAGCATGGCCAGCCGTAGAAAAAACATATTGAAATTCTTAATTATACGGGATTTATCAGTGGTGACAATGTTTCCTAGCCCCAGTGCAGTGGGCAGCTGGGAGGAGGTGCTCTTATTCTCATGCATGTTTCAGTGTTATTTGCCTCGAAGCGAGCATAGAATGACTTCGTCTGTTAGGCTCGTGTCACTGGACAGCTTTCGGCTGTGCCTCCCTTTGTTGTCTGTAATGGTTTGCAAGCCCTGCCACATCCAACATTGTCAGAGCCGGTGTAGTACGTTTCGATCTTAGTCATGTATTGACACTTTGTCTGTTTGATGGTTCATCGGAGGGCATAGTGGGATTTCTTATAATCTTCTGGGTTAGAGTCCTGCTTCTTCAAAATGGCAAAAATATCCTTTAGCTCAGTGTGGATGTTGCCTATTATCCATGGCTTCTCGTTGGGTATGTATGTATGTATGTACGGTCACTGTGGGGATGACGTCATCAATGCACTCATTGATGAAGCCAATGACTAAAATGGGGAACTCCTCAATGCCATCGGAGGAATCCTGGAACATATTCCAGTCTGTGCTAGCAAAACAGTCCTGAAGCCTAGCATCTGTTTAGTCACTGATGCTTCCTTCTTTAAGCAGGAATCAGGAGGATATAATTATGGTCAGATTTGCCAAATGGATGGCGAGAGAGATCAAGGTATGCGTCTCTGTGTGTGGAGAAAAGGTGGTCCAGAGTTTTTTTTCCTCTGGTTGCACATTTAACATGCTGATAGAATTTTTTTAACGGATTCAAGCTTCCCTAAATTAAAGTTCCCTGCTACAAGGAGCGCCGCCTCTGGGTGAGCGTTTTCTTGTTTGCTTATGGCGGGAATACAGCTCATTCGATTCTGTCTTAGTGCCAGCCTCTGACTGTAGTGGTATGTAAAACAGTTACGAAAAATACAGACGAAGACTCTCTCGGTAGATAGTGTGGTCTACATCATATCATGAGGTACTTTACCTTAGGCGAGCAATAGCTCTAGACTTCCTTAGATACCGTGCACCAGCTGTTATTAACAAAAATACATAGTCTGCCGCCCCTTGTCTTACCAGACGCCACTGTTCTATCCTGCCGGTGCAGTGTATAACCAGCCAGCTATATGTTGATAATGTTGTCGTTCAGCCACAACTCCGTGAAGCATAAGATATTACAGTTTTGAATGTCCCGTTGGTAGTTTAATCTTCCTCGTAGGTTATCTATTGTATTGTCCAAAGATTGCACATTTGCTAGCAGAATGGAAGGATGTGGGGGTTTATTCGATCCCTATGAATTCTTAGAAGGCAGCCTGCCCTCCAGACCCATTTTCTCCGCCTCCTCTTCAAACAAATCACGGAGATCTGGGCCTGTTCCCAAGAAAGCAGTATATTGTTCGCATGCACAAAATGAGTAAAAGAATATCTTACAATCAATGCAAATAAACAATAAAAAAAACACAATCGGTTGGGGTGCACGTCTGCCTTCTTCTCCGTCGCCATTTTATGTATATGTGGTGCAGTTAGTACGATATGCCGGTTGAAAATTGAATATACTATATGTAAAAATGAATCCCTTTCAATATTCATAGTAGCATGAAGAGCTCTTATATATCTTGAAATGTATATCATGACATTTATATGAGATGTACAATCTCAATTATATACAAAACAACTCAAGTGGAAATAATAGCGAGAGCTATGCCTATTCCTTCCAAATTCCAAATAACAGCAGTTATAATGGGTTACTAGCTTCATCCGACACGTACTTCACCAGCAGTAAGACTGAAGTGGTAATTCTGTGCAGGAGATATAAACAAATTGAAAGCATTTTCAAATGTCATTTTTGCAACTCGCATGGAGCAATTTTGCAACTATTAATGACCCATGCATAATGATACACTTTTAAAGGCAAATATATTATGGAAATTAAACAACAGTAAATATGTTCAATAAAATGTGCTATGAATAAACTGTTAAAAGCCTTGGAACATCCGCCAAACACACTCTCTATATAGCCATGCTTTAGATTTCAGAACATCATTTTGGAAACGGCAACAACAATTACATAACCAGAATAGTAGTGTTTTAATATAAGTTACAAAACACAATAATGTATCATTTTGATCACCATTAAATATTAATATGACAGTCATTAAAGGATCATGTGTTTGTGTCCCAAATAGCATAATTTGTCTGATTCTCTGTAATAATGGTATGGGAATAATAATAATGCAAGTGGTTTCTTGCATCAAACAACACAACATTTTCAGTCACCTCCTTATCTGAAGGACAAGTGGATAAACAGGTCAATGTCAAGCCCTGCATGCTTGATGTCAAGCCCTGCAAGTCTGATGGAATGTAGGTCTACATTAAACATCAAACATTGGCTGCTACTGTAGGCTGAATGATAGAACAGCTATTTCCATGATAAAATGTTATGGGATATTGTTTTTGATGGTAAGCCACTTTGGTAGGCCTACATTATGATCAAATAGCCACGGTAGCCTACTTGGCCACTCTTACTTAATAAAGCTGGTATTGCCACAGTGTTCATCGTAAACGCGTACTGGAAGTTGCACATAACTACTTGTCTCTGTGCCATTAACAGTTAGGGAGGTTAAGCCATGAGTAAATGGTTTGTGAAAAGGCTAAAGGAAATGCTAATAGATTTCATAAAATCAGAACAAGAAAAGATACATTGATTGACACTTCACCAACCTCACCTATACCAGTGTGGTTTTAATAACTCCTCCTAAACCTCTACAGATTTTATATTTCATGCTTGAGGATATGCACGCGCATGCACACGTGCGCGCACACACACACACACACACACACACACACACACACACACACACACACACACACACACACACACACACACACACACACACACACACACACACTGTCGCAGTATGAATGGAAACCCTGAGTACCTACCAACCTCCGAAGCTATCACAGTGATGTTATGCCATGGCATGTCCTCCCGGTCCAGACTCTCGGTAGTCTTTATAACTCCGCTCTCCATGTCGATGTTGAAATACTTATCGCTGTGCTCACTGTGGTCGATGAAATACCTATTTTAAGAAAGGAGGCTTACATGAATACCGCATTTGCACAGTCTAAGAAACATTTCAAGCAGACCTGAGGAAATGGGAAATTCATCACAATGAAAAAATTATATGTATATACAGTACCTTGGAAAAGTAATCACTCCCCTTGGCGTTTTTCCTATTTTGTTTCATTACAACCTGTAATTTCAATGTATTTTTATTTGGAAAAATAGTCCAAATTGGTGAAGTGTGTAAGGGTTGTCGTCGGGAGAAAGAGAGGAGGACCAAAGTGCAGGGTGGTAAGTGTTCATGGTGATTTTAATTAAAGAAAGCACTGAACACTGAATCAAAACATATTTTTTTTACCTTTATTTAACTAGGCAAGTCAGTTAAGAACAAATTCTTATTTTCAATGACAGCCTAGGAACAGTGGGTTAAAGAGAGGAATGTTTTGTGTAATCATGTTTGATGTGTGATAGTAACATTGTATTAATGGTCCTCCACCGCTTCTCCACAGTCTTTACTAAGTCATTAAAATGAATCAAAAGATGTCTTGAACAGAGAACAAGAACTTTGTTCATGTATGTTTATATTCCTTATAAGACTGTTATTATGTATGAAATGAACACCGAATGTGTGGTTGTTAATTTATCTTTTCATTTCCATTTGCACCACTAATTCAGTAATGGTTCTCAGTAATAATATATGTTGGCCATTTTCTATTCTCAAACATTCACTAATGACCTATGCTCCTTGTAGGAGACAAGTGTTTAGGTCAAGTGAGTCAAGCATAGAGCTTTATAAAAAAATATATGTTAGTACTATGAAAGAGGACCATCTACAGTGCCCTACAAGTATGACAGGTTACTAAATGTCTCACTTTCAGAGGGACATGAAACTGTCAGAACAAACAAGACTACTTGTTTCCTTGTATATCAAAGGAACATAGCTAAAACATGAGGCAAAAACAAAAAAAATCAACGATCATAGAGAAAGAGACTGCTATCTGCCCAACTGCATTTTGACACATACCATCCGTCAACCGCCAACACAGGGAATATTCTTCTGTGGCATTGTTGTTTTTTCTATCTTTTATTTTTCCCAGTTCAAATGGATGTCCTCCAAACATTTCCCATTTTCTCTTTCTGTCTGGTGGAGAACAGTGAGAGAGCAGTAAGACTGGATGAGAGGGAGGTATCCCACCAAGACCCTTTCATATGTAGATTTCCTTTTTGTTTACCACAAATCCCTTTAAAATATATTAAGATTCTTATGTTGAATCAACCATTCTTATTATGTATTTTTAGACTGTCTGTGCCTCTATCTCTCCTTGAAAATGTATTATAGATACATATTTCTTCATAAAGGGGCAAAGCTTGTCTTTTGCAGATATGGCGGAAAGAGATATGGGCACAATAACACGTGAAGGGACTGAGGTTCAGTGCTTAATGCAGTCGAAGAATTCCCTAAGCCCCATATGTACAGCATGGTGGTTAACCAAACCAAGATCTTGTATCATGTAATAGGGACTATTAGATTGCAATCTACTGGTGTATGGGTAATATATCTGATATGAGTTTATGACACAACTCCGTCTTCATTTCTTGAAAATGGGAAAATGAATTCAAGGTTTTTAGAGGCTGAATGGCCTTAAGCTTTTGGACATGATAGTGGGTGCAGAGGCATTTTTTTTGGTGGGGGGGGGGGTGATTATAATGTCTTAGGGCACCTGAATAGATGTATATGTATGTAAACAGTAGTATTAACTGTACAATATGTGTGGATGATGTCTGTACATATACAGTATATATTATCTCGTAAAACATGACAGAGTGCACCACATGGTATTAGCAGCATGGTATTAGCAGATCCTGTACTATCCAGGATACGGATGCAGTGCACTGGTCAAACGTAGTCCACCATAGAGGGAATAGGGTGTCATTTGGGATGCTAAAAGAGAATACATTGGCTCCAAGCTCTTACCTGACATGACTGTTTTTGCTGTCTGGATCCCTGGCAGTTACAGCCCCCACCTCTCTACCAATCCGAGCGTTCTCATAAACATCCATGATGTAATAGTCCATAGAGAATACAGGCGGTTCGTCCACATCTCCCACAGTGATCTTTAGGGTGGCAGTATCTTTGAAAGGACCAAGGTAGGAAAAAAGAGGCTCCAAGTGGCTATTCACTCCCTCAATTTGAAGGGTGTAGGTCTTCTTCCTCTCGTAGTTCAGTGGCTGTGTGTCCAGGAAAAAGGCACCAGGAAAAAATGCAGGATTAGGAACAGACTTCATTCCACTTGTGTACCATGTAATTACAATGCAAGTAGCCTATTAAAGTACTATATAAAATGTTAATATATTTTTTTACAAAAATATTAACAGCATTATTACACAGGAATAGAGCATCTACTATCTTCTTCCAAAGTGTGTACTGTGGATTTTTACAATGGTGGAAACTTCCTCCAACCAATCCTTACACCAATGCTATGTTGTATCGTTAAAGGTGAGTGTGCAAGTGCAAATGGTTGAACATCTTCCTTATAGTGATTCAACAGGATCTTAATGGATTGGTTCGCTATTTTTAACCAAATATCTATTTTGTATGAAAATAGCATGTTATAGAAGGGTCGAGACACTTTTTTAGCAACACATTTTCATGTGTGCGCATGTGCGTGCTTTCCATTGTGGTGATACGAGTAACGAGAAAGCACGTGCATGTTCGCACACAGAAATGTTTTGTTCGAGTCCAACAAAATGAAACAGAACGTTACAGATAGAGTTCAGAATGACACAATTTCATATGTACAACATCTAAAGACCTGCATCCCTATATTGAGAGCTTAGCTTTGAGGAAGTCTATTGTGGGTGGGGTAAGTTTCTCAAAAGTCCTTTAAGCACTTACAAAATCATGACATATCTTACAAATTAAAACAGATAAACCAATAAAGATATATTTGTTTTGCTGTTTTAATTTTTATATATATATATATATATATATATATCACATGAAATGGATGATGTTGTACACAATTGTGCACAATTTTCGGGGACCCGTTTTGGCTTGTGAGCGCTACTTTCAAAACTACTGGCTAAAATCATACAAAACCTTAATACTCTGTTGTTTACCTTCTTGAGGCTGATGATTCCCTCCCTGGTGTCCCTGTCAGTGTTGATGGAGAACATGGCTGCTCCTTCTGAGTTGACGATGCTGTACTTGATCTCTGCATTGACTCCAAGGTCCTCGTCATTGGCTTTTATCTTCCCCACTGGCTTGCCAACCTGGGCCGACTCCGGGACGTACAGCTGGTAATTTTCTGTTGATCATGAGCATAACAATACAGCCATTTAGAAAAAGCTTAACATCACTAGTTGGTGACATATTTTGGGCTGATTGTCCAAATGATTATGTTTTTTTAGCTGTGTCACCCTGAAATGACTTCACAGATGCTCCTTGAATTGCTACTTAATGCCCATTGAAATCATGTCGGAATGCTTGACTCAACATTTAGACCTGAAATGTGTCTGACGGTACTTTAATAGTGTTGACTTTAACAAGATTAGGATAGAAAACACTAAAGTTTCCAAACCTGTTAAAATGTTTTCTGTGAGTATAACAGAACTGAAATTACAGGTGAAAACCTGAGGAAAATTAAACCAGGAAGTGGCTTCTATTTTGTTCCATAGCCTGCCTTCGCTCCATTTAAAGGGATATCAACCAGATTCCTTTTCCTATGGCTTCCCCGTGGTGTGAACAGTCTTTAGACATAGTTTCAGGCTTTTATTATGAAAAATGAGTGAGCAAGATCACATCGCGTCATTGTATGGCTGGGTGCCAGCAGCATTTTGTATGCGCAACAGCTTGGTGCAGCCATTTTCTCTCTCTCTACTATTGAAAAAACTACATTCCCGGTTGATATATTATTGTCTATATATTGTAAAAATGTTCAGATGTTCAGTGTTACAGCAACATAACATTAAAATGTTCAAGCTATTTTTTGTTGTTGTTGCCTGCATGGCATTTGATGAGGTCCATTTTGAGACCAAATTTCATATTAATATTTGATTATTATTACACGATAGGATAGATAAAAAATACATTAAAATCATGATTCATAATTGGTGCGATTTTAGTCAATGCTATGCTCATCTAAATAATGTCTGTTGCACATCTGTTATATATTAAAGATGGAGCCTACTGACAGTCAATTAAAGCTGATGAGTTTCTATATTGAAGCTCTATCTATGTGAGTGAGGAGGAGAATATCATGATTCTTCTATAGATAGATGAGAACACTCCATTTATAATTGGCCTACTAAAAATACTCTCAAAAGGATCTCATGCCAGTCACGAAAAGAGTCTCTGAGAAGCACTGCTGTTTATCAATCAAAGTAATTAGTATTTAGCAGAAATAGATAGCAGATGTCTTAGATACCGTTAAGCCTTGAAATCCAAGTGATATGGTGTAACTGGGCCACGCAAATGGTGGGAAACATTGCAGATATAAATTATACAAATAGTCTGATGTGATTCCTTATTCCAGATGTGAGAGAGGCATGTTTGTTTTATTTCTCTCTGAATGTTACACACCGTTTTGCCTGCTGAATTTAGCCATGGTATCTATACTCACTTTGCGGGAACTTGGGAGGGTTGTCGTTGACGTCGGTGAGGGTGATGTTGATAGTGGTGGATCCAGAAAGTCCTCCAACTGATCCTGCCATGTCTTTGGCTTGAATGACTACAGCATAGTGTTCTCTCGCCTCCCGGTCCATGTTGGCTAAGGCAGTCCTGATGACTCCTGGACGCGGAGAAAAGAATATAAGAATAGCAATGTTACTACTGTACTGTATGAATACCAATGTTACTATTGTACTATTCGGCTAAGGCCACACAGATTAGAACTGAAGTCATCCTGGACAGGGGGAGAAGAATAGCGAAGTACCTCTGTTACCAATGAATACCAATGTTTCTACTGTACTGCATGGCTAATTGATGACTCCTGGACAGGAGGAGAAGAATAGAGGAATTAAAATGTTACTATGGATATATATGTTAGTACAGTGTTAATACCAATGTCAGTATTATGACTACCAATGTTTTTTTCTGTATGAATAGAGATTCCTAGAGTCACTTGACTTGAATAAATCAAAGGATGAACTCTTGAGATTAATATGGTGTTCCTCTTGTTATTTGGGTAAGGGTGACAATGGGAAAAAACAGAAGCAGTAATAGAGCTTATAGGGCCGATGACCTTAGGCTCTTTACTTTACAGGAACTAATAATGCAAGGTTGCAAAATACAGGCAACTGCCAAACTAATGGAAACACTTGAGTAAATGAGGGAGCCAACGTATATATTGAAAGCAGCTGCTCCCACACAGGTGTGGTTCCTGAGTCAATTAAACAATCAAAATCCCCTCATGCTTAGGGTGATGTGAAAAAATGCTGGGCAAGCCATTATTTTGGCCATTATTTTTGCTCTCCATGGCTATGCCGCCATAAAATGACCATGCCTGCATCCACAGGGCACGGGTGGTTCGAATGGTTTGATGAGCATAAAAACAAGGTAAACCATATGTCATGGCCGTCTTAGTCACCAGATCACAACCCAAATGAACACTTATGGGAGATTCCGGGGCGGCTCATGAGACAGCATTTCCCACCACCATCAACAACAAAAAAACTAATTATGGATTTTATTGTGGAATAAATCTCTCACATTCCTCCAATATAGTTCCAGACACGTGTAGCATCTATGTCAAGGTGCATTGAAGCTGTTCTGACTCGTGATGGCCCAACACCCTATTCCTTGTAGATTCGGAGGGGAGAAAGTTGTGGTGTATAAGTTATTAAAGCAATGTGCCATTACTGTCTAGGCCAGAATTTGGATTCTCACAAGGGCCTTGTGAGAAATAATCGTTCAGTTTGACAGTTTAAATAAAAGATGCATAACATAAAAATAGCCTGCTCCAACATCCTTTCGGTCTTGATTGTCCAAATGTTTCATTGCCAAGGTTAGCCTTTCTACACTTTCCAATATATTTCAAATGACTATGCAACCTTGATAAGGCAGAGAATGCAGCCTTCCCCAAAGAACCCATTCAATCATGTTTATCACTATAATAATGCAGGATATAGCTCCATGTACTTTTTACTAGGGTTAAACAGATATTCTGAATCAATGCATAGTACAGTACTGTACATATAGTACAAAAGAAAGTTAATGTCACTGTCCAAATTACCCAGTGCTCAATCCAATGTAATAGATTCCATGCCTGTTGAAGCTAGTACTGATATTTCATTCCCACACATTGAAAAGTAAAGAATATACACAATCTGGTAATGATTAGTATGTGTGTGAGGGGATTAAAGTGCCTCACTGTCTCGCCCCTCTGTACACTGAAACCAGATCAAGGACTGGGATTTAATATGTGTTGCCTGTTACTTCAGTTCTCAGTCTCAATCTCTCTCACTCTCTGTCTCCCAGAGGCAAAACACCTTGAGCAACTGGTGAACTTGTATTCTTGTGAACCTTTGTGTGAACTGACGCTAACAGCAATCTACAGAAAACAGCAGGGTCTCGGCTGTGATGTCTATAATATAGAATATAATAATGACATAGTAGTTGGTATAGTCGGTAGCTGTGCTAAAAAAAATGAGTAGACACACACTTCTCTTCAGTAGCAATCAGTCCATTTCTTTTCTTGATCAATAGTTTTACAAGGTTATAGAAAAGATCAGTGGTCGCATTGTGTGATTTAATCTGTACAAGGCCCCTTGAAAAATATGTCAATTTTAGTGTGTGAGTTTACAGGATATGGGTTGTCTACTTTTCGCAATATCAGGAACGTTCCAGGAGACAATTGTTCATTTCTCTGTATAAAAGTGCAGTTTGTCTTGTTTTCCTATTTTCTTACTCAACCCTTTCGACGTACTTCTTGCTTGAGGGGAAAAAATATCTGCTTAAAATTTGTAAGGTAGTTTCTGCATGTGCGAAAATCCTTGAAGTAGCAAACAAACAAAATTAAGGTGTGGGGCTCAAACGAGCACAGAATTAGTTACAATCTTCTCAGTTACAAGCCCACCGTTGCAATCAAATCAATACACATTCATGTGGACAAGAAATGGGAAGCCTAAATGACTTGTACTATTATCCAATGTACAGTATTTGCAATATGGTTTTAATAGTACTGAACAAAATGCATCTATTTGATAGGAGAGAGATATTGTACCAAGAATTCATGAACTATCAATGACATATCCTATCTGTTTGAAAATAAAGTTTACTGAAAAATAGTTTGTTGTTTTCCATTACTGGTCCTACTTGACATTGTTGATCTATAAACAAATCTTACTCTCTTGTATGGTGACCGGTTTCAAAGCCATCTTTACATTCTACCTAACTGCTTCTGTTTGTTTTCATTATCCTGCTGGGTATAGTTCATCTATAGATAAACCTGATTCTCTTGTATCATCATTCTCTTGTTTTCTTAGAATACGTTGATCGGATTCCAAGAACAAAGCCATAATTAGATTCTATCAAGAGCCTAATTTCCGGTTTGGACAAAAGAGGCACTACTAATATCTATTTTCTTACAGACATTATTTCCTCTCTCTATTCAGGAGGATGCTATAGGCAGAAGCTAGTCCAATCCACTTGTCTTGGGCAGAATAATCACTATAAATGGGTTAAGGAGCAATGCCTTCCAGGGGATTTGAGAGGTTAGGTTACATATCAAATTGCGTCCCAAATGGCACCCTGTTCCCTACATAATGCACTACTTATGACGAGAGCCCTATGGCCCTGGTCAAAGTAGTGCATTATATAGCGGATAGGGTGCCATTTGGGACGGAGCCATCATCTGTCGCCCAGGAAACAGATACAGTAGTTCAGTTGTCTGTACTCTCGGATCCTGTCCAGCTGATCTCCACACTACAGTAGTCTTCCATCTCACAGCAGAGATAGATGGTTTTTAGCATACAATAAGAGTATGCTGTGCTGGCCGGCAAATAGCTGTGACAAAAAAAAATATCACAACAGGGTGGCCTCGTGATGCCAAAGTATACAGTAGTCAGTCATGTGTCTGTCTATCACATGGCATAGGCTACCATTGGCAGCATAACACACATTCCATACGTTGATATATCTTGTGCACTGTTCAAGATTGTCTGGAATCTGGAAAGAATTTAACCTTTCATAACTTATTCCATGAATGGCTACGGAAGTGAACTCGATAGGAAAGGAATGCATGCTTGATTTCACCTTAGCCCATACAGTACTCAGGCATGAAATAACCGTAACCTTTACTGTTCATTCATTTAAAAATTCCTCAGATATGAGATATTCCAAGACATATGTCCCAAATTGCACTTTATTCCCTATTTAGTGCACTACTTTTGACAAGGGCATATAGGGCTCTGGTCAAAATGTGTGCACTATATATAGGGAATAGGGTGACATTTGAGACACAGACTAAGACGTTTACCTGGCACACCATACATACAGTACAATGGTGGGTCTAGGCCATTGAGGTTCCAAGATATTAAATGGAGCCGGGGCATTACTTAACCCAGGCTCCCAAAGAAGCAGAAGACCTTGGCACATGGACACACTTTCCATTAAAACAACACAAAGACCGAGGATCTGACATTTACGGTTGCTTATTCCTGCTTTACTCACAAAGGCACATCGCTCCAGAGCAATCACTCACTGAGCATTGTTTATGAACAATGAGCACAACCCTACTAAGAAGTATAAAATGTGTTTTGGCTCTGGATATTCTGCACTCTTCCATCTACAGTGCATACAGAAAGTATTTTTCACCCCTTACATTTTTCCAAATTTTCAAGTGTTACAAAGCCTTGTTGTGTTACAAATCTAGACAAAACACTAAGGTCAACATGTATTTATTTATTTTACATGTATTAAACATGTATGAAAAAACAACACTGATATACACTGAGTGTACAAAACATCAAAAATACCTGCTCTTTCCATGACAAAGACTCACCAGGTGAGTCCAGGTGAAAGCTATTGATCCTTTATTGATGTCCCCTGTTAAATCCACTTCAAGCAGTGCAGACGAAGGGGAGGAGACAGGTTAAAGAAATACTTTTAAACCTTGAGACAACAGAGACATGCATTGTGTCTGTGTGTTATTCAGAGGGTGAATGGCAAGACACAAATTGTAAGTGCCTTTTAACAGGGTACGGTAGTAGGTGCCAGGCGCACCGTTTTTTTGCCAAGAACTGCAATGCTGCTGGATTTTTCACGATCAACAGTTTCCAAGGGGTATCAAGAATGGCCCACCACCCAAAGGACATCCAGTCAACTTGACACAACTGTGGGAAGCATTGGAATAAGCATGGGCCAGCATCCCTGTGGAACACTTTTGATACCTTGTAGAGTCCATGCTTGACGAATTGAGGATGTTCTGAGGGCAAAAGGCGGAGGGTATACTCAGTGTATCTTGATTAGATAAGTATTCACCCTCTTAGACAGTACTGCTGCCAACATACTGACTCAAATCTCTAGCCACTTTAACAATTAAAAATTGGATGTAAATCATGTATCACTAGTCACTTTAAACAATGCCACTTTATATAATGTTTACATACCCTACATTACTCATCTCATATGTATATACTGTACTCTATACCATCTACTGCATCTTGCCTATGCTATTCGGCCATCGCTCATCCATATATTTTTTATGTACATATTCTTATTCATTCCTTTACACTTGTGTGTATAAGGTAGTTGTTGTGAAACTGTTAGATTACTTGTTAGATATTACTGCATGGTCGGAACTAGAGGCACAAGCATTTTGCAACACTCACATTTACATCTGCTAACCATGTTTATGTGACCAATATATTTTATTTTATTTTATTTGATGTTAGAAACACCTTTTGTAGTGATTACTGCTGTGAGTCCTTTGGGGTAAGTCTTGCACACCTGAATAATACAATATTTGCCCATTATTTTTAAAAATATTATTCAAGCTCTGTCAAGGTGGTTGTTGTAGTTGCTAGCAAAAATATTGTCAAGCCAATTTAACCCTTGTTTGGGTCTGTGGGACCCATTTTCAATGTTTACTAAAATTAAAATTATTCATTGAACAATTTTTTCAACCTGAGACTCATTGGCCTTGGCTCATTTTCTCTGAGGAACATGTAAAGTAACACATTTTCATTGAGTGCACACTGTGCACCCCCATACAAATCCACATTACATACGTGGTGTTTGGGTCCACTGGAACCCGAGGGTAATAAAAGTGTGGGAAAGTGTGTGTGTAGGTGAAAACAAGTAAGATTTTTTGTTGTTGTGCGCCTTCACTCTGTCTTCCTCCTCCCTGTGCCAGTCCCTACCTGTCTGCTTGTCTCCCACTTTTCTCGCACTCTTTACCCTTTGTTGTGTGTGAAACTACACAATATCTTGTGGGGAACCTGCACAATGTTATTACAATACAATATTTCAATATATTTTAAAGAATTCTATATTTTTACCCCAGCCAGGTGCAAACTGGGGGAGGGAAAGAACAAATAAATAGCTTTGCATGTTTGGTTCCTTACACAATCAATCAGTATGGCAAAATTAGTTTCAGCTCAGAGGGCCTTAGACAAAAAATTTTGCAGAGAGAGAATTTAGTGTGGAAAGAGCATCTTCCACTTTGGAAGATGAAGAATTTTCCGAATATGAGGATCATGTCTCTGTCAATTTAGAGTCTGACAGTGAGTTGGAAGAAGAGGATGAGATTGACCCTCAACCAGCCCCAGGACCAGCCAATCAGCAGCTAGCTCATCAGAAGCCTGCAGGAGGAGAAATCTGAATGTCAAATAATAGAGGATGCAGTACACATGCATCAAGTGCAAGAAATATATTTGCACACACACACACAGTAAACCTCTGTCTCTCATGTGGTGTGTTGACCAGCCTTAATTTGTGTTTAATGGGGCTCATTTATAAATACTGTTTGTTAAATTTGTTCTTCCAGTTTGTTCAGGTCAAAGCAATAAACATCAATAGTGAATCAAACCTTGTTTCATTTATGTTTGATGAAGATAAACATGATTTATTCCACCCATGTCTTTATAATAAAAAATATATATTGATAAATATAATCTAGCAGAGGTAAATGGCAAATATTAACCATGTGTGCTGTTTATATTGCTTGTAATTGATATACGTCAACATCTAAGTAATAAGTATTTTTACATCAATTGTTATGGCTGAATTGTTTTAAAAACCCAATAATGTTGTGGGTCCATCAGACCCACGAACATTGGGTGAATAACAAAAACATGAACACCACACATGGGGTAAGTTAAACCTGTAACTAGACCACTCGGGAACTTTTAAAATAAGAAGACTGCTACTCAGTTATGTGTTGTGTTTGTACGTTGGACAAAATTATTACTTAAGTGCCTTATTGCAAACAGGATGCACGTTTTGGAATATTTGTCTTTTCACTCAGTCATTTACTTTGGTATGGTGAACTAACAATGCAATGAAAGAATGGTGCCAGAGGGGATGACGGCCGTTTTACTGGCTCTTAACCTATTGTGCAATTTTGTGTTTTTTTCACATTGTAACTTTTTTTGTACATAATGCTAAATGTCTCTTATGACGGTAAAGAGCTTCTGGATATCAGAACAGCGATTACTCACCTCTAACTGGACAAAGATTTGTTTCTTTAATGAGTCTGATGCGAAGGATATATTGTTGCTCCCGAACACAAATCTCTTCATTCACATGAAGAAAATAATTTGTCAGCGAGTGGGTAACCCACCTCTACCATCCGTTCTATTGGACAACGTTCAATCACTGGAGAATAAACTGGATGAGCTCCATTCGAGACTATCCTACCAACAGGACAATGAAAACGGTAATATCTTATGTTTCACCAAGTCGTAGCTGAACGACGACACGGATAATATATGGCTGGGTTTTTCGTGCATCGGCAGGACATGGCAGCTATGTCCGGTAAGACCAGGGGTGGGGTGTGTGTCCATTTGTCAATAACAGCTGGTGCGCTATGTCTAATAGCGCACTAATAGCGCACCTAATAGCTCTTAGAGCAAGGTGAGACGCTAGCGTGATTCATCCAATAGCATTGAGGAATATTCCACCTCAGTCAGTCGTTTCATCAATAAGTGCATTGACAACGTCGTCCTCACAGTGACAGTAGGCACACATTTCAACCAGAAGTCATGGATTACATCCGCACTGAGCTAAAGGCTAGAGCTGCTGCTTTCAAGGAGTGGGACACGATTCTGGACGATTATAAGAAATCCCGATAGGCCCTCAGACGAACCATCGTACAGGAAAATTGTCAATATAGGACTAAGATTGAATCCTAACACACCTGCTATGATGCTCGTCGGATGAGGCAGGGCTGTCAAACTATTACAGACTACAAAGGGAAACCCAGTCGCGAGCTACCCAGTGATGCTAGCCTAACAGACAGGCTAAATGCCTTTTATGCTCGCTCGGAGGCAAGCAACACTGAAGCATGCATGAGAGCACCAGCTGTTGCGGACGACAGTGTGATCACACACTCCGTAGCCGATGTGGGCAAGACCTTTAAACAGGTCAACATTCACAAGACCGCAGGGCCAGATGGATTACCAGGACGTGTACTCAGAGCATGCGTGGACCAACTAGCAATTGTCTTCACTGACATTTTCAACCTCTCCCTGACTGAGTCTGTAATACCAACATGTTTCAAACAGACCACCAAAGTCCCTGTACACAAGAAAGAAAAGGTTACCTGCCTAAACGATTTCCTCCCCATAGCACTCACATCAGTAGCTATGAAGTACTTTGAAAGGCTGGTCATTGCTCACATCAACACCACCATCCCAGAAACCCTAGACCCACTCCAATTTGCATACCGCCCCAACAAGATCCACAGATGATGCAATCTCTATTGCACTCCACACTTCCCTTTCCCTCCTGGACAAAAGGAACACCTATGTGAGAATGCTGTTCATTGACAACAGATTGACAACAGATCAGCGTTCAACACCATGGTGCCCACACCAAGCTCATCACTAAGCTAAGGATCCCGGGACTAAACACCTCCCTCTGCAACTGGATCCTGGACTTCCTGACGGGCCACCCTCCAGGTGGTAAGCGTAGTGTGACAGGATATAAATATTACGTATTTACCTCATTTGTTGGATATTTAACAATTAATTACTTAACCTGTTAAGACTCTAGGGGCAGTATTTCATTTTTGGATAAAAAGATGTGCCCGTTTTAAGTGCAATATTTTGTCACGAAAAGATGCTCGAATATTCTTGGAATTGATAGTTTTGGAAAGAAGACAGTCATACGTTTCCAGAAATGCAAAGATTTTCACTGTGAGTCCCTTAGAACAAATGCTTCGGGCAAAACCAAGATGTATGACCGACCAGGAAATGCACAGGATTTCTGAGGCTACGTTTTCCATGATCGCCTTATATGGCTGTGAATGCGACAGGAATGAACGGACTCTTTCTCTTGTTTCCCCAAGGTCTTTGCAGCATTGTGACGTATTTGTAGGGATATCATTGGAAGATTGACCATAAGGGACTACATTTACCAGGTGTCCCGCTTGGTGTCTGCGTGGCAATCGGTGCGCAAAAGTCAGGTCCCGGTATTTTTCCATTCAAATCTCAGAACAAACCAGGCTACAAGGACGGTGCTTTCAATGGAGAGAAATATGACAAACCACCTTCAGGATTGATTCAAACAACGTTTTCCATGTTTCAGTCGATATTATGGAGTTAATTCGGAAAAAAGTTCGACATGTAGGTGCCTGAATTTTCGGTTAGTTTCGGTAGCCATATGCATAGTAACAAAAGGTAACGATGTGTCCTACACAAGAATCTTTCAGGAAAAACTGGACATCTGCTATGTAACTGAGAGTCTCCTCATTGAAACATCTGAAGTTCTTCAAAGGTAAATTATTTTATTTGATTCCTTGGCTGGTTTTTGTGAATATGTTGCGTGCTAAATGCTAACGCTAATGCTAAGCTAGCTATCACCACTCTTACACAAATTAGTGATTTTCTCTGGTTCTAAAGCATATTTTGAAAATCTGAGACGACAGGATTGTTAAGAAAAGGATAAGCTTGAGAACAGGCATATTTATTTCATTTCATTTGCGATTTTTAGAAATCGCTAACGTTGCGTTATGCTAATGAGCTTGAGGCTGTAGTTACGCTACCGCATACGGGTTTGGTCGGACTATGAGGTTAACAAATAAAATATACATTTCTGTCATACTAATGTTGTGTTAAAGAGATGGTTTGCACTCCCTGCAGTTAGTCTGGGGGTCTGGTCAAGGAAATAGGTTTTGCTGGAGATAGCTTGAGCTGACAATGAGGTGACCATGTCTCCCGTGTGACCTGAGATAGAGAGAGCCTGGAAGAGTTTAGAACAATGCCTCATTGTCTCATCTTCCTGGCATCTGCGAAACTAAGACAGATTGGAAGTAAAACTACATACCGTGCCGATGACCAGGAGATGGACCAAGGTGGCTTATGGGAAGGGTAGAAGTGACTGACTAAGCATTTTCTTAGGGCCTATAAAAGATCTCTGTTTTTTAGTTTTCAGTTAAGCACTTAGCAACACACATTGCAATAATGAATCAAAGTTAAATAAAGATGATTGGTTTAATAATGGATCAAGTCTCTCTCAGTACTGACAGTTCCACGACAGTAGGCAACAACACATCTGCCATGCTGATCCTCAACATGGTGGACCCTCCTGTACTCCCTGTTCACCGAACGACTGATTGGCCAAGCACGACTCCAAAACCATCATTCAGTTTGCTGACGACACAACCTCTCCATCAAAGTGAGCAAGACAAAGGAGTTAATCTTGGACTACAGCAAAATGAGAGCTGAACATGCATCCATTCACATTGTTGGGGCTGCCGTTGAGCGGGATGAGATGTTCAAGGTCCTTGGTGTCCACATCACCAATGATCTATGATGTTCCAAACACACCAGGACAGTTGTGAAGACTGAAAAGATTTGTCATGGGTCCTCAAAAGGTTGTACGGCTGCACCATAGAGTGCATCCCGACTGGTTGCGTCACCACCTGATATTGCTCGGCATCCGACCGCAAGTCGCTACAGAGGATAGTGTGTACGGCCCAGTACATCACTGTTGCCAAGCTTCCTACCATCCAGGACCTATATACTAGGTGGTGTCAGAGGAAAGCCCAAAAAACTGTCCAAGACTCCAGTCATCCAAGTCATAGACTGTTCTCTCTGCTACCAGATGGAAAGCCATATCGGAGGGCCAAGTCTCAGTCCAAAAGCTTCCTTAGCAGCTTCTACCCCCAAGCAATAAGACTGCTGAATAATGATTGGTCACCCGGACACCCCCCTATATGGACAAATTACCTTGTCTAACTTATACCCCCGCTCATTGACTCTGTACCGGCACACCCTGTATATAGCCTCGTTATTGTGTTTCTTTTTTTCTTATTTTTTATAACTTTAGTTTATTTAGTAAATATTTTCTTTACTCTATTTTCATAAAACTGTATTGTTGGTTATTAAGGGCTTGTAAGTCAGCATTTCACGGTAAGGTCTACACCTGCTGTATTCGGCGAATGTGACAAATACAATTTAATTTGATCTACAATGTTGTTGATCCATCATCAGTTCTCATATCACAACCATTAAACTCTGTAACTGTTTTAAAATCCCCATTGGCCTCATGTTGAAATCCCTGAGCAGTCTCCTTCCACTCCGGCAATTAAGTCAGGAAGGACGCCTGTATCTTTGTAGTGACTGGGTTTATTGATACACCATCTAAAGCACAATTTATAACTTCACCATGCTCAAAGGGATATTCAGCCACTGCAGAGTTCTTTAAAACAAATATACCAATTGGTGCCCTTTTTTGTGAGGCATTAAAAAATGTCCTTGGTCTTTGAATCTGTGCTTGAAATTCATTACTTTGATTGAGGGAGCCTCTTTGGGATAGGCGTACCTCTAGCGCCCGGCCTTGACAACATCCGGGGAAATTACAAAAATCGTAATATGAAATATTCATGAAAATGTCATACATCATTTAAAAGCTTAACTTCTTGTTAATCCAGCCGCTTTGTCAGATTTCAAAAAGGCTTAAGGCAAGAGCACACCATGTGATTATCTGATTACAGCGCCCCGCTCACAAAGGCATTACATACATTTCCAACCAAGCAGAGGCTCAGAGTCAGATATCGCGATAAAATAAATCACTTACCTTTGAAGATCTTCATTTGGTTGCAATCACAAGGGTCCCGGCTACATAACAAATGGTCCTTTTGTTCAATAAAGTCCTTCTTTATATCACAAAAAAGTCAGTTTAGTTGGCGTGCTTGACTCAGTAATCCACCGGTTTCCCTCATTCAAAATGCACACAAATGAATAAGTTACCAATAAACTTCTTCTAAACAAGTCAAACAACGTTTGTAATCAATCCTCAGGTACCCTAATATGTAAATAAATGATACAATTTAAGACAGAGAATAGTATATTGATTAGATATGAATAACGAAGTGGGAGCCACTTACAAAAACTACATATTCTAGCTCCTTTTTCAAATAACAACCCTTAAACTCTTTCTAAAGACTATTGACATCTAGTGGAAGCCCTAGGAACTGCAATCTGGGAGGTATTCCTTTTATATTCCCATTGCCAGCCATTGTAATCAGTGGGGAGCTGCAAAAAAAAATCTGGATGGATTGTCTGGGTTTTTTACCTGCCATACCAGTTCTTTTATACTCACAGACATTATTTTGTCAGATTTCAAAACTTCAGTGTTCTATCCAATTTACCAATTATATGCTTATCCTAGCTTCTGGGCCTGAGTAACAGGCAGTTTACTTTGGGCACCTCATTTGTCCAAACTTCCGAATACTGCCCCCTATCCTGAAGAAGTTTTAAACATACTATAAGAAAAGTATGTTAACCACTATTGCTTAACACAGAATGAGTCCTTGCAACTTATTATGTGATTTGTTAAAGCAATTTTTACTCCTGAACTTATTTAGGCTTGCCATAATAAAGAGTTGAATAGTTATTGATGAAGACATTCCAGCTTTTCATTGTTGTAGTTTTTTTTATGTTCTTCAAACAAAATTCCACTTTGACATTAGGGGTTATTGTGTGTAGATCAATGTGACAAAATATATGTTTAAATTCAGTCTGTACCACAACAAAATGTGGAAAAAGTAAAGGAGTGTATATATACTTTCTGAAGGCACTGTAGCTATTGTGTCTGAAAATGAATCGTCAGCATCCTTCCCTTCCCAGGAAGATGGACAATGAAGGAAGCTCACTAGGCGTATACTTCAACAATAAAAACAACAGCAAAAACAAATAGTACTGAACTTTATAGATACAATCTGTACAATCTAGGGATGCTTCAAAAGGCTATGGATTAATCACCAACACGTTTGTCGTTGTTGTTTTCAACAATATTTACCACACTATACACTACAATATTTCTGGAACACAAGCACTTACATTCAATAGCAATAGTGCCAGAGCCCAATGCTAAAATAATTATTTCACTAAAAAGATATGTATTATGGATGTGATTCCCTCTTAAATTGCCAATGTGTTCAGTGTCATATATTTGGGGTTTGCTGATTTAAAAAGGGCTTTATAAATACAATGAATTGATTTGATTTGATTGATATACTACCAAAGACAACAAAGGCATGGTGCATGTACTGTTCTTCCTACAAAATGAGTTACCTTAACAAAATGCACCTGCCTGAAAGGTGCCTTGAAACTCTGACACACGAACAATCCTTGAATCTCCTCCTCCACCGACTTGCTCGAGCAGTTACATCCATTCCTGATAGTCTGTGCTAGATCTCAATAGAACAAGCCTGTTAATTTATAAAAATAATTGAGAAGGAGCAGTCTTCGTTGAACCCAGGGCCATTTGAGTGAGTGAGGTGGTTAGCCTTTCCTTCAATCCCCACCAGTCTATTACAGTTGATACCATCGCACTATCCCCCTTTTTGTCTGACTAGACATTTCCAAAGGAGGACAATCTCCAGGGCGAACGGGGTTATGAGGAGATTACCAAAGCTCTTCTCTTGCTTTCGCCCACGTCAGGGGCTCTTGATTTTGTGGTCCACAGTCCACACTGCTCTGAGGGTGCAGCCTTTGTGTGTCTCTTGTTATTTTGATCTAAAAAAAACAACTAATACACACTACTACATTTTAGGTTTCCTCCAGGTTCTACTGCAAGAAACACACATAATATTTATTGGAACCAGGTGCAAATACGTTTTCTTTTCCATCATCAGAAGAGACCAGACGAGGAATCAGTGGTTAAGGATAAACATAATACTTTATTGAGAAACGGTAATGGAAGGATTACAGTTACACTGGGTAAACAACAAACACTATGTCTCAAAAACTCACTCAAGAGACAAACGCACACGAAACACAATTCAAGCTCCAGCAAAGGTACTGCAGGATGCCTCGGAACCGACGAGCCTCCAATAGACGTCAGACAGTGTAGAACAGGCGACCATCGACAAAACGAGGGGGCGGAGGGACATGTGTGGGGGAGAGAAGGGACTGGTCCTTACCAGCTTAACATCACTAGGGTAGGGGGCAGCATTCAGAATTTTGGATGAAAAGCGTGCCCAAAATAAACTGCCTGCTACTCAGGCCCAGAAGCTGATAAGGCCCAGGATATGCATATAATTAGTATATTTGGATAGAAAACACAAAAGTTTCCAAAGCTGTTAAAATAATGTCTGCGAGTATAACAGAACTGATATGGCAGGCGAAAACCCGAGGAAATTCCAACCAGGAAGTACTATTATTTTGAAAGGCCATTGAAAGCCTATCCACTATACAAAGACTTTGGACCCAGTTCACGAGCTCTATGGCTTCTTCTACATGTGATCAATCTTTAGGCATTGTTTCTGGCTTTTACTCTGAAAAATTAGGGAGATACAGCACTTTCAATGAGAGGCCAGTGGAAGTTTCCAAACATCAGCCATGCGCCTGATCGGGAACATGCCTTTCTTGTTTCTCCTTTCCTATTGACGAAGATTTTGTCCGGTTGAAGTATTATTGATTATTTATGACAAAAACAACCGGAGGATGGATTTTAAGCATTGTTTGGCAACTTTTATTGTACTTTTAATAGACTTTTCGTCTGGATTTAGTGCACGTGCATTCGGATTAATGGACAAAACGCGCAAACAAAAAGGATGTTTTTGGTCATAAAGAGTGACATTAACGAACAAAAACAAACATTTATTGTCAAACATGGAGACCTGAAAGTGCCACCTGATGAAGATCATCAAAGGTATGTGATTCATTTTAATGCTATTTCTGACTTTTGTGAGCCCTCTCCTTGGCTGGAAAATGGCTGTATGGGTTTCTGTAGCTAGGCATTGACCTAACACAATCACAAAGTGAGCTTTCGCCGTAAAGCCCTTCTGAAATCTGAGCGGTTGCATTAAGGAGAATATTATCTTTATTTGTACGTTTAACACTTGTATCTTCTATCAATGTTTATGATGAGTATTTCTGTTATTTGATGTGGCTCTCTGCAGTTTCACCGGATGTTTGTTTGAGACTATGCATTTCTGAACATTATGCGCCAATGTAAACTGAGATTATTGGATATAAATATGAACTTTATCGAACAAAACATACATGTATTGTGTAACATGAAGTCCTATGAGTGCTATCTGATGAAGATCCAGCCAAGGAGAGGGCTCACAAAAGTCAGAAATAGCGATTAAAAAAGGTGTGTTTTCTGTTGTCATTTGCCTAAGCTTGAATTGTGTGCCGTGTGTGTTCGTCTCCTGAGTGAGTTTGAGACTTAGTTTTTAGTCTTTTAGTTGTTCCAGTGTTACTGTCATCCTTCCGTTACCGGTTCTCAATAAAGTATTATGTTTATCCTTAACCACTGATTCCTCATGTGGTCTCTTCTCGATACTTGGGTCCAACCTCACCATGTCACAGCAAGCTTCAGCATACAACATCGACCCAGCAGAGATCCCCCAGATCAAGACTGTTGTAACCCACCAAAGAGCACTCCTGGGGCGGCAGCAAGAACAACTCTTCCATATATCAGAAACCCTCTGGGCACTTACAGAGTCCCTCCAACCATAGTCCAATCCCAACTGAGGAGGAGCCAATGCCCAAGTCTCATCACCCAGTGCTACAGGCGTCGCTGTAGTTCCCCCAGAGAACCTGCACCGTGAACCCAAGATCCCAGCCCCCGAGCAATATGATGGCCACCCGGGAGGATGCAAGGGGTTCCTCACCCAGTAAACTCTGGTGTTCGAGCTACAGTCCTCCTCGCTCCACACCGATCAGGCCATGTTCGCCTACATAACCTCTCTACTGTTGGGCAAGACCCTGGCGTGGGCAACGGTGGTATGGGAACAGCATCCACCGTCCGGCAGCTCCTTCACTGCTGAGCTGCGACGAGTCTTTGACCAAGGTGCCAGACCAGTGGCTGACTTTGGCATTGAGTTCCGCACCCTCACCGCTGAGAGTGTGTGAAATGCGGAGTCACTGATCACTGCTTACCACCATGGGTTGTCTAACTCCATCAAGGATGAACTGGCCTCTCGAGAACTGGGAGAGAACCTTGAGTCCCTGATAACGCTGGTAATCAGGATCGGCAACCGCCTCCGAAAACACGTGAGAGAGCGCTTTAACCTCTTCAGTCGACCCTCTACTTTTTTGAACATTTTGTTAAAAATCGCGCAACATTTCAGCGCCCTGCTACTCATGCCAGGAATATAGTACGTTCATATGGTTAGAATGTGTGTATAGGAAACCCTCGGACGTTTTTAAAACTAGTTAAATCACGACTGTGGCTATTACATAACGTGCGTTACATCGGAAAGCGCAGGAAAACCTGATCACAGAAAATGGAAATAAATATCCTTGCGCCACTACCGCAATTGTTAACAGTGAGCCGAATTAGATAAGACCGAGCATTCAACTCCCACAGCATCCCCATGTTGTCGAGTATCTTGTGAATTTAATCCTCTTTGATTCTTGGTTGAACCGAAAGAGGGGCACGACGTACCTCCGGTCTCCGCCCAGATCATTCCGGAAGAGCTCTCTCCTGAAATTTTTTCCAAGACGACAGCTAATGATATGTACATCGCCTACGGATGATTTTTATCGCTTAACGTTTACTAATACCTAAAGTAGCATTACAAACGTATTTCGAAGTGTTTTGTGAAAGTTTATCGTCTACTTTTTGAATTTTAAAAAATGACGTTACGTTGTGAAATCGCTGTTTTTTTCGTTTATCACACAGTCTACATATAACGATATCTTGGCTTTATATGGCCCGATTTAATCGAAATAAAGACCCAATAGTGTTTATGGGACATCTAGGAGTGCCAACAAAGAAGATGGTGAAAGGTAATGACTGTTTTCTATTTTATTGTGCGGTTTGTGTAACGCCGAAATGCTAATTATTTTGTTTACGTCCCCTGCTGTGCTTTTCTGTTGTAGTGTATTGGTGCATGTAATCAGATAATAGCTTCTCATGCTGTCGCCGAAAAGCATTTTAAAAATCTGACTTGTTGCCTGGATTCACAACGAGTGTAGCTTTAATTTGATACCCTGCATGTGTATTTTAATGAACTTTTGAGTTTTAACTAATACTATTAGCATTTAGCGTAGCGCATTTGCATTTCCAGAGCTCTAGTTGGGACGCAAGCGTCCCAGGTAGAGGTAAGAGGTTAATGTCTGCGAGTATAACAGAACTGATATGGCAGGCGAAAACCCGAGGAAAATCGAGGAAAATCCTCCACCACCCTATTTTTCTGTTGTTTTGAGCACCCCAAGCCCCCAGAACCCAGCATTGAGGAGCCCATGCAGCTGGGATGCACACATCTGAGCCCACAGGAGGGTGACAGGCGCATGCGCGAAGACTGCTGCCTCTACTGCAGAGTTTTCAGCCATCTCCGTGCTACCTGCCCAGAGCTGATGGGAAATGCCAGAGCTCGCCAAGACAGGGGGAGACCCTGGCAAGCTGTGCAGTTACCTCCTGGCTACCCAGTCACCATCTGTTACTACCTGCAACCCTCCACTAGGACAACAGTCAGCACCAGATTCAAGCCTTTAGCCTCAATTTAATTGATCAAGACATCCCCAAAGAGTTACAGATCCCCTGCATGAAATATCCCATCCCTCTGCAGATTCAAGCCCTTGATGTATGCCACATTGGCTCTGGTCAGGTGGAATATCCGACCAAGCCCATTCTACTCCTGGCTGGGGTGAACCATTCTGAGACTCTTAGTTTTCTGTTGATCACTGGTCCTTAGAACCCCCTTATCCTATGGTACCCCTGGATAGCGCAACATAACCCACTACAGTGCCTTGTAAAAGTACTTATTTTGTTGCATTAAAACTTGTAATTGAAATGGATTTTTATTTTTATTTCATGTCATGGACATACACAAAACAATGAAGTGAAAAAAAAACATGTTTCTTATTAAGATTCTACAAAATAAAACATGGAAAAGTGGTGAGTGCATATGTATCACCCGCTTTGCTTTGACGTCCCTAAATAATATCTGATGCAACCAATTACCTTCAGAAGTCACATAATTAGTTAAATAAAGTCCACTTGTGTGCAATCTAAGTGTCACATGATCTCAGTACATATATACCTGTTCTGAAAGGCCAAAGAGTCTGCAACACCACCAAGCAAGCGGCACCACGAAGACCAAGGAGCTCTCCAAACAGGTCAGGGACAAAGTTGTGGAGAAGCACATATCAGGATTGGGTTATAAAAAATATCAGAAACTTTGAACATCCCAAAAAGCACGATTATTAATCGATTATTAAAAAATGGAAAGAATATGGCACCACAAAAACCTGCCAAGAGAGGGCTGCCCACCAAAACTCACAGACCAGGCAAGGAGGACATTAAATCAGAGAGGCAACAAAGAGACCAAAGAAAACCCTGAAGGAGCTCCACAGTGGAGATTGGAGTATCTGTCCATAGGACCACTTTAAGCCGTGCAGTCCACAGAGCTGGGCTTTACGGAAGAGTGGCCAGAAAAAAAGCCATTGTTTGAAGAAAAAAATAAGCAAACACATTTGGTGTTCGCCAAAAGGCATGTGCGAGACTCCCCAAACATACGGAAGAAGGTACTCTGGTCAGATGAGACAAAAATATTGCCTTTTGGTCATCAAGGAAAATGCTATGTCTGGTGCAAACCCAACACCTCTCATTACCCCGAGAAAAACATCCCCACAGTGAAGCATGGTGGTGGCAGCATCATACTGTGGGGATATTTTTCATCGGCAGGGACTGGTAAACTGGTCAGTATTTAAGGAATGATGGATGGCGCTAAATACAGGGACATTCTTGTGGGAAACCTGTTTTGAGTGGTTTAAGGGGAAACATTTAAATGTCTTGGAATGGCCTAGTCAATGCCCAGATCTCAATCTACTTGAGAATCTGTGGTGTGAATTAAAGATTGCTGTACACCAGTGGAACCCATCCAACTTGAAGGGGCTGGAGCAGTTTTGTCCTGAAGAATGGGCAAAAATTCCAGTGACTAGCTGTGGGAAGCTTATAGAGACATACCCCAAGAGACTTATAGCTATAATTGCTGCAAAATGTGGCTCTACAAAGTTTTGACTTTGTAGGGGGGCTGAATAGTTCTGCACGCTCAAGTTTTCATTTTTTGTCTCATTTGTTTGTTTCACAATTTATATATTTTGCATCTTCAATCAAATTATACAAACCCACAAACAATCTATTTAAGGACTGCCAGACTAAATGTCTAAGACCCCACCAAGAGCCTCACTGTGGCCTCCTCCTGCATTTTCCGCTCTCCCTCCCAATTACTTTGACCTCCTGTAGGCCATCAGTAAGAGGCAGGCCGCCACCCTTCCCCCCATCTTTCTTACGATTGTGCCATAGAAGTCCTACACAGCGCCACACCTCCCTGGGGCATCTGTACTCGCTCTAGACCCCTGAAGCAGCAGTCAAGGACAAATACATCCGGGAGTCACTGGATGCAGGTTTTATTCTCCCCTCTACATGCCCTGCTGGTGGATGCTCCTTCTTCTTGGGTAAGAAGGATGGAGGCCTTTGTCCTTGCGTAGATTACAGAGGGCTGAACCAGATTACGATCAAGAATCGTTACCCCCTGCCCCTGATGTTCTCAGCGTTGGAGTTGGTCCAAGGGGCCCATTTATTCACCAAACTAGACCTCCACAACGCTAACAATCTGGTGAGAATCGGGGAGGGAGACGAGTGGAAGATTGCCTTTAACACCCATTGTGTCCACAATGAGTATTTAGTCATGTCCTTTGGATTATTAAACTCACCGACAGTCTTTCAAGCATCGGTCAACGACAACCTGGGGGATATGTTGAATCGGTTCATCTTTGTTTACCCCGAGGACATCTTGATCTTCTCCAAAACCCTTCTGGAACACATACTGCACGGCTGCCAAGTCATAAGATTCCTCCTGCAGAGTCAACTATGTCAGATAGAGAAGTGTGAGTTCCAAGTATCCCAGGTTTCCTTCCTGGGTCACATTCTATCTACCTCAGGCATCCAAATGAGCCCCTTTAGATTGAGGCGGTTGCCGACTGGCCCTACCCCACCTCACTCAAGCAGGTCCAGCGGTTTCTCGGGTTTGCCCATTTTTACAGCTGTTTAATACGCAACTTTGGTGAGGTGGCAGCGCCTCTCTCGGTTCTAACCCTAAAATCCCTGACCTGATTTTGCTGGACCCCGAGGCTGACAGGGCATTCATGGACCTCAAGGGACATTTCACCACTGGACCCATCCTCGTTCATCCTGATCTGACTTATCCCTTTGTGGTGGAGCTGGACGTCTCAGACAACGGGGCAGGGGTGGTCCTTTTACAGTGGAATGAGGAGGACAAGAAACTGTACCTATGCGCCTTTCTCTCCAAGCAGTTCTCGCCAGAGGAATGCAACTACAATGTCGGCAACCAGGAGCTCTTGGCAGTTAAGTGGGTTCTTGAGGGGTGGAGACACTGGTTGGAGGGAGAACCTCATCCTTTGTGATCTGGACGGACCATAAGGACTTGGTCTCTATTCAAGAAACCAAGATGTTGAACATTCGACAGGCTAAATGGGCTCTGTTTTTTAACAGGTTTGATTTCACGCTAGCCGTTCTCCCGGGATCCAAGAATCAGAAGGCAGACGCACTGTCCCGCCAACATGATGTCTCTAAAGAGGTGAGGGATGCAGAGACTGTCATCCCCAGCTCACGCATTGTGGCCCCTGTGATGTGGAGTACTGAGACCACGGTCCGACAAGCCCAGACCTGAGAACCTGACCCCGGCGGGGGACCCACTAGCAGACTTTACGTTCCACGATCTCTAAATTAATTGGGCATCCAGGGGTTAATTGGACACTGGAGTTCCTGACTTGGAAATTCTGGTGGCCCAACATGATGGAGGATGCCAGATCCTTTGTTGCGACCTGTTTCATCTGTGTCCAAAACCAGTCTGCACGTCAGCGACTGGCCGGGTTGCTCCAACCTCTGCCCATCCCCAGCCGGCCCTGGTCTCATCTGTCTGTCGACTTCACAGGGTTACCTCCATCTCAAGGGCATACCACTATTCTGGGGGTCGTCAATCGGTTCTTCAAGACAGCCCATTTTATCGCCTTACCCAAGTTGCCTTCAGCAAGGGAGGCCACTGGTCTCATTGTTACCCATGTCTTTCGACTACAGAGACTTCTCAAGGACATTGTCTCAGAACATGCTCCCCAGTTTGTCGTATGGTATTGGAAGCCCTCCCTGTTGGGGGCATCGGTGAGGCTCTCCTCAGGGTTCCACCCTCAGTCGAATTGGCAAACTGAGCGGGCCATCCAGGAGCTGGATAACTTCCTTCGCTGCTTCGTCTCTACTCAGACCAGCAACTGGAGCAAGTTCCTCCTAGTCTTGGCGGAGTATGCTCATAACATACTGCCGAATTCGACAACTGGACTATCGCCGTTCGAGTGTCAGTTCGAGGGTGCCATTAGCCGAGGCATTCATTAAACTACATTGTCACACTTAGAACAGAGCGCAATCCTCCTTAGTCCTCTCATCTGCCCGACACCAACACCAGGCAAACGATTGTGGCTGTTCACCCGTGATCTTCCCTTAAATTAATCACTAACTTTTGAAAGTTAGTGATTAATTGAATCGCTATTTCTGACTTTTGTGAGCCCTCTCCTTGGCTGGAAAATGGCTCTATGGTTTTCTGTGACTAGGTGCTGACCTAACATAATCACATGGTGTGCTTTCGCAGTAAAGCCTTTTTTGAAATCGGAAACTGTGGTTGGATTTACAAGAAGTGTATATTTAAATTGGTGTATGATACTTGTATGTTTGAGGAATTGTAATTATGGGATTTTTGTTCTTTTGAATTTGGAGCCCTGCAATTTCACTGGCTGTTGTCGAGGTGGGACGCTAGCGTACCAGAGCGGTTAAGACGGGAGACATGGAAGGATGTACAGACCCATATAGACATGGGAAGCTGGAGACAATAGGTGACCAGGTTGATTTGACTCAGGATCTTGAATCTCCTATGTAGTGTGGAGCGAGCTTCCTCGAGTCCACCTTTATCAGGGAGATCATAATGAGTAAATAGGACACACCTGAGTGTCGTTAATGTCTCTAGGACGGTCTCTGCCGCCCTCTGGTGACTGGTGGAACCATGACACAAACTGAAATCTGGTTATTGTTAGTGTTAGTCGGAGCTAGTCATTTAATGAGGCAAATCGTAATGATCAGAAGCAACAAACTGTGGTCATTGATCATTGAGTTGATAAATCTGCCTGCATCTCCAAGAGTTCTACCCAACAGCAAACTTTTAAAATTATTAGGCAAGACAGGACATCTCACTACTAATTGTCTTGTCTCATCTCTACGATTTATTCTGAACAACATAATTGACAGTTGTTTTGTTATGTATCTACCCACATGCCTTCATACTTGCTTTAAACAAAAATATAAAGACACTAAATAAAGGATAGTCAGATACAGAGATTTAATTAACAATCCTCTTTTGTTTAAACGTGTTATCGTGCATTTGTGAATAACACATATTTTCTTAATATTTACTCAGCAATACACATCTAGTATTGAGGGTTAGACTTGTCATCGTTAACTACAAGGTAAAGTACTTGACTGATATACACGGCATACCCTTTTTCCACATTTTGTTACATTACAGCAATATTCTAAAATGGATTAACCCTCCTGCTGTGTTCCCGTCAAATTGGACTGATTTTCTCTCTGAAAAATGTAGTCAATTTAATCTGACTGTCATAAGGTTCCATGACTTTCTCCACACAGGTTATCTGAACACACAAAATAAATGTTGATGATTTTCATTACATTTTGGGTGATTCTTTCACTTTTGTACACCTGTGGTGTTCCCTGTCAAAAATGGCCTGTCATTAGAAATGAATGGGTGAGACTACAATTAGTCTATACCATTGAGTTCAGGCACATGCACATTCATTAGATGGACACACTTCCTCTCACACACACACACACACACACACACCTCACTCCCCTTCTTGGCTTCCATGGCAACCCCCAAGGGAACCTTTCCCCAATAAAATCCAGTCACAGGCAGCAGAGTACTGGAACGAAAGGCGGCCGAATGAGGTGTTGGCTTTAGGGATGATCAGTGAGATACACCTGCTGGAGCGCGTGCTACGGATGGGTGTTGCCATCGTGACCAGTGAACTGAGATAAGGCGGAGCTTTACCTAGCATGGCCTTGTAGATGACCTGGAGCCAGTGGGTCTGGCGACGAATATGTAGCGAGGGCCAGCCGACTAGAGCATACAAGTCGCAGTGGTGGGTAGTATAAGGTGCTTTAGTGACAAAACGGATGGCACTGTGATAAACTGCATCCAGTTTGCTGAGTAGAGTGTTGGAAGCAATTTCGTAGATGACATCGCCGAAGTCGAGGATCGGTAGGATAGTCAGTTTTACTAGGGTAAGCTTGGCAGCGTGAGTGAAGGAGGCTTTGTTGCGGAATAGAAAGCCGACTCTTGATTTGATTTTCGATTGGAGATGTTTGATATGGGTCTGGAAGGAGAGTTTGCAGTCTAGCCAGATATAAATATAACATTTACATAAGTATTCAGACCCTTTACTCAGTACGTTGTTGAAGCACCTTTGGCAGCGATTACACCCTTGAGTCTTCTTGTGTATGACCCTAGGCACATCTGAATTTCTGCCATTCTTCTCTGCAGATCATCTCAAGCTCTGTCAGGTTGGATGGGGAGTGTAGCTGCACAGCTATTATTAGGTCTCTCCAGAGACGTTAGATTGGGTTCAAGTCTGGGGTCTGGCTGGGCCACTCAAGGCAGACATTCAGAGACTTGTTCTGAAGCCACTCCTGTGTTGTCTTGACAGTGTGCTTAGGGTCATTGTCCTGATGGAATGTGAACCTTCGCCCCAGTCTGAGGTCCTAAACACTCTGGAGCAGGTTTTCATCAAGGATGTCTCTGTACTTTGCTCCATTCATCTTTCCCTTTATCCTGAGTAGTCTCCCAGTCCCTGCTGCTGAAAAACAACCCCACAGCATGATGCTACCAACACAATGCTTCACCGTAAGGATGTTGCCAGCTTTCCTCCAGACGTGATGCTTGGCATTCCGGCCAAAGAGTTCAATCTTGGTTTAATCAGAAAAGAACATCTTGTTTCTCATGGTCTGAGAGTCCTTTAGGTGCCTTTTGGCAAACTCCAAGCGGGCTGTCATGTGCATTTTACTGTGGCTTCCGTCTGGCCACTCTACAATAAAGGCCTGATTGGTGGAGTGCTGCAAAGATAGTTGTCCTTCTGGAATGTTCTCCCATCTCCACAGAGAAACTCTGAAGCTCTGTCAGAGTGACCATCTGGTTCTTGGTCATCTCCCTGACTGTAAGGGTTTTCCTCCTCTTCGTCTGAATAAACGTGAACAAAACCGAAACAGTACCGTGTGGCGAACAAACACAGACACGGAAACAATCACCCACAAACACACAGTGAAACCCAGGCTACCTAAGTATGATTCTCAATCAGAGACAACTAATGACACCTGCCTCTGATTGAGAACCATACTAGGCCGAAACATAGAAATTGCCAAAACCTAGAAAAACAAACATAGACAACCCACCCAACTCACGCCCTGACCATACTAAATAAATACAAAACAAAGGAAATTAAGGTCAGAACGTGACACTGACCAAGGCCTTCTCCCCTTGATTGCTCAGTTTGGCCAGGCGGCCCACTCTAGGAAGATTCTTGGTGGTTCCACACTTCTTCCATTTAAGAATGATGGAGGCCACAGTCTTCTTGGGGACCTTCAATGCAGCAGAAATGTTTTGGTACCCTTCCCCAGATCTGTGCCTCGACACAATCCTGTCTCTGAGCTAAATGGACAATTCCTTCGACCTCATGGTTTGGTTTTTGTTCCGACATGCACTGTCAACTGTGGGACCTTATATGGACAGGAGTATGCTTGTCCAAATCATGTCCAATCAATATAATGTACCACAGGTGGACTACAATCAAGTTTTAGAAACATCTGAAGGATGATCAATTGGAACAGGATGCACCTGAGTCTATTAGCGAAGTGTCTGAATTCATTTTTAATACACTTGCCAAAATTTCTAACAACCTGTTTTCGCTTTGTCATTATGGGTTATTGTGTGTAGATTGATTAGAATAAGGGTGTAATGTAACAAACTGTGGAAAAGGGGGAGGGTTCTGAATACTTTAAGAACGCACTGTACAGTACGACAGGCAACGATTGACTGAGTGACAAAGTGACAGTGTTTAATTGGGTCCAACAGGAAGTGTTACCTATTCCATGCTCTGTGAAAACCACCCGATCTGTGTCAGCTTCTTCAATTGAGTCGAAAAACTCACAAATCCCAGATCACCAGAGAAATTAGCCTACTTAAAATACAGAGGGGACCGGGGAGCAGGAGGGCAGGTGGGAGGGTCACCATCAGACTCAGAGACTCAGGCTGCATCCCAAATGGTACCCTAGTCCCTGTGTATCTCTATGGTGCATGGTCATTTGGGAATTAGCCAGTGAACAGGCAACACGTCTTGGTTAGCTCCCAGGGGAAAGTGATGGGTGAAGACGAGAGATATGACCCGGCAATTAAAAAGGATAAATTATGTAATTTAAAGCAAAAAAAAAGAAGAGCCTGCTTGGATTTAGAGCTGTTGGAAACTCGCTCACTGTGCGAATCAAGTGAATCCATTTACTTTTTATTGATCGACATAGTAACGGTTGGCCTACTTTTGTACAAGTCAGCCTATTTTTTTCCCCCTACTATGTGTACTGTCATAGTACTTTTCACAAGCTTTTCATCTACAATGGGACCTCAGACACGCATACTGTACAAAAACATTGTCTATCATGCAATGTCTTATGGGAGTCGAGGATGGTTCACATGAAAAGACTCCTTGCCTGCAAAGAATGTTGTTGTTCATCATTAATAATGAAATATGCAGTGACACATAGAGAGAGGAAATGAGAGAGAAGGGGGATGAGATAAAGAGAGAGAGGGAGAGAGATGCTCATTTTGAATGGATATTGATTGTGAGGGAGCTTGGAGTACAGCTTGTGGCTTTAACTAAGAAATGAGGGTGATGTTTATGGGAGTCTTCAATCTCCAAACAATTATTGTGTTTCAAAATGAAATTGCGCTTTACTGATAGCTACTGTACCGTGACCTGTTAATTAATGATTATGGTAGCCCCAGTGTTTGTTATTCTTTTGGAATTGATCTGTTAGCCTAATGACCACAATTATCTCAGAGCCACACACTGCTGTATAATAAAGTCAAGATTGACCAGAGGAAGAGAGGAGGGTAAAAAGCAGGTTAACCTTTATTGCCATGAATCTTGCCCTTGAGGCAGAATTGAGTGATTTCCGCTAGATGGGCCAGCTGCAAAGTCAAAATGGTCTATAATGTAAAAATGTATGAAATCAAATATGACCTTTTTGGTCTTCATTTAAGGTTATGGTTAGGCATTAGGGTTACCCATGTGGTTAAGATTCAGTTAAGGTGTCACGTTCTTTTATTATTTCTTTGTTTTAGTATGGTCAGGGCGTAAGTTGGGTGGGTTGTCTATGTTCCATTTTCTATGTTGTGCTTGCGTTTGGCCTGGTATGGTTCTCAATCAGAGGCAGGTGTCGTTAGTTGTCTCTGATTGAGAATCATACTTAGGTAGACTTTCCCCACTTGTGTTTCGTGGGTGTTTATTTTCTGTTCTGTGTTTTATTTCACCGTTCAGGACTGTTAGTTTCAGTGTTCACTATTCGTATTAAAAATCAACACTTACCACTTTGGTCCTCTCCTTCATACGACGACTGTTACATAAGGTTAGGTTTAAAATCTGATTTTTATCGTGACCACTCTGCAGAGCTGCATCCAGTACATGAGTCATCCAAATAAATGCCAACCTGTGGGTAAATAGCACACAGTCTCTCTCTCTCTCCGCTTCTAGAATGAATAATGCTGTGGCTGTGTTCATGAAAAGAGCAAATTTGGTTGGTATGCTAATTGCTAGTGGAATATTTGTAAGGGGTGTGTTTATGCCAATTTTGCCTCTTTCTATCACTTCGACAAGGGTAGTAGTTGCAAATTTGCCTCTGTTTATTATGGATGATCAAATCAGGAAAGAACTGAGTCATTTTGGTAAATTTGCTAGCGGGTTTTCGGCAGGTTTTCAGGCAGATGCCGTTAAGCACGTTTTTTCGTTCCGGAGGCAAGTGTTTATGTTTCTGAATGAAAATTAACAACAGCTAAATATGCATTTTAAAGTGAGGCATGGGGGGGCTCTACGCAGGGTTTGCCAGCACAGATAGTCTACGGTGTTTTGAGTATGGAGATTTGGGGCATAAGAGTTTTCCTTGCCCACAAAGGCTGTAGACAAGGTGAGGGCACACGCGCCAGTGGGGGAAATAGAGGTCAAGGTGCAGGGGGCAATGAGATTCAGACAGCAGAAGCTGGGCCTAGTCATGCCAGGGATGGTGGTGCAGATGAGGCTGGGCCTAGTCAGGCTAGAGATGGTGGTGTAGCGGAGGCTGGGTCTAGTCATGCTATGGATAGCGATATAGCAAAGGCTAGATCTAGCCACCCTAGAGATGATGGGGTAGCTGAGTCTGGGCCTTGTCATGCTATAGATGATGGTGTAGATGAGGCTGGGCCTAGTCATGCTATGGAGGGTGGTGTAGATGAGGCTGGGTTTAGTCAGGTTATGCTAGTGGATGAGGAGAGTATAGTGGGGAAGTGTAAGAGACTGGGGGTGTCAAGCAGAAAAGGAAAAGGGGGGAGAAGAAAGGAGGTGGGAGGGGAGAGGCTGGTGTGGTCATAGGCACCATGGAACCTTTGCCTGGTGCTGGGGGGGAAGCCCTGACCAGAGAGGAAGGGCAGGTGGTCAGGATGGGAGATGGAAATGAGGAGGAAAGTAAGTCTAAGGAAGAGGATGATGAGTTTTTTTTTCAGACTTCTCTTCAATGGGTCCAGAGCTGACAGCCTGTCAAGCAGATGGGTCAAAGTACACGTTGAGGGAACTGACAAGATTTTCCCAAGGGGAAAAAAGTTAATCTTGAGGCTATTTTTCTGATCTGAGAAAGATTGTAAGATCAGTACAACATGCAATGAAAAGTGAGGCGCATGGTGTCCTCTCACCCTAGAAACAGTTTAGGTTGAGGAAGTGGGTCACAACAGTGCGTAAGGGCCCACCTTCAGACACTTTTAAGATGTATAGTTTCTTTCTGGCACTGGGGCTTTTCGAGCTTTGCTATTGGTCTCTTTCTTTGCTGGCTTTTCTCCCCCTTCTTATGGAGACTCTTTGGGTAGTATCGCTCAATTTAAATGGCGCCAGAGATGCAGGAAAAAGGAGTGTGTTGGGTGAATATGCAAAACAAACAAAAAATAAAGGTGTTGTTTCTGCAGGAGACGCATAGTGATGAGGTGAATTAAGTTGATTGGAGGCTCTGGTGGAAAGGGGCAAGTGTGTTGAGCCATGGGCCGGGTCTGCATATAAAGATTTGCTCCTCAAAGGAGGTGTGTAGGGGTAGGCTGCTTGTTGTGAAAGCAGAAATTAACAACATGGGTTTTGTCTTTATAAATGTTTATGCACCTAACACGGAGAGAGAGGGGGGTTCTATTTGGGTGTCTTAGACAGGAACTCTCACAGGTAGCGCCTGAGGAGACGCTGGTGGTCGGCGGGGACTGGAATTGTACAATAGATTTTTACGAAAGACATAAATGGGGAAGAGCCTCATTCAGTGTCAGTGGGAGTGTTAAGGGACGTCATTAATCAGTTTGACCTAGTGGATGTTTGGAGAACTAAACATCCCAACACAAGACAGTATACATGGGTGAAGAGCCTCATTCAGTGTCAGTGGGAGTGTTAAGGGACATCATTAATCAGTTCGACCTAGTGGATGTTTGGAGAACTAAACATCCCAACACAAGACAGTATACATGTGTGAAGGGTTTTGGGGCTAGGGTGAGTGCAGCAAGACTTGATCGTTTTTACACGTCCAGGAATCGGAGCAAAAGGGTGTTGGGCGCTACCATTCTCCCGGTGGGGTTTTCGGATCACCACATAACCATGGCTCAGCTGTCTATTTCACCAGGGCCCCGGCAGGCATCCTATTGGAAGTTTAATGTAAAGCTCGTACAAGATGCCACTTTTTGCTCAGGTTTCCAGATCTTTTGGGAAAGGTGGGGGCAGCGAAGAGAGGAGTATGAGTCTCTGAGTCAATGGTGGGTTGTGGGAAAAGTTATCTGTTTTCTGTCAACAGTATACAGCTAGGAGAGTATTGGAGGAACTAGAGCGTTGTATTAGTGAGATGAAGGTAGAGATGGTGGGGCAAGGCAATGTAGGCCTCCAGGCTAATTTAGCTGAATTATGTAGAGACTTGGGTAGTTTTTCCACGTTAAAGCAAAGGGAGCACTTGTAAGAGCTAGGTTCTCCATGCTCAAGGAGATGTATGCTCTCAACTCCATCTTCTTTGTTTGGCCACCCTACAGAGGCAACTGATGGCAGCGGGTTTACAAAGGCTGGGTGACCTGCGACTGCTGGGAGAGAAGGGGTGGAAAACCCCGGAAGTCCTGGCATAACAAACAGGAATAACGTCTCCTAGGCTGCTGGAGAGATTCCTGGAGGAAGTCTAGGAGGCACTGTCTGAGCCGGTAACGGGGGTGTTTGAGCAGCCAAAGGGGGAGGGGCCACCAATGTTTCCACCATTGCTGGTGACAGCAGAGACTGGGGACTGGCAAGGGGGTCTGGAGGACTTGTTCGATTTTAACACTCCGAGCCTGGGGGAGTTTGAAGGGGTGGGAGGTAAAGCCCTCTTCAACCTCTGCATTAAGGTTAGGAACATTAGGAGCCTGACAGGAGTGAAGGAACATCAGTGGCAGGGGGTATGTGGGTCTGAGAGTATGGTGGGTTTTAGATGGAGGGGGCTCTACAAACTCCCAGTACCAAAGAGGTCCGTGGACCTCCCGTGGAGGGTTCTTCATGGAGCCCTGGCCACTAACAGCTGGTTGGCACGGGTTGAACCGGGAATCGGGCAGGGGTGTCCTTTCTGTGTTATGAAAGAAACTGAGATTTATGTGTTTTATGTGTGCGCCAGGTTAATGCCATTAATGTCTCTGTTGGAATGTCTTTGTGACAGGTTGGGGGTGGTTTTTACTGTTGGGATGTGTATAATGGGGTACAGATATTCGAATAAGGAGAAGGCCAAATGTGTTTTGTTGAATTATCTGTTTGCTCAGGCGAAGTTGGCGATTTGGCTAACAAGGAGGAACAGGGTCATTCGATAGAATGATAAAAAGTGTGGAGATGTTTAAGGAGATATGGTATTTGGGGGGGACTGTCTGTATAGCTGGGGAAGATGTTTTGGAAATACGGTTGTAGAAGTGGTGCGGTTTTTTGGTTATTGTGTTGTTTTGTATCGTGTGGTAAAGGGAAAGGTGAGTATGGTACGTGTATGCAGTACAGGATATATTTTGGTGTTTTATTTTTAAGGGGGGTGGTGAGTTATTAAATGAAATGAGAATGTTTCATTAAAGAAAGATCAAAAGTCTCTCTCTCTCTCTCTCTCTCATGAATTGATTTATGAACAATCTATACCTCCATCTGTTCAGGGAAGGGAGACCAATCAACTTATTTTTTATCCTTCTAGTCTCCCTCGTCATCTTTGACATCCTTGAAGATAATATTTAAAATACCAATTAGGCTACAATTCTTAAAAGCTAAAGGCTAATGATCGCATCTCATTTTCCAAGGAGAATAGCAGCTCAATATTGTTTATCAAACGTAAACGATTGTCGAAGATATTGTTTAATATTTTATTTATCACGCCAGTCCTTGTTATAACGTTTCATACCACTTTCCTTTAACTTAAAGGGAAACTTAACCTTTACACACGATTTGAGGTGTTTTTCCAGTTCCCTTCATGATTATGGGTGATGAGAGGATTTTTCAGACATAATTATGTATTATAGCTGTATTTCTGTCATTTTCGTGCTGGGAGAGTGTCATTCCCTGACCTTAAAGAACCTTTTATTTCTCTATTTTGGTTAGGTCAGGGTGTGACTAGGGTGGGGAGTCTAGTTTTTCTATTTCTATGTTGGCCTGGTATGGTTCCCAATCAGAGGCAGCTGTCTATCGTTGTCTCTGATTGGAGATCATATTTAGGCAGCCTTTAGGCAGCAATATTTAGGCAGCCAACGAACATCACAGAGAGTTAGACCAATGACATAATTTTTTGATTGAGCCTGCTGTTTGTCATATTTTGTAACAATTATTGGGGCCTTTGTGTTTTGACAATTTCATGATCACTCGAGCAGATATGGTTGTCCTTGTTTAACAGAGCCATTTGACTTGTCTCAGCAATGCTCCTATCTGCCAGGACACTGCTGTATAAACTCACCTCAGTCTCCAGAGTAAAGAAACTGTCTTGAAAACAAGCCATGACTACTTATTTGCTATATTGACGGACTAATCTAATATACTGTTTTATTAAAACATGTTTATTTACCAGCAAATTAAAGTAGAAACGATAGACCAACTCCCTGCATCATTTGTTTTAGCAGTAAGACTGAATATAGTTATCCAAATACATTTCATGAATATCACAAGGAATTTATCAATTAGGGGGGTGCTAAGCTGACTATGCTGACATACCTATGGTCATACTATGGATAATTTAGAATATGTTGATTTAAAATTTTAGGACCCCTTTAGGTATATTAAAAATAAATTGGGGATAAAATATGGAATTTGGTCTTTACTACTATACTCTAGAGAAAAGCATCGAATAACACATTAATTCATTGTAAATAAGACAGGAAAAAAATCAGAAGAAACAAGGTTTTTGAAGTACTTGTACCATAATTATATTCTACTGATTGCTGGTTACAAGCAAAAATTAAAGCAGGAAGCACCAGTGACTCGATCAATAAAAAAGTGGTCAGATGAAGCAGATGCTAATCCACAGGACTGTTTTGCTAGGAAAGACTGGAATATGTTCCAGGATTCCTCTGATGGCATTGAGGAGTACGCCACATCAGTCATTGGCTTCATCAATAAGTGCATCGATGACGTCGTCCCCACAGTGACGTACGTACATACCACCAACCAGAAGTCATGGATTACAGGCAACATTCGCACCGAGCTAAAGGCTAGAGCTGCAGCTTTCAAGAAGTGGGACTCTAACCCAGAATATTATAAGAAATCCCGCTATGCCCTCCGACGAACCATCAAACAGGCAATGGGTCAACACAGGAGAAAGATTGAATCGTACTACACCGACTCTGACGCTGTTCGGATGTGGCAGGACATTCAAACCATTACAGACTACAAAGGGAAGCAAAGCCGAGAGCTGCCAAGTGACACGAGCCTACCAGACGAGCTAAACTACTTCTATGCTCGCTCCAAGGCAAATAATACTGAAATATGCATGAGAGCATCAGCTGTTCCGGAAGACTGTGTGATCACGCTCTCTGCAGCCGATGTGAATAAGACCTGTAACCTGTTTGGGATAGGGGGCAGCATTTTCACGTTCGGATGAAAAGCGTGCCCAGAGTAAACTACCTGGTAGTCAGGCCCAGAAGCTAATATATGCATATTATTAGTAGATTAGGATAGAAAACACTCTGAAGTTTCTAAACTATTTGAATGATGTCTGTGAGTATAACATAACTCATATGGCAGGCGAAAACCTGAAGAAAATCCAATCATTAAGTGGGAAATCTGAGGTTTGTAGCCAGCTGACTAGAGCATACAGGTCGCAGTGGTGGGTGGTATAAGGTGCTTTAGTAACAAAACGGATGGCACTGTGATAAACTGCATCCAGTTTGCTGAGTAGAGTATTGGAAGCTATTTTGTAGATGACATCGCCGTAGTCGAGGATCGGTAGGATAGTCAGTTTTACTAGGGTAAGTTTTGCGGCGTGAGTGAAGGAGGCTTTGTTGCGAAATAGAAAGCCGACTCTAGATTTGATTTTGGATTGGAGATGTTTGATATGAGTCTGGAAGCAGAGTTTGCAGTCTAGCCAGACACCTAGATACTTATAGATGTCCACATATTCTAGGTCGGAAGCATCCAAGGTGTTGATGCTAGTCGTGGGTGCGGGTGCAGGCAGCAAACGGTTGAAAAGCATGCATTTGGTTTTACTAGCGTTTAAGAGCAGTTGGAGGCCACGGAAGGAGTGTTGTATGGCATTGAAGCTCGTTTGGACGTTAGATAGCACAGTGTCCAAGGAAGGGCCAGAAGTATACAGAATGGTGTCGTCTGCGTAGAGGTAGATCAGGGAATCGCCCGCAGCAAGAGCAACATCATTGATATATACAGAGAACCCTGTGGTACCCCCATAGAGACTGCCAGAGGACCGGACAACATGCCCTCCGATTTGACACACAGACCTCTGTCTGCAAAGTAGTTGGTGAACCAGGCAAGGCAGTCATTAGAAAAACCGAGGCTACTGAGTCTGCCGATAAGAATATGGAGATTGACAGAGTCGAAAGCCTTGGCCAGGTCGATGAAGACGGCTGCACAGTACTGTCGTTTATCGATGGCGGTTATGATATCGTTCAGTACCTTGAGCGTGGCTGAGGTGCACCCGTGACCGGCTCGGAAACCGGATTGCACAGCGGAGAAGGTACGGTGGGATTCGAGATGGTCAGTGATCTGTTTGTTGACTTGGCTTTCGAAGACCTTAGATAGGCAGGGCAGGATTGATATAGGTCTGTAACAGTTTGGGTCCAGGGTGTCTCCCCCTTTGAAGAGGGGGATGACCGCGGCAGCTTTCCAATCCTTGGGGATCTCAGATGATATGAAGGATAGGTTGAACAGGCTGGTAATAGGGGTTGCGACAATGGCGGCTGACAGTTTCAGAAATAGAGGGTCCAGATTGTCAAGCCCAGCTGATTTGTATGGGTCCAGGTTTTGCAGTTCTTTCAGAACATCTGCTATCTGGATTTGGGTAAAGGAGGAGCTGGGGAGACGTGGGCGACTAGCTGCGGTGGGGGCGGAGCTGTTGGCCAAGGTTTGATTAGACAGGAGGAAGGCATGGCCAGCCGTTGAGAAATGCTTGTTGAAGTTTGATTATCACGGATTTATCGGTGGTGACCGTGTTACCTAGCCTCAGTGCAGTGGGCAGCTGGGAGGAGGTACTCTTGTTCTCCATGGACTTTACAGTGTCCCAGAACTTTTTGGAGTTAGAGCTACAGGATGCAAATTTCTGCTTGAAAAAGCTGGCCTTTGCTTTCCTGACTGACTGCGTGTATTGGTTCCTGACTTCCCTGAACAGTTGCATATCGCGGGGACTATTTGATGCTATTGCAGTCCGCCACAAGATGTTTTTGTGCTGGTCGAGGGCAGTCATGTCTGGTGTGAACTAATGGCTATATCTGTTCTTAGTTCTGCATTTTTTTAACGGAGCATGCTTGTCTAAGATGGTGAGGAAGTTACTTTTAAAGAATGACCAGGAATCCTCAACTGACGGGATGAGGTTAATATCCTTCCAGGATACCGGGGCCAGGTCGATTAGAAAGGCTTGCTCGCAGAAGTGTATTAGGGAACGTTTGACAGTGATGAGGGGTGGTCGTTTGACCGCAGATACAGGCAATGAGGCACTATACCAGGTGGTGTCAGAGGAAGGCCCTAAGAGTTGTCAAAGACTCCAGCCACCCTAGTCATAGACTGTTCTCTCTGCTACCGCACGTACCGTACCCGAGCTCCAGGTCTAGTCCAACAGCTTCTACCCCCAAGCCATAAGACTCCTGAACCTCAATCAAATGGCCACCCAGACTATTTGCATTGCCATTGTGTCCCCCCTCTTTTACACTGCTGCTTCTCTCTGGTGTTGTCATCTATGCATTGTCACTTTAATAACATGCATATATTACCTCAAGTAGCCACCCTTTGCCTTGATGACAACTTTGCACACTCGCTCAAACCAGCTTCATGAGGAATGCTATTTCAACAGTCTTGAAGGAGTTTTCCGACAACTGAGTTAAGAAGGAAGCCTGTATCTTATTGGGTGTATTGATACACCATCAAAAGTGTAATTAATAACTTCACCATGCTCAAAGGGAAATGCATTTTACCCATCTACCAATAGGTGCCCTTTGTGACACATTGGAAAACCTCCCTGGTCTTTGAGGTTCAATCTGTGTTTGAAATTCACTGCTCGACTGAGGTCCTTGCAGATAATTGTTTAGGGTACAGAGATAAGGTAGTCATTATTAAGGAATCATGTTAAAAATATGATTGTACACAGTGCAACTTATTATGTGACTTGTTTAGCACATTTTTACAACAACTTATTTCGTTTTTCATATTGAATCAACATTTTTACTTTGACATTAAGGGGTATTGACATTATCGGGTGTCGTGTTTAGGCTAGTGCCCAAAAATATAAGTTTAATACATTTTAAATTCAGGCTGTAACACAACAAAATGTGGAAAAAGTTCTGAATACTGTATGAAGGCACTGCATGTTGCAGACAGATGCACCACCATGGAAACACGCACTTCAGGTTTACTTGAATGAGGCAGGTTAAAATATGGATGTACCTTTGGCAAAAATGAAGTGACAACATAGAAACATGCATTTTCTGTTAATTGCTACCTGATGCTAAGGTGTAACTGCCAGCAGTATAAAAAAGCACACATACTATTCTGATTGCAACAGGAAGTTAATGACAGCTTTGCACAATACACCTTTTGACTGTCCATTTTTCCAATGAGTTTCTATGGGCTTTAGTAGTAAAGGACAAAATCAATATTTTATCAAATATTTTTTGTATATTTTTTGGACATACCTAAAGGGGTCCTAAAATTCAAATAGCCAAATTATCCATAGAAAGTCCATATGTCAGCTTAGCACTCCCCCCCACCACCTCCACCAATGTCTTAGACTCTAAAGAATAAGATATGTTATGTTTTGTATGGTTAGTGTTCATTTCATATGATACGTTACGAATTGAAATTCGTACAATATGTTACACATTTGCTAAACATCTGATAACGTTAGCTAGGCTAGGGACTAAGGTTAGGGTTAGAGTTAAGAGTAATGTTAAAGGGTTAAGGTTAGGGGAAGAATTAGCTAACATGCAAAGTATTTGCAAAGTTGTTAATTAGCAAAAAGTGAAAGTTGTCTGTGATGAAATTCGAACGCGCAAACTTTGGGTTGCTAGACGGTCATAATATGCCTACCCATCCTTGAAGTTAGTGATCCGCTAGAGCAAAGTGAGACATCTCACTCATATTCACATTGAACCGAGGTTATGCAAGTATCCCTGTTTTATAATACTATTTGACTGCAGTTACAAGCCATGATATAACCCTTATATGATATCACAGAAAAGTCCATGGCATGTACGGCACAGTATAATGAGATATACTTGATGGTGTTGACCCAAATCCTCCAGCGGGATATACTGACAGAGTCCATCAAAGTGTTGCCGCAGCACCGAAAGAGAGAGAGAGAGAGTCGTTTCTATTGACTTTTTCGAGACAGCATCACTAACTGCTTTTGGGCTAAATGAATGTACTGTATAGTTAATTTATCTTACCTTTCACATCTTCGTTTCATGGGACTAAATGATACGCTCTAAAAAGTTAACACAGCAAGCAAGCAGCCAAGTACAAGACAGAATGATCCAATATATATGCAAGACTTGGGATCATTATGAGATGATACTAAGATGTTTTAATGAGGTTGCATGTGCTTATGACAAATTGTAATTTATTCTATATCGCTCTTGCTGTAGGCCTATGTAACAACAATTTAATAAACTCAACATCTCACGGAAATGAAAAGTATGTGTTAAGGCAAAGGGTGGCTACTTTGAAGAATCTAAAATCTAAATATATTTTGATTTGTTTTTTGGTTAATACAGGATTTTGGTTACTAAACCCCTGAATGAGTAAATGTGTCCAAACTTTTGAATTGTACTGTACACATATTTAACCCTTTTTTTGGCAGGCACAAAACTACTATTTGCTTTTTTAAACCGGGGGGGGGGGGGGTGGTGTAGATCAAAATGGAGAAAACCATTGTGTTCGTGAGAATCTACCCTTTCCACATTCATTTGTAGACTAGACGGTTCGGACACTACAAACAGAAGTTGACACATTAACAGACCGACTTTAGTTGAGTCCCTTGACACTTGTGGTGGTCGTAGAGCAAAATGGAGAAGACAGATTTTTGGGATGTCTCATGATCTGACAAACACCGCTCTACCTTTCACTGCAGATGAGGAAGTGTGACACTGGTGTGACACTGGTGGATGCAGTGGATTGAGATGCATCCAGTGCAAAAAAAAAACATACTTATTTTGGTGGAGATTTATTTGGGGATTGACGCATCAAGCGACTCCAGGGGGCTAATGGGAGTGTCATGGGTTTACGTTAACAATTTTACGTCTACCTCTGAGTCCATGTTACATTTTAAGGTAACCCTGTTATGTTAACTGAACTCTTGTGTTCTTTTGGTGTGAAAACTGAGCAGGTTGAGCATAGCACGTCAACCCTGTTACCCATTGAGAGACAAGCTAGAAATGTTTTAACAATTACATTTGTTGTGGTGAAGCTTGCATTCAATTGCACCTCCCTGTTGAACACAACACGCTTCCATTCCCCCAGTGACAAGGGAATTTATGCAATGGTGAGATCTTAGTTTGTTCGGGACATATAGGCTCTTTCCCAGAAGATGTACTAGTCTTCATGTCATCTTTCATTGATTTCATTGATTTACTGTATGCCATCATATAAATTGCACATATGTTTGACTCAGAAGGGACAAGGCCAGTTGAAAACCCAGCACACCATCTCAAGGTCTTCTATGTGAAATCTTTATGATTACCAGACATATGCAAGGCCTTCGGAAAGTATTCCGACCCCTTGACTTCCTCGACATTTTGTTAGATTACAGCCTTTGCTGATAATTTAACAAATCAGCATATCTACACACAATGCCTCATAATTAAAAAGTTTTAAAAAAACAGAAAAACTGTATTTACTTGATGTTTCTACAAGTTGATTCCATTGAGTCCATCTATGGTAAATTCAATTGATTGGACATGATTTGGAAAGGCACACACCTGTCTATATTAGGTCCCACAGTTGACAATGCATGTCAGAGCAAGAACCAAGCCATGCGGTCGAAGGAATTGTCCGTAGAGCTCCGAGACAGGATTATGTCGAGGCACAGATCTGGGGAAGGGTACTAAAACATTTCTGCAGCATCGAAGGTCCCCAAGAACACAGTGGCCTCCATCATTGTTAAATGGAAGTAGTTTGAAACCAACAAGGCTTCCTAGAGATGGCCGCCAGGCCAAACTGAGCAATCGGGGGAGAAAGGCCTTGGTCAGGGAGGAGACCAAGAACCAGATGGTCACTCTGACAGAGCTCTAGACTTCCTCTGTGGAGATGGGAGAACCTTCCAGAAGGACAACCATCTCGGCAGCACTTCACCAATCAGGCCTTTATGATAGAGTGGCCAGACGGAAGGCACTCCTCAGTAAAAGGCACATGACAGCCCGCTTAGAGTTTGCCAAGAGGCACCTAAGACTCTCAGACCTTGAGAAACAAGATTCTCTTGTCTGATGAAACCAACATTGAACTCTTTGTACTGAATGCCAAGTGTCTCATCTGGAGGAAACATGGCACTATACGTACGGTGATGCATGGCGGTGCAGCATCATGCTGTGGGGATGTCTTTCAGCGGCAGGGACTGGGAGACTAGTCAGGATCAAGGCAAAGTTGAACTGAGCAAAGTACATAGAGATTAAAACCTGCTCCAGAGCCCTCTGGACTTCAGACTGGGGTGAAGGTTCACCTTCCACCAGGACAACAAGCCTAAGCACACAGCCAAGACAGAGCCTGGACTTGAACCTGAACAAACATGAAAAAATATTTGCAGCAACGCTCCCCATCCAACCTGACAGAGAGGATCTGCAGAGACAAACTCTCCAAATACAGGTGTGCCAAGCTTGTACTGTCATACCCAAGAAGACTTGAGGCTGTAATCGCTGCCAAAAATCCTTCGACAAAGTACTGAGTAAAGGGTCTGAATACTTATGTAAATGTTATATTTCAGTTTTTCATAGTGTGCACTTGCACTTTGCCAACCCCATTAAATATTGAATACAAACATGTAAGGACCGCTAAAACAAAATATGCATTTTTGAAATTTGTGAAACAGTTTTAAACCACCTCATTACAAATGTTCTCTATTCAAGGCTGAGAACAGAAGGAAACAATACAAATGGCTCATTTGACAACAGTACTGCAAGGACATGCACATTGTCCCATCAGTAAGGCAATGTGTACAGTTATGTGTCCTACCAGTTTTGGGATCAACAGAGAAATATGGTTGTCCTTGGAGAATACTGTAGACCACTCGGGCACTATTTCCATATGTGGGGTCATCAGCGTCCGTTGCAGTAACTTGATATACCGAAGTACCTGGAAAGAAGAAAAATAATCAAAATTAGGCTTAAACGTTGTTTTGGATACTTTTGTTTTCATGAGTGTATATGTGTCCCCTCATCGTGTGCCATTTTTTATTGATGGTAATAAGAAATGTTATATGTTTGAAACACATTATATAGCATTATTTCTAAACACAGAGAATGGTTACCTTTGGGATTTGTTTATTGACCAAAACCTCAGAGAAATGTTGCTTTTTGTGCAATGTAATCTAAACATGAAATCATTTTTATTTTCAATTGAGTCACATGCAATCTTTTTTCTCACTTCCTAGTAGTACATAGTACTGAGTAGTAAACATTACAAATCATTTGTATTTTAATGCAAATCTAAGACAAAACATCTTCCCTTTTAAGGAATAAAATGTAGAGAAAATGTAGAGCTTATCAACATATAGATTCACAGGAAGTGTGAGGTATTTAGTTCCAAAACTAACTAATTATGATAATATCAAATGGGTATTTGCATTCAGAAGTTCCATTAATGATAGCCTACCACAGTACAGTAACTTGCTCAACAGAAGGACTATAATTGCTTGTGTGATCTATGTTTTTTCTCTAATAGTTCAGCCCAGATGGTGAATGGTTTTCTCCTCTTACAACCCTGGTCACATATCTCATATTATTGTTACCCCTAGCTTGTCCTGCTTACTTTTATTACCTCCCATTGGTTTCAATCCATCGACACTATCTGCTGTTGACTTATTGCAGGGACCACAATACATTTAATGCAGTTTTGAGAGCTCAAGTTGGCCGTCTGAAATGGGATTACAACAAATCATTTGAAGTGAAAATCGGAAAATCAACCCCACACAGCTAAAAGAGACCTGTCCTCCCTCTGTCAATTCATCATTACTACCAGATATTTTGTTTCTCAAAGTTTCCCCAAACTCTTCTTTAATGGATGGCAATAATTGTTTGGGAAACAATTGTGGTTCATGGGGTAGTTTATAGACTGAGCACAGTGTATTCTGAATCTGCCTGGCGGAATTGTCACAACAGGCATTTTACAATTGCATGACAACAAATTGAATGTTTCAGATGACCACCATTTTTTTGTAGATTACGACATAATATCAAATGTGGTGCAGCAACGGGATCTATATTTGCCACACCTTAAAACTATTCTATAGCCCTTTGTTGTCCAAACCTGGAGCAAGAGTATTATCAAAGTTTTGTGAGAGCAGTAAGTGCTGAGGCGAAGTTTCCTGAAGTTTTCAGACTGATGATTGTCTTAGAAGACAGAAGGGGTAATCATAGTGCAACCGACAGGTAGAAATGTACATTTTAATACCCGTGTAAAACTACATCACGTTTTCCTTAGTGGAGGTTACTCAGAGGAGGAGGTGAACTTCATAAAAATACAAATGGTAAAACATTTAAAGTGATCCTTTTTAGATAAAACTACACTAAACATATTCACGTCACCAAATATTTTTTAAAGCACACTGTTTTGCAATGAAGGTCTACAGTAGCCTCAACAGCACTCTGTCGTAGCACCATGGTGTAGCCGGAGGACAGCTAGTTTCCGTCCTCCTCTGGGTACGTTGCCATTAATACAAAATCTGGGAGGCTCATGGTTCTCACCCCCTTCCATAGTCTTACACAGTAATTATGACAGCTTCTCGAGGACGTCCTCCAACCTATCAGAGCTTTTGCAGCATGAATTGACATGTTGTCCACCCATTCGAAGGATTAGAGAACAAATCTAGTACTGAAAGCACAAGCTACAGCTAGCTAGCACTGCAGTGCATAAAATGTGGTGAGTAGTTGACTCAAAGAGAGAGAAAGACAATAGTTGAACAGTTTGAACAAATACATGTCTTTCAAATGAATGAGAAGCAAGAGAGAGACTGTTTTTTCAGTTATACTTACTTAGCTAGCAGCTTACTAGTTTAACTATTCAAACACCCTGCTCAAACAGAGGGATGCTATGTTAGCTAGCTGGCTATGGCTATCTAACACAACACTGGAACTCTTCCAAGTAGAGGTAAGCTTTTGGTAAACTGCTTCCTGACTCTCCACTGTAATGTTACTGAATGAATGAAGTGGGTTTACTAACTCATTAGTTATATTAGCTATGTTCACTATGATGTTACTTTAGCTAATATGGTAACAATGTTGTAGGCTGTGTGTAGCGATTATGATATGGTTTGGCTTGGAAAGTTTCTTTGGGCTGGTCACATACAGCTGATGTGTTGTGCATTGAAGTCTACAAGCGAAGGGAAAAGGTGAGAGGAAAAGAACACTTAGATATGCGAAGGAATACAAATTGGCTGATATAAAAGTGGTTGAATGGAATATAAATGACAGTCATCCAATATGCTGTAATAGAAATAAGGCCATGCTCATTAAAAAAAATGCAAATCCACTGCATCGTTCACAAAATTACTTTCTCCTTGCCAGGTCCTGTTTAGTAGCATTGATCTGTATTTTATTTTGGGTGACAGCAAATGTAGGCAAGGGTTTAGATTAAGGAATGGGTAGAGGTTTGAAATTTGTGTTCCATCTTTCATTTTGGGGACTTTTCCACTTTATAAAATTCTATTTTATACCTAAACGTTCTAGAACAGAACAAATAGAATTGAACAATACAACCAATGAATGTCAGAGTTCCATATTTATTGGATAAAAACACCCTCAGATTTGACAACTGTTTAACAACAAGATTCCAGTCAGCTGTGGAGAGAGAGAGAGAGAGAGAGAAACACAGTGAGAGAGAGAAACACAGCGAGAGAGTGAGAGAAATCCAGTGAGAGAGCACGTGAGAGAGAGAAACAAAGAGAGAGAGAGAAACACAGCGAGAGAGAGAAACACGGCAAGAGAGAGAAACGTGAGAGAGAGAGAAACACAGCAGGAAAGAGAGCGAGAAACAAAGCAGGAGAGAGAAACAGCAAGAGAGATAGAAACACAGCGAGAAAGAGAATGAAACACAGCGATAGAGAGAGAAACACAGAGAAACACAGTGAGCGAGAGAGAGTGAGAGAATTACAGCGAGAGAAAGAAACACAGCAAGAGAGAGAGAGAGAAACACACAGAGAGAGAGAGAGAGAGAGAGAGAGAGAGAGAGAGAAATACAGTGAGAAAGAGAATGAGAGAAAAAAAAACAGTGAGAGAGAGAAACAGCGAGAGAAACAGAGAAAAAGAGAGAGAAACAGAGAAAAAGACAGAAACAGAGAAACAGAGAAAATTAATTGAGAAACAGAGAAAAATAGAGAGATACAGAGCGGGAGAGTTATACACAGAGAAATACAGAGAGAAACCCATGAGAGAGAGAATAAAGCAAATTTAATTTAATTGAGAGAGCGTGAGAGTGAAGCAAAGCAAGAAAGGAAGAGGAACACAGTGAGAAAGAGAGAAACAAAGAGAGAGAGAGAGAAACACAGCAAGAGAAACACAGCAAGAGAAACACAGCAAGAGAGAAACTGAGCAAGAGAGCATGAGAGAGAGAGAAACACAGTGATAGAGAGAGATAAACACACAGAGAGAAACACAGCGAGAGAGAGCAAGAGAGAAACACAGTGAGAAAGAGAAACACAGCGAGAGCGAGCAAGAGAGAAACTCAGCGAGAGAGAGAAACACAGCCAATCAACCAGCACATGTACTCTACTGAATGGTTAATGTTATTGTTCAATGTATGGTTATTTTGACCCTTGGTTATTGTTGTTACTGTTGTCCCGTTGACAAATTTGATTCTCTTTTTTTTTCATATTGTAAATATCTAAAATATGCTTTTGCAAAAATATGTTCATTGTTACTTTATGCCAATAAAGCTAATTTAATTTAATTGAAACACGATGAGAGAGAGAGGGAAACAAAACGAACGAGAGAATGAGAGAAACACAGCGAGACTGAGAGAAACACGGCGAGAGAGAGAAAGACACGAGAGACAGAGAGAGAAACAATGTGAGAGTGAGAAACACAGCGAAAGGGAAAGAAACAAAGTGAGAGAGAGAAACACAGCGAGAGAGAAACACAGTGATAGAGGAGAGAAACAGCGAGAGAGAGAGAGAAACACAGTGAGAGAGAAAAAGCAAGGAATAGAAAGAAACACAGCAAGAGAAAGAGAGAGAGCGAGACAGAGAGAGAAATACAATGAGCGAGAGAAACACAGCAGGAGAGAAAAACCCAGCGAGAGAGAGAGAAACACAGCGAGAGATATAAACAAAGCGAGAGAGAAACACATAGAGAAAGAGAGAGAAACAAAGTGAGAGAAATAGAGAGAGAGAAACATAGCGAGAAAGAGAAACACAAGAAACACAGCGAGAGAGAAAAACACAGCCAGAGATAGAGAAACATAGCGAGAGAGAGAAACACAGTGAGAGAGAGAGAGAGAGAGAAACAGCGAGAGAGAGAGAAACACAGGGAGAGACAGAGCAAGATAAACACAGCGAGAGAGTGAGAGAAACGGTGAGAGAGCGAGAGAGCGAAACAGCGAGTGAGAGAAACACATCGAGAGAGAGGGAGAAACAAAGCAAGAGAAAGGGAGACAGAGAAACAATGAGAGAGAAACACAGCGAGAGAGAGAAACCCAGCGAGAGAGCACGAGAAAGAGAGAAACACAGCGAGAGAGAGCAAGACAGAAACACAGCGAGATAGAGAAACACATCAAGAAAGATAAAGAAACACAGCGAGAGAGAGAAACACAGCGAGAGATAGAGGAACACAGCAAGAGCGAGAAACACAGCCAATCAACCAGCACATGTACTCTACTGAATGTATGGTTATTTTTACACTTGGTTATTGTTGTTACTGTTGTCCCGTTGACCATTTTGATTCTCATTTTTTTCATATTGTTAATATCTAAAATAAGCGTTTAGCAAAGATATGTTCATTGTTACTTCATGCCAATAAAGCGAATTGAATTGAATTGAAAGACAATGAGAGAGAGAGGGAAACAAAGCGAGAGAGAGAATGAGAGAGACACAGCGAGACAGAGAGAAACACGATGAGAGAAAGAGAAAGACAGTGAGAGAGAGAGAGAAACAGCGAGAGAGAGAGAGAGAAACACAGCGAGAGAGAGAAACAAAGCGAGAGAGAGAAAGACAGCGAGAGAGAAAGACAGCGAGAGAGAGAGAAACAATGTGAGAGAGAAACACAGAGATAGAGAGAGAGAAACAAAGCAAGGAAGAGAGAAAAACACAGCAAGAGAAAGAGAGAAACACAACGAGAGAGAATACCAGTGAGAGAGAAAAACACAGCGAGACAGAGAGAAAGAAACCCAGCGAGAGAGAGAACATAGTGAGAGAGAGAGATACACAGTGAGAAAGAGAAACACACTGAGACAGAGAGAGAGAAACACAGTGAGAGAGTGGGAGATACAAAGCAAGAGAAAGAGAGACAGAGAAACCATGAGAGAGAAACACAGAGAGGAAGAGAAACACAGCGGGAGAGAGGAACCCAGAAAGGGAGAGAAACAAAGCGAGAGAGAGAAACCCAGCGAGAGAGCAAGAGAGAGAGAGAATCACAGATAGAGAGAAACAAAGAGAGAGAGAGAGAAACCCAGCGAGAGAGCAAGAGAGAGAGAGAGAGAGAGAGAATCACAGGGAGGGAGAGAAACAAAGTGAGAGAGAGAAAGAAACACAGCAAGAGAAACACAGCAAGAGATAAACTGAGCAAGAGAGCATGAGAAAGAGAGAAACACAGTGATAGAGAGAGATAAACACACAGAGAGAAACACAGCGAGAGAGAGCAAGAGAGAAACAGCGAGAAAGAGAAACACAGCAAGAGCGAGCAAGAGAGAAACTCAGCGAGAGAGAAACACAGCGAGAGAGAGAGAAACACAGCGAGAGAGAGAGAAAGAGAAACACAGCGAGAGAGAGCAAGAGAGAAACACAGCGAGAAAGAGAAACACAGCAAGAGCGAGCAAGAGAGAAACTCAGTGAGAGAGAGAGAAACACGGCGAGAAAGAGAGAAACACAGCGAGAGAGAGAGAAACACAAGAAAGATAAAGGAACGCAGCGATATAGAGAAACACAGCCAATCAACCAGCACATGTACTCTACTGAATGGTTATTATTATTGTTCAATGTATGGTTATTTTGACCCTTGGTTATTGTTGTTACTGTTGTCCCGTTGAATATTTTGATTCTCATTTTTTTCATGTTGTAAATATCTAAAATAAGCTTTAGCTAAAATATGGTCATTGTTACTTCATGCCAATAAAGCAAATTGAATTGAATTGAAACACGATGAAAGAGAGAGGGAAACAAAGTGGGAGAGAGAATGAGAGAAACACAGCGAGACAGAGAGAAACACGGTGAGAGAGAGATAGAAAGACACAAGAGACAGAGAGAGAAACACAGTGAGAGAGAGAAACACAGCGAGAGGGAGAGAAACAAAGCGAGAGAGAGAAACACAGCGAGAGAGAAAGACAGTGATAGAGGGAAAGAAACAGCGAGCGAGTGAGATAAATAATGTGAGAGAGAAACACAGCGATAAAGAAAGAGAAACAGCGAGAGAGAGAGAGAAACACAGTGAGAGAGAGAGAGAAAAAGCAAGGAATAGAGAGAAACACAGCAAGATAAATAGAGAGAGAGACAGAGAGAGAAACACAATGAGAGAGAGAAACACAGCGAGAGAAACACATAGAGAAAGAGAGAGAAACAAAGTGAGAGAAATAGAGAGAGAGAAACATAGCGAGAAAGAGAAACACAAGAAACACAACGAGAGAGAGAGAGAAACACAGCAAGAGAGGAAAACACAGCCAGAGATAGAGAAACATAGCGAGAGAGAGAAACAGCGAGAGAGAAACACAGTGAGAGAAAAACCCAGCGAGAGAGAAACACATAGAGAAAGAGAGAGAAACAAAGTGAGAGAAATAGAGAGAGAGAAACATAGCGAGAAAGAGAAACACAAGAAACACAGGGAGAGAGAAAAACACAGCCAGAGATAGAGAAACATAGCGAGAGAGAGAAACAGCGAGAGAAAAACACAGTGAAAGAGAGAGAGAGAGAGAGAGAGAGAGACAGAGAGAGGGAAACAGCGAGAGAGAGAGAAACACAGGGAGAGACGGAGCAAGATAAACACAGCGAGAGAGTGAGAGAAACACAGCAAGAGAGAAACACTCCAAGAGATAGAGAAACACAGCGAGAGAGAGAGAGAAACAGTGAGAGAGCGAGAGAGGGAAACAGCGAGAGAGAGAAACACACCGAGACAGAGAGAGAGAAACACAGTGAGAGATTGGGAGAAACAAAGCAAGAGAAAGAGAGACAGAGAAACAATGAGAGAGAAAGACAGAGAGGGAGAGAAACAAAGCGAGAGAGAGAAACCCAGCGAGAGAGCAATAGAGAGAGAGAGAATGACAGAGAGAGAGAGAAACAAAGTGAGAGAGAGAGAAACACAGCAAGAGAGAAAATGAGCGAGAGAGCACGAGAGAGAGAGAAACAGTGATAGAGAGAGATAAACACAAAGAGAGAAACACAGCGAGAGAGAGCAAGAGAGAAACACAGCGAGAAAGAGAAAACAGCAAGAAAGATAAAGTAACACAGCGAGAGAGAGAAGCACAGCGAGAGGGAGAGAAACACAGCAAGAAAGATAATGAAACACAGCGAGAGAGAGAGAGAAACACAGCGAGAGAGAGAAAAACAGCGAGAGAGAGAGGGAAACACAGCAAGAAAGATAAAGAAACACAGCGAGAGAGAGAAACACAGCGAGAAAGAGAGAGAAACACAGCAAGAAAGATAATGAAACACAGCGAGAGAGAGAGAAACACAGCGAGAGAGAGAAGCACAGCGAGAGAGAGAGAAACACAGCAAGAAAGATAAAAAAACACAGCGAGAGAGAGAAACACAGCGAGAAAGAGAAACACAGCAAGAAAGATAAAGTAACACAGCGAGAGAGAGAAGCACAGCGAGAGAGAGAGAGAGAAACACAGCAAGAAAGATAATGAAACACAGCGAGAGAGAGAGAAACACAGCGAAAGAGAGAAAAACAGCGAGAGAGAGGCAAACACAGCAAGAAAGATAAAGAAACAAAGCGAGAGAGAGAAACACAGCGAGAAAGAGAGAGAAACAAAGTGAGAGAAATAGAGAGAGAGAAACACAGCGAGATAGAGAAACACAGCAAGAAATATAAAGAAACATAGCGAGTGAGAGAGACACACAGGGAGAGAGAGAAAAACACAGCAAGAAAGATAAAGAAAGACAGCGAGAGAGAGAGAAACACAGCAAGAAAGATAATGAAACACAGCGAGAGAGAGAGAAACACAGCGAGAGAGAGAAAAACAGCGAGAGAGAGGGAAACACAGCAAGAAAGATAAAGAAACACAGCGAGAGAGAGAAACACAGCGAGAAAGAGAGAGAAACAAAGTGAGAGAAATAGAGAGAGAGAAATATAGCGAGAAAGAGAAACACTAGAAACACAGAGAGAGAGAGAGAAACACAGCGAGAGAGAAAAACACAGCCAGAGATAGAGAAACATAGCGAGAGAGAAACACAGTGAGAGAGAGAGAGAGAGAGAGAGAGAGACAGAGACAGAGAGAGGGAAACAGCGAGAGAGAGAAACACCCCGAGATAGAGAAACACAGTGAGAGAGTGGGGGAAACAATGCAAGAGAATAGAGAGACAGAGAAACAATGATAGAGAAACACAGAGAGGAAGTGAAACACAGCGGGAGATAGGAACTCATAGAGGGAGAGAAACAAAGCAAGAGAGAGAAACCCTGCGAGAGAGCAAGAGAGAGAGAGAGAGAATCACAGGAGAGAGAGAGATACAAAGAGAGAGAAGGAGAAACACAGAGAGATAGAGAAACACAGCAGGAGAAACACAGCGAGAGAGAGGAACTGAGCGAGGGAGCACGAGAGAGAGAGAGAGAGAGACAAGCACAGTGATAGAGAGAGAGAGATAAACACACAGAGAGAGAGAAACACCGCAAGAGAGAGAAACACAGCCAATCAACCAGGACATGTACTCTACTGAATGGTTATTGTTATTGTTCAATGTATGGTTATTTTTACCCTTGGTTATTGTTGTTACTGTTGTCCCATTGACAATTTTGATTCTCATTTTTTTCATATTGTAATATCTAAAATAAGCTTTAGCAAAAATATGGTCATTGTTACTTCATGCCAATAAAGCAAATTGAATTTAATTGCATTGAAACACAATGAGAGAGAGAGGGAAATAAAGTGAGAGAGAGAATGAGAGAAACACAACGAGACAGAGAGAAACACGATGAGAGAGAGAGAGAAAGACAGTGAGAGAGAGAGAGAGAGAAACACAGCGAGAGAGAGAGAGAGAAACACAGCGAGAGAGAGAGGAACTGAGCGAGGGAGCACGAGAGAGAGAGAAGCACAGTGATAGAGAGAGAGATAAACACACAGAGAGAGAGAGAAACACAGCAAGAGAGAGAAACACAGCCAATCAACCAGCACATGTACTCTACTGAATGGTTATAGTTATTGTTCAATGTATGGTTTTTTACCCTTGGTTATTGTTGTTACTGTTGTCCCGTTGACAATTTTGATTCTCATTTTTTTCATATTGTAATATCTAAAATAAGCTTTAGCAAAAATATGGTCATTGTTACTTCATGCCAATAAAGCAAATTGAATTTAATTGAATTGAAACACAATGAGAGAGAGAGGGAAACAAAGCGAGAGAGAGAATGAGAGAAACACAGCGAGACAGAGAGAAACACGATGAGAGAGAGAGAGAAAGACAGTGAGAGAGAGAGAGAAACACAGCGAGAGAGAGAGAAACACAGCGAGAGAGAGAGTAACAAAGCGAGAGAGAGAGAAAAAATGTGAGACAGAAATACAGCGATAGAGAGAGAGAAACAGCGAGCGAGAGAGAAACAAAGCAAGGAAGAGAGAGGAACAGCAAGAGAAAGAGAGAGAGACAGAGAGAGAAACACAATGAGCGAGAGAAAGAAACCCAGCGAGAGAGAGAGAGAGACACATAGTGAGAGAGAGAAACACACAGAGAAAGAGAGAGAAACAAAGTGAGAGAAATATAGAGAGAGAAACATAGCGAGAAAGATAAACACGAGAAACACAGCGAGACAGAGAGAAAGGAACCCAGCGAGAGAGAGAGAAACATAGTGTGAGAGAGAAACACATAGAGAAAGAGAGAGAAACAAAGTGAGAGAAAGAGAGAGAGAGAAACACAGCGAGAGAGAGAAACACAGCCAGGGATAGAGAAGCGAGAGAGAGAGAGAGAGAGAGAGAGAGAAACCCTGCGAGAGAGAGAACCAGTGAGAGAGAAACAGGGAGAGAGGGAGAGAATCAGTGAGAGAGAAACTGTGAGAGAGCGAGAGAGAGAAACAGCGAGAGAGAGAGAGAAACACAGCGAGACAGGGAGAAAGAAACCCAGCGAGAGAATGAGAATCACAGAGAGAGAGAGAAACAAGAGAGATAGAGAAACACAGCAAGAGAAACACAGCGAGAGAGAGAGAAACTGAGCGAGGGAGCACGAGAGAGAGAGAAACACAGTGCTAGAGAGAGATATAAACACACAGAGAGAGAGAAACACAGCAAGAGAGAGCAAGAGAGAAACATAGCGAGAAAGATAAAGAAACACAGCGAGAGAGAGAGAAACACAGCAAGAAAGATAAAGAAACACAGCGAGAGAGAGAAACATAGCCAGAGATAGAGAAACACAGCAAGAGAGAGAGAAACACAGTGAGAGGGAGAAACACAGCGAGAGAGAGAGACAGACAGCAAGAGAGAGAGAAACACGCCTATAGAGAGATAAACAAATTGATAGAGAAAGAGAAACACAGTGAGAGAGAGAGAGAAACAAAGAAGGAGGGAGAAAAACAGAAAGAGAAATAGAGAGAGAGAAACAGGGAGAGAGAGAGAAACACAGAGAGACAGGGAGAGAAACACAACGAGAGAGAGAGAAACACAGCGAGAGAGAGAAACACAGCAAGAGAGAGAAACACAGCGAGAGAGAAACAAGTGAAAGAGAGCAACACAGAGAGAGAGAGAGAAACAGCGGGAGAGAGAGAAACATGGCGAGAGAGAGAAACAGCGAGAGAGAGAGAGAGAGAGAGAGAGAGAGAGAGAGAAACACAGTGAGAAAGAGAGAGAAACACAGAGAGAGACAGAGAGAGAGACACACAGCGAGAGAGAGAAACACAGTGAGAGAGGGAGAGAAACATTGAGAAAGAGAATGAGAGAAACACAGCGAGACAGAGAGAGAGAAACACAGCGAGAGAGAAACATGCGAGAGAGAGAGAGAGAGAGAGAGAGAGAGAGAGAGGGAAACACAGCGAGAAAGAGTGAGAAACAGAGAAAGAGAGAGAAAAACAGCAAGAGAAAGAGAGAGAGAGAGAAACAGAGAGAGAGACAGAGAGAGAAGCACGAGAGCTTATCAAGATACTTATCAAGAGAGAGAGATGCTCTAGTCATGCTCAACATGAGCTCCTGATATATTTCATATTTCTTTGTTTTTAGAATAAGATAAATACTGTAATCAAAAAAGAATTCCAGACAAGAGGTGATGAACAACAACTCTATTCATTCAGAATAGAAAAAAGTAACTTTCCGCCTCAAGTTAAGAAGTTTTGACCCTAGCCTGCTACAACAAAGACCTAGCCAGCAGACTAACAAGCTAGCCAGAAGAAACGAGCTAGAACAAACCTAGCAAGGGGGGTTAATAACAACTACATCAAACAAACAAACTGAGTGAGTAAACCAAAAAGGAGCACGGACTAACTTTAAACATATCTTCTGTTTTTTTTTTGTGTGAGGATTTGTCACTCTTTTTGCTGGTTTTTGAACTAAATTAGGGCTAGCTAGCAACAGCAGCAGATGAACAAATCGGTTGTCATGGCAACGAGGCAGCAGAAAAGCGCCGCAGCAGTAGTAGCAGAGCCCACAGGCACCATGTCCTCACTCACCCTCAGCGCAGAATCCATTCTCTACCCTAAAGAGGCCAAAAATGACACAACGAGGAAAGCTTTTAAACAGAAACTACCAAAGGGGAGGCCAGAAACACTTTTTGCAGACCACTACAAAAGCGGTGACGTGAGTAATCTCATCTTCCTCACTGACCAGCCAAATGCATGGTGCTCAGCAGTCTGCTCTCACTACCCATCCATAAAGAAAGAGGGGATATCTAATGGGTGGAAGCTGAAAGTCAAAGAGACAGATGACCCTGACAGCACCATGATAACAATCAACCTCTACAAGACTGGGACTGTCATTGTGCAAGGTAACATTAGGCTGTTTGAAACAGACTTTCAAACCATTAAGGAGAGAGCAGAGAGAGAGAAGGACACCACCAGTGACATGCCCTCCCACAAACTCCACCAGCACCACAACTATCCCCTCCCAAAAGGCACATCCAGCACCTCTCTTCCCACCATAGTGGAGGACACGCCCCAGGAGGAGAGCGACCCCCTCAGTGCAAAACAGGCTCAGGCCCTCCTCACCACCATGGCTGCCATGAGGGATGAATTCACCAAACTGGAGGGGGAGGTGGTCCTGCTGAGGGAGAGCGTGAGCAAACAGCAACCAGACAACCACACCTTAGAGGAGCTCCTAACCAAGGTGAGGACAGAGCAGGACAGCAGCCTTGTAACACAGCTGAAAGAGGTTCAGCAAGAGAGAGACGGACTCAAGAGAGAGCTGGCTGATCTAACAAAGGAGATGAGAGAGCTCCAAAAAGACAGGCAGAACAGTAAAAACGATTTGACCACACTAAAAGAGGAGCTGCAGGAGAGAAACAGAACAGAGGACAGGGAGCCCCGATCAACCAGCAAGGCCTCCCCAGCCCTGCCTGCTGCACCCCTCCTCCCCAAACCACAGAACAGCCTCCCACTGACAGCGGCACCGGCACAGACCAGCCACACCCCAGCTCCAACACCAACCAGCCCCCCCTCTGCCCCCTCCAGTCCAGACGAAACACTGGCTGACATCGTCCTGTTGATGGACTCAAATGGGAAGTTTGATCAGGAGAAGAAACTTTTCCCTAGACACAAAACGAGAAAGGTGTGGTGCCCAACAACGCAGAGTGCCATGGAGCTGCTTGATAAGGCCAATCTCGGGTCGCCAAGCCACATAATCATACATACCGGAAGCAACGACCTGCGTGCTCAGCAGGAGAGGGTGGCGACTTCACTACGGGGAATGATTGAGAAGGCCTCAACAATCTTCTCCAACTCAGGAATTGTGGTGTCAACTTTTCTACAGAGGAAGGACTTCCACCCAGCCACAATCCAAAGAATAAACGCCAGCCTCTCCCGGGACTGTGCCCTGCGACCCAATATACACCTGACCCACCATCCCACCCTCGATCTGGACTGTCTCTATGACCATGTTCACCTGTACAGGGAGACAGTCCCCATCCTTGCCAAGACTCTCAAGGACATTGCTTTAAACCGCAGTCCGACCTCTCCACCCAGGAACAGCGGAGCAATCTCCACCCCACCAAGATCACCGAACAACACCCAGCACCCTGCAACTCCCAGCCATGACCACAGCAAAATCAACCTCAATGCCCACCACAGCCAGCGCAGCACAGACTACCCCAGCCCAGCTTCAGAGCCACCCAGACGAGGCCTCCCACCCCCCTGCCTCCCACCGCAGACCCACACTTGGAGGAGCCACAGCCCAGCAGGCAGCGCTACGGACAGGCTGTGAGAGGAGCAACTGGCCCAGTCCCCACCAACCAAAACAGGCCTATAGATGGAGTGCAAACTGTACAGACATCTACCAAAAAGCAATTTGTAGCCAAAAAATACAATCTCTCCCGGACAACTTTTTAGCCTTAACATTCTCATACAGCAATGAAGGTGTGAAGTTGGCTGTTTGGAACATAAACTTTATATTTGACAAATTAGCCTCCTAATTTAAAGAAGCATAAGAGCAAACCAGAAATGACAGATAATGAAAAATGGTTTGATAATGATTGCAAAAATCGAAGAAAGTCATTGAGAATTATATCTAATCAAAAACACAGAGGTCCAGAAAACAAAAATGTACGCCTTCAATATGGGGAAACACTGAAGCAATACAAACACACCCTAAGAACAAAAAATGAACAGCACATTAGAAATCAGCTGGATGAAATTGAGGAATCCATAGAATCAAACCACCCCTGGGAGAATTTGAATAAATTAAACAAACCTCATCATGAGGAATGGGCTATCCAAAATGGGGATATGTGGAGAAATCCCTTTGCAAACCTCTACAGCAATATATCAAAGAGCCCAGAACAAAAATATATACAAGAAAAATTACAAATCCTTGAATCAGCAGTCAAAGGCTATCAGAATCCTGTGGATACCCCAATTACAGAAGAAGAATTATTGGAAAAATTATGCACTCTCCAACCCAAAAAGGCCTGTGGTGCTAATGGTATTTTAAATGAAATGATCAACCATACAGTCCACAAATTCAGATTGGCTATACTCAAACTCTTCCACATTATCCTCACTGCAGGTATTTTCCCCGATATTTGGAACCAGGGATTGATCACACCAATCTATAAAAATGGAGACAAATTTGACCCAAATAGTTACAGAGGAAGTTGCGTTAACAGCAACTTGGGGAAAATTCTCTGCAGTATTATAAATAGCAGACTACATAATTTCCTTGCCGAACACAACGTCCTGAGCAGAAGCCAGATTGGATTTCTAAAAAATTATCGTACAACAGACCACATTTACACCCTCCACACTCTAATTGATAAACAAGTAAACCAAAACAAAGGCAAAATCTACTCGTGTTTTGTAGATTTCAAGAAAGCATTTGATTCAATTTGGCAAGAAGGTCTTTTTATAAACTAATAGAAAGTGGTATTGGAGGGAAAACATATGATTTTATTAAATCAATGTACAGTAAAAACAAATGTGTGGTTAAAATTGGGACCAAGCAAACAGACTTCTTCTCTCAGGGACAGGGAGTGAAACAGGGCTGCCCAATAAGTCCAACACTATTTAACATCTACATTTTATTTTATTTATTTTTATTTTACCTTTATTTAACTAGGCAAGTCAGTTAACTTCTTCGATATAGGGGGCGCTCTTTTCATTTTTGGATAAAAAAAAGTTCCCGTTTTAACCTCTTGCTTCTACTCGGGACGCTTGCGTCCCAACTAGAGCTCTGGAAATGCAAATGCGCTACGCTAAATGCTAATAGTATTAGTTAAAACTCAAACGTTCATTAAAATACACATGCAGGGTATCGAATTAAAGCTACACTCGTTGTGAATCCAGGCAACAAGTCAGATTTTCGGCGAAAGCATGAGAAGCTATTATCTGATAGCATGAAACAATACACTACAACACAAAAGATCCGCAGGGGACGTAAACAAAATAATTAGCATTTTGGCGTTACACAAACCACACAATAAAATAGAAAACATTCATTACCTTTCACCATCTTCTTTGTTGGCACTCCTAGATGTCCCATAAACACTATTGGGTCTTTATTTCGATTAAATTGGTCCATATAAAGCCTAGATATCGTTATATGTAGACTGTGTGATAAACGAAAAAAACATTGTTTCAAAACGTAACGTCATTTTTTAAAATTCAAAAAGTCGACGATAAACTTTCACAAAACACTTCGAAATACTTTTGTAATGCAACTTTAGGTATTAGTAAACGTTAATAAGCGATAAAATTCATCAGGAGGCGATGTAAAGATCATTAGCTGTCCGTCTGGAAAAATGTCCGGCTAGAAACTCAACGAAAATATCCGGTCCTAGACCTGAAGAAATACGGTGCCTTGCATGTGTTTGACCAAGAAAAAACTCGAAGGGAAATGACAAGACTCTAGACACCGTGTGGAAGCTGTAGGTACTGGAACCTCAGTCAATTAATTGTGGTTCACCTTTATCAATGGGTTCAAGTAGCGCATGGATATATTTTCCCATTTTCAGTGATCAGTTTTTCCTGTGCTTTTCGATGTAAATGCCGTTCTGGTAAAGCCACAGCAGTGATTTAACCAGTTTTATAAACGTCTGAGTGTTTTCTATCCACACAGACTAAGCAAATGCATATACTATATTCCTGGCATGAGTAGCAGGGCGCTGAAATGTTGCGCGATTTTTAACAGAATGTTCAAAAAAGTAGAGGGTAGAAGGAAGAGGTTAAACAAGATATTTTGTCACGACAAGATGCTCGATTATGCATATAATTGACAGCTTTGGAAAGAAAATACTCTGACGTTTCCAAATCTGCAAAGATATTATCTGTGAGTGCCACAGAACTGATGCTACAGGCGAAACCAAGATGAAATTTCAAACAGGAAATGCCCCAGATTTTGAATGCACTTTGTTCCAATGTCTCCTTATATGGCTGTGAATGCGCAAGGAATGAGCCTACACTTTCTGTCGTTTCCCCAAGGTGTCTGCAGCATTGTGACGTATTTGTAGGCATATCATTGGAAGATTGACCATAAGAGACTACATTTACCAGGTGCCCCGCTTGGTGTCCTCCGTTGCAATTATTGCGCAATCTCCAGCTGCGTATTTTACCATTTGGTTCAGAGGAGAAACCAAACTGCCACGAATTACTTATCATCGAATAGAGATGTGAAAAACACCTTGAGGATTGCTTCTAAACAACGTTTGCCATGTTTCTGTCAATATTATGGAGTTAATTTGGAAAAAAGTTTGGCGTTGTAATGACTGGATTTTCTGTTTTTTTTCTTAGCCAAACGTGATGAACAAAACGGAGCGATTTCTCCTACACAAATAATATTTTGGGAAAAACTGAACATTTGCTATCTAACTGAGAGTCTCCTCATTGAAAACATCCGAAGTTCTTCAAAGGTAAATGATTTTATTTGAATGCTTTTCTTGTTTTTGTGAAAATGTTGCCTGCTGAATGCTAGGCTTAATGCTATGCTAGCTATCAATACTCTTACACAAATGCTTGTGTAGCTATGGTTGAAAAGCATATTTTGAAAATCTTGCGTTATGGTAATGAGCTTGAGGCTATAATTACGCTCCCGGATACGGGATTGCTCGACGCAACAGGTTAAGAACAAATTCTTACTTTCAATGACAGCCTAGAACAGTGGGTTAACTGCCTGTTCAGGGGCAGAATGACAGATTTGTACCTTGTCAGCTTGGGGGTTTGAACTTGCAACCTTCCAGCTTCTAGTCCAACACTCTAACCACTAGGTTACCCTGCCACCCCCAAAGAATTGGCAGCACCTGGTATCACCCTACACAACACTGAAATCAAGTGTCTGCTGTACGCAGATGACCTGGTGCTGCTGTCTCCCACTAAAGAGGGGTTACAGCAGCACCTAGATCATCTTCACAGGTTCTGTCAGACCTGGGCTCTGACGGTTAACCTAAAAATATATATATATATAATGATATTTCAAAAAAGGTCCGGAAATAAGGATGACAAATATAAATTCTATTTGGACACAGTTCTATTAGAACACACCAAAAACTACACATATCTAGGACTAAATATCAGCAACACAGGTAGCTTTCACATGGCTGTGGTTCTAATAAAGGTTCTAATAGAGACAAAGCAAGAAGAGCATTCTATGCCATTAAAAGGAACATCAAAAATCAAAATTCCAATTAGAATCTGTATCAAAAATGTTCAATCAGTATTAGAACCAATTGCTCATATGGCAGTGAAGTATGGGGTCCAATCTCTAATAATGAATTTACCAAATGGGACAAACATCCAATCAAAAAACTGCATGCAGAGTTTTGCAAGACTGTATTGCAAGTGCAAAGACAGACTCCAAATAACGCATGTAGAGCAGAATTGGGCCAATACCCCTCTTCAATCGAATAGAAAAAAGAGCCATCAAATTTTACAACCACCTAAAAACAAGTGACCCCAAAACATTCCATCACACAGCTCTACAATGCCAAGAGATGAAAAAAGAGAAGAGTTCCCTCAGCCAGCTGATTCTGAGGCTCAGTTCACCAACTCAAACCAACCCCATAGAGCCTCAGGGCAGCACTCAGAAAATCTGGCCCAACCAAATCATCACAAAACCTAAAGAAAAATATATCACCTATTGGAAAGACACCACAAAAAATCAAAGTCAACTTCAATGCTATTTAGCTCTAAACAGACAGTACATGGTGGCAGACTATCTGACCACTGTTTGGCTCTGCCCGGGGGTGTCCTCGGATGGTGCCACAGTGTCTCCTGACCCCTCCTGTATCAGCCTCCAGTATTTATGCTGCAGTAGTTTATGTGTCGGGGAGCTAGGGTCAGTTTGTTATATCTGGAGTACTTCTCATGTCCTATTCGGTGTCCTGTGTGAATGTAAGTGTGCTCTCTCTAATTCTCTCTTTCTCTCTTTCTTTCTCTCTCTCGGAGGACCTGAGCCCTAGGACCATGCCTCAGGACTACTTGACATGATGACTCCTTGCTGTCTCTCTGAAAGAGAGAAAAACACAGTGAGAGAGAGAAACACAGCGAGAGAGTACGACAGAGAGAGAAACACAGTGAGAGAGTGAAAGAAACACAGTGAGAGAATGAATGAGAGAAACACAGCGAGACAGAGAGAGAGAAACACAGCAAGAGAGAGAGAAAGACAACGAGAGAGAGAAACACAGGGAGAGGGAGAAAAACACAGCGATAGAGAGAGAGAAACAAAGTGAGAGAGAGAAACGCATAGAAAAAGAGAGAGAGAAACATAGCAAGAGAGAGAGAAACCCAGAGAGAGACAGAAACACATCGAGAGAGAAACACATAGAGAGAGAAACACAGTAAGAGAGAGAAAAACAGCGAGAGAGAGAAACCCAGGGCGAGAGAGAAACTCAGCGAGAGAGAGAGAGAGAGTAACACAGCGAGAGAAAGAAACATGTGAGAGAGAGAAACACATTGAGAGATAGAGAGACAGAAGCACAGCGAGAGAGAGAGAGAGAGAGAAACACAGGGAGAGCTAGAGAGAAACAGAGCGAGTGACAGGAACAGAGAGAGAGAGAGAGATTTCCTGCATTTCCTGACAAAATGTAAAAAATACAAAACAATTAGAGAGTGTCATATTCCCAAATATGAAACACTTATTCAAGGTTTCAAAGACCTCTCTGATGAGGATAGGCTACCCGTCCTGTTCGGGGAGGACGCAGAGAGCTGTGGGTTGGCAGCGCACTACATTGCTGCCTGCCATAAGACGTGGGACAGTGTCTGACAGACCAATCAACCTGCACATGTCCTTTACTGTATACTTATTGTTATTGTTGAATGTATGGTTATTTTGACACTTGGTTTTGTTGTTGCTGTTGTCCCGTTGACAATTTGATTCTCATCATTGTTTATTTTCATATGGTAAATATCCCAAATAAGCTTTGGCAATATGTACAATATTACGTCATGCTTATAAAGCGAATTGAATTGAGAGAGAGAGAGAGAGAGAGAGAGAGAGAGAGAGAGAGAGAGAGAGAGTGTAACACAGTGTGAGAGAGAGAGAGAAACACAGCGAGAATGAGAAAGAGAGAGGAACACAGCGAGAGAGAGAGAAAGCGAGAAACACAGCGAGAGAGAAACACATAGAGAGAGAAACACAGTAAGAGAGAGAAAAACAGCGAGAGAGAGAAACCCAGGGCGAGAGAGAAACTCAGCAAGAGAGAGAGAGAGAGAGTAACACAGCGAGAGAAAGAAACATGTGAGAGAGAGAAACACATTGAGAGATAGAGAGACAGAAGCACAGCGAGAGAGAGAGAGAGAGAGAAACACAGGGAGAGCTAGAGAGAAACAGAGCGAGTGACAGGAACAGAGAGAGAGAGAGAGATTTCCTGCATTTCCTGACAAAATGTAAAAAATACAAAACAATTAGAGAGTGTCATATTCCCAAATATGAAACCCTTATTCAAGGTTTCAAAGACCTCTCTGATGAGGATAGGCTACCCGTCCTGTTCGGGGAGGACGCAGAGAGCTGTGGGTTGGCAGCGCACTACATTGCTGCCTGCCATAAGACGTGGGACAACCTGCACATGTCCTTTACTGTATACTTATTGTTATTGTTGAATGTATGGTTATTTTGACACTTGGTTTTGTTGTTACTGTTGTCCCGTTGACAATTTGATTCTCATCATTGTTTATTTTCATATTGTAAATATCCCAAATAAGCTTTGGCAATATGTACAATATTACGTCATGCTTATAAAGCGAATTGAATTGAGAGAGAGAGAGAGAGAGAGAGAGAGAGAGAGAGAGAGAGTGTAACACAGTGTGAGAGAGAGAGAGAAACACAGCGAGAATGAGAAAGAGAGAGGAACACAGCGAGAGAGAGAGAGAGAAACACAGCGAGAGAGAGAGCAAGAGAAACATAACGAGATAGAGAATGAGAGAAACACAGCGAGACAGAGAGAGCAAAACACAGCGAGAGAGCACGAGAGAGAGAGAAACGCAGAGAGAGAGTGAGAGAAACACAGCGAGAGAATGAATGAGAGATACAGCAAGACAGAGATAGCAAAACACAGCGAGAGTGAGAGAAAGACAGCAAGAGAGAGAGATAAACATAGTGAGAGAGAGAACACAGTGAGAGGGAGAGAAACACAGCTGGAGAGAGAGAAACAAAGCAAGAGAGAGAGAAACACAGCGAGAGAGAGAAACCCAACGGGAGAGAGAAACACAGCTAGAGAGAGAAACACAGCAAGAGAGTGAGTAAGAGAGAGAGAGAGAGAGAGATAGAGAGAGAGAGAGGAGGGAGAGAGAGAAACACAGTGAGAGAGAGAGAGAGAAACACAGCGAGAAAGAGAGAAACTCAGTGAGAGAGAGAGAGAGAGTAACACAGCAAGAGAGAGAGAGAAACACAGCGAGGCAGAGGGAGGAATACAGTGAAAGAGATATAAACAGTGAGAGAGAGAGAGAAACACAGCGAGAGAGAGAGAAACACCGCAAGATAGAGAGTGAGAAACAAGCAAGAGAGGGAGAGAAACAGCGAGAAATAGATTGAGAGAATCACAGCGAGACATAGAGAGAGATACACAGAGAGAGAGCACAAAGGAGAGAGAAACACAGCGAGAGAGTGAGGGAAACACAGTGAGAGAATGAATGAGAGATACAGCGAGACAGAGAGAGATAGAGAGAGAGAGAGAGAGAGAGAGAGAGGGAGAAACACAGTGAGAGAGAGAGAAACAAGCAAGAGAGGGAGAGAAACTCAGCGAGAGAGAAACAAAGCTAAAGAGACAAACAGAGAGAAACAGAGTGAGAGAGAGAAACATGGCGAAAGAGATAAACACAGCGAGAGAGAGAGAGAAACACAGCGAGAGAGAGAGAGGTACACAGCGAGAGAGGGAAACATGCGAGACAGAGAGAGAGAAACACAGCGAGGGATAGGGAGAAACAGCGAGAGAGACATCAACACAGTGAGAGAGACAGAAACACAGTGAGAGAGACAGAAACACAGTGAGAGAGAGACAGAGAAAGAGCGAGAGAAACACAGTGAGGGAGAGAGAAGGAAAAAGCGAGAGAGTGAGAGAGAAACACAACAAGAGAGGAAGAGATACACAGCGATAGAGTGAGAGAAACCCAGCGAGAGAGTGTGTGTGAGAGAGAAACACAGTGAGAGATAGAGAAACACAGCAAGATAAAGAAACATGCGAGAGACAGAGAATCAGCGAGGGAGAGAGAAACACAGTGAGGGAGAGAGAGACAGAGAGTAACACAGCGAGAGAGAAAGAGAGAGAGAGAAAAACTCAGTGAGAGAGAGAGAAACACAGAGAGAGAAACAGCAAGTGAAAGAGAGAAACACATCAAGACAGATAGAGAAACACAGCAAGAGAGAGAGAGAGAGAAACTCAGTGAGAGAGAGAAAGAGAAAGAGAGAGAGAGAAGCACAGCGAGAGAGAGAGAGAAACACAGCAAGAGAGAGAGAGATAAAGAGAGAGAGTAACACAGCGGGAGAAAGAAACAGCGAGAGAGAGAAAGGGAGAGAGAGAGAAGCACAGCGAGAGAGAGAGAGAAACACAGCGAGAGAGAGAGAAACACAGCGAGAGAGAGTGAAACCCAGCGAGAGAGAGAAACACAGCGAGAGAGTGAGAGTAACACAGCAAGAGAGAGAGAGAGAGAGAGAGTAAAACAGCAAGATAAAGAAACATGCGAGAGACAGAGAATCAGCGAGGGAGAGAGAGACAGGGAGTAACACAGCGAGAGAGAAAGAGAGAGAGTGAGAAACTCAGTGAGAGAGAGAGAAACACAGAGAGAGAAACAGCGGGAGAAAGAAACAGCGAGAGAGAGAAAGGGAGAGAGAGAGAAGCACAGCGAGAGAGAGAGAGAGAGAAGCACAGCGAGAGAGAGAGAGAAACACAGCGAGAGAGAGAGAAACACAGCAAGAGAGAGTGAAACACAGCGAGAGAGAGAAACACAGCGAGAGAGAGAGAGTAACACAGCAAGAGAGAGAGAGAGAGAGAGTAAAACAGCAAGATAAAGAAACATGCGAGAGACAGAGAATCAGCGAGGGAGAGAGAGACAGGGAGTAACACAGCGAGAGAGAAAGAGAGAGAGTGAGAAACTCAGTGAGAGAGAGAGAAACACAGAGAGAGAAACAGCAAGTGAGAGAGAGAAACACAGCAAGACAGAGAGAGAAACACAGCGAGAGAGAGAGAGAGAGAAACTCAGTGAGAGAGAGAGTAACACAGCAAGAGAGAGAGAGAGAGAGAGAGTAAAACAGCAAGATAAAGAAACATGCGAGAGACAGAGAATCAGCGAGGGAGAGAGAGACAGGGAGTAACACAGCGAGAGAGAAAGAGAGAGAGTGAGAAACTCAGTGAGAGAGAGAAACACAGAGAGAGAAACAGCGGGAGAAAGAAACAGCGAGAGAGAGAAAGGGAGAGAGAGAGAAGCACAGCGAGAGAGAGAGAGAAACACAGCGAGAGAGAGAGAGAAACACAGCGAGAGAGAGTGAAACACAGCGAGAGAGAGAAACACAGCGAGAGAGAGAGAGTAACACAGCGAGAGAGAAAGAGAGAGAGTGGGAAACTCAGTGAGAGAGAGAGAAACACAGAGAGAGAAACAGCGGGAGAAAGAAACAGCGAGAGAGAGAAAGGGAGAGAGAGAGAAGCACAGCGAGAGAGAGAGAGAAACACAGCGAGAGAGAGAGAAACACAGCGAGAGAGAGTGAAACACAGCGAGAGAGAGAAACACAGTGAGAGAGAGAGAGAGTAACACAGCGAGAGAGAGAAAAACACAGCGAGTGAGAGAAACACAGTGAGAGAGAGAGAGAGAGAAACACAGCAAGAGAGAGAAGATAAAGAGAGAAAGTAACACTGCGGGAGAAAGAAACAGCGAGAGAGAGAAACACAGTGAGAGAGAATGAGAGTTACACAGCGAGAGAGAGTGAAACACAGCGAGAGAGAGAAACACAGCGAGAGAGAGAAACACAGCGAGAGAGTGAGAGAGAGTAACACAGCGAAAGAGATAAAAACACAGAGAGAGAGAGAGAGATAAAGAGAGAGAGTAACACAGCGAGAGAAAGAAACAGCGAGAGAGAGAAAGGGAGAGAGAGAAGCACAGCGAGAGAGAGAGAGAAACACAGCGAGAGAGAGTGAAACACAGCGAGAGAGAGAAACACAGTGAGAGAGAGAGAAAAACACAGCGAGTGAGAGAAACACAGTGAGAGAGAGAGAGAGAGAGAGAGTAACACTGCGGGAGAAAGAAACAGCGAGAGAGAGAAACACAGTGAGAGAGAATGAGAGTTACACAGCGAGAGAGAGATAGAGCAACTCTGTGAGAGAGAGAGAAACACAGCAAGAGAGACAATGAGAGAAATACAGCGAGAGAGAGAAACACACACAGAGAGAGAGAGAGAGAGAGAGAGAGAGAGAGAGAGAGAGACAGAGAGAAACACAGCAAGAGAGAGAGAGATAAAGAGAGAGAGTAACACTGCGGGAGAAAGAAACAGCGAGAGAGAGAAACACAGTGAGAGAGAATGAGAGTTACACAGCGAGAGAGAGATAGAGCAACACAGCAAGAGAGATAAACAGAGAGAGAGAGAAACACAGCAAGAGAGATAAACAGAGAGAGAGAGAGAGAGAGAGTAATACAGTGAGAGAGAGAAACACAGCAAGAGAGACAATGATAGAAATACAGCGAGAGAGAGAAACACACAGAGAGAGAGAGAGAGAGAGAGAGAGAGAGAGAGACAGGGAGAGAAACACAGCGAGAGAGTGAGAGAGAGAAACAGAGCGAGAGAGAGTGAGCAAAAATGAGAGAAATGCATACCTCCTGATGTCAATTTAAAATGTTCAAGCAGGAGTGTATGTCAGAGACCATTCTCGAGTAGAAAAGTAGAAAATGTATTCCCCTTTCATGTGATTCTTAAAAATGTGATTTCTGCAGTTCAATTCTGGGAAGTGAAATGGTAACATTAGAATACCCTGGCACGTGCCCAGCTAATCAATTTAGGAAAAAGGAACATCACGGGCAATTAGCCGCCATACTCCAAGACCCATCCTGGGCTGGAGAGCATTGGTATTGACAAACGCAGGAGGATTAGTGCTGTGGAGTGTGAGGACTGTTGATTGTTACAGCCGATTTGACACCAGCAGGCCGAAGACGAATGGCTTTAAAATGGATACAAGCAAAAGGAGGGGGCAGAAGGGAGAGAAATAGGGTTATTATTTTCCCTTTTTCAATCCATGATTCTTCCCCTCAGGCTATCAATGTTGATTGAATATACATGTTGTAGGGTCTTGCTATGTGTCTGGCTGGCATTGTTGAAGTTTTTCCAGGAAACAACAAACTTTTGAGACCAGTGGATTTTTCTCAACAGAGTCAAATAATAAAAGGTCTAAGCAACTCAATACAGTTGAAGTCAGAAGATGACATATACTTATGTTGGAGTCATTAAAACTTGTTTTCCAACCACTCTACAAATTTCTTGCAAACAAACTATAGTTTTGGCAAGTTGGATAGGACATCTACTTTGTGCATGACACAAGTCATTTTTCCAACAATTGTTTACAGACAGATTATTTCAATTATAATTTACTGTTTCACAATTCCGGTGGGTGAGAAGTTTACATACAATAAGTTGACTGTGCCTTTAAAAAGCTTGGAAAAGACCAGAAAATGATGTCATGGCTTTAGAAGCTTCTGATAGGCTAATTGACATCATTTGAGTCAATTCGAGGTGTGCCTGAGGATGTATTTCAAGACCTACCTTCAAACTCATTGCCTCTTTGTATTGACATCATGGAAAAATCAAAAGAAATAAGCCAAGACCTCAGAAAAAATTGTAGACCTCCACAGGTCTGGTTCATCCTTGGGAGCAATTTCCAAACACCTGAAGGTACCACGTTCATCTGTACAAACAATAGTAAACAAGTATAAACAACATGGGACCACGTAGCCATCATACCGCTCAGGAAGGAGACGCGTTCTGTCTTCTAGAGATGAACGTACTCTGGTGCGAAAAGTGCAAATCAACCTTGTGAAGATGCTGGAGGAAACAGGTAGAAAAGTATTTATATCCACAGTAAAATGCATCCTATGTTGACATAACCTGAACGGCCGCTCAGCATGGAAGAAGCCACTGCTCCAAAACCGCCATAAAAAAGACAGACTACTGTTTGCTACTGCACATGGTGACAAAGATTGTACTTTTTGGAGAAATGTCCTCTGGTCTGATGAAACAAAAATAGATCTGTTTGGCCATAATGACCATTGTTATGTTTGGAGGAGAAAGGGGGAGGATTGTATGCCTAACAACACCATCCCAACCGTGAAACACGGGGGTGGCAGCATCATGTTGTGGGTGCACTTCACAAAATAGATGGCATCATGTAGAATGGAAATTATGTGGATATATTGAAGCAACATCTCAAGGACAACAAGTCAAGGTATTGACAAAGCCCTGACCTCAATCCCATAGAACATGTATGGGCAGAACTGAAAAAGCGTGTGCGAGCAAGGAGGCCTACAAACCTGACTCAGTTACACCAGCACCGTCAGGAGGAATGGGCCAAAATTCACCCAATTTAATGTGGTAAGCTTGTGGAAGGCTACCCAAAACTTTTAAACATTAAAAGGCAATGCTACCAAATACTAATTGAATGTATGTAAACTTCTGACCCACTGGAAATGTGATGAAAGAAATAAAAGCTGAAATAAATCATTCTCTCCACTATTATTCTGACATTTCATATTCTTAAAATAAATTGGTGATCCTAAATGACCTAAAGCGGGGAGTTTTTCAGAGGATTAAATGTCAGGAATTAAATGCATTTGGCTAAGGTATATGTAAACTTCCGACTTCAACTGTACATGCAATACAGGAGCTCTCATACAATAATTTTAAGAGCCCTTGAAGTTTCAAAAAATTGAAAAATGATTGGATGACATTTTTTGGGGGCCTTACCGCTATTAGCTCATACAAGCACATTGAATAACAAATTCACTACATTACAAATATCAAAAGGAAGTTTATTCGGAATTGTCTCCTAATCTCTTAGAGATTTATTAAGATCAGGAAACGTATATATTTTTATTTTGACATGTATTTAACCCCATCTTTATGTCCGTATAACTTCCATTTATTTGTTCAACTGGTACCGGGGGACCTTCAGATGAGTCTTGTGAAGTCTGTGGGTGACTAGAGGAAAACAATGGACATGTACATGTTCGTGAGAGTCTCGCCATTGCACAGAAGGGTTAGGGTGTAGCCCAAATGGTTTGGCAGATCGGCTGTACCGAGTTCAGACAGTCTACATCGTGTTCATGAGAGTCTCATCTTCCCATAGATGAGACTTTATGCCAAACCATGCGGATGCTACAGTCAAATTATAGCTCTGTCACCTTTCACCGCAGATGGAGAAATGCGACATAGGTGGATGCTGATATCTTTAGCTTAAACTGACAGAATTTTATGGAGATGTTTTAATTATGCTAATTTACAAGAAGGCATCAAGGGGCATATTGACTGTTTATAGAAAAGGCCCTTTACCTGTCTCCTGACGTTTACTGAGGTTAATATATTTTGGACAGTCCCCAGGTCTACACTGGGTGAACTGTTCAAGTCCATTATATGTGCGCACTGAAGACAGCGGCCCTATTCGCTACACCACCCCAGACCACCACTTTGTAATTTTTCAAAACTACCTAAGAAGAAAAAAGATAACCACCAATGGGGGAATTTGGACATGTGGGCAGAGAGGAGGATAGTGGCTCAAAGAACACACAAAAATGGCATTGATAGAGCAATCATTGAAAATGATACCAACTTTCACAAATCTATTCAGGAGTCCAAAAACATGATGATAGAAGCTTGCAACCATTCTGGGCAAAACACACCACTTTTGGGGCCCAAGTCTGACATGTTTCATTTTTTTATTAGAGTCATTTGGTTTTCAGCCAGGGAAAAATTGATTGGACTGAGAAAAGCAACGCTTTTGTTCATCACAAGCTAAAAACGGAGTGGTAGAATAAAAGAGACGACCAAAGAAGCTACCACAAGATGCTGGGCATATCAGGAGCAAGTCCCCAGAGGAGGTGAGTGTAGGCTTTCTCTCCTTGATGTGGAGGCTTCCAGAGGCTTGCAGTCTCAGCGGTCAGAGAGAGAGAGATGGAGGGAGAGATGACGGGGAGCACTAGTGAGTGCTTAATAAAGACCTTCCCTCAGCCACCCAGGGGAATCATCAGAGAGAGAGAGAGAGTAATAAAATACAAACAAAAAAAGAAATAGGAAAGAGAGAAGACTCCACTGGCATGTGAAAATATAAAAATGGAAATGAAACAAGAGGAACGGGGAGGTGTAACACAGAGCATTCTGTGTTTTGTTGTTGTACATGAATACATGAGTATGTATGGGCTTTTAAGAATGGATTTTGTGTAGAAGTGAAACAGGGTCAGAGTGGATTTAATATACTGAGTCGGGTAAAATACTTTACAGTGTGTTAAACACTGGGCGAGGTCTTGTGCCAGACGTTTTGGAATCACAACCTCTTTCTTAAGATTCCGGTGATTTCTGAATAAAACATAAATAGTTTAAACAATAACAAGTTTCGAATTTTAAGTTCAATTCTTAGATATGTTACGGGTAAAGTGCATTCCTAGATAAAGGATACACACCTACAGTATAAAGCCAAAATGGCTACCAATTCTTATCTAGTAAAGAAGACTACAAATACAAGTAAACGTATTGTTAGCAGGTAACAAAATACTGGGCTGTCCTTACCCACTCCAGACATCTCAGGCACAGCAGCTACAAAAGGACCATCTGGAAATGTTGGGGCGTTATCATTGATGTCCTGGACTTTGATGATGAATTCTGACTTTGGTTCCAGGGGCTTTTCAGTGTTGCGGTCGAAGGCTTGTGCGTGGAGGACGTAGTGTGCTTTCCTCTCCCGGTCCAGGCTTTCTGTTGCATGAATATCTCCTGTCACCTCGTTGATGATGAATATACTCCCAGCACCTTCCCCGCTCAGAATGTACCTTACGGAGCCATCCCCTTTGTCTGAGTTGGAATGAAGCTGTATGAGAAACCAGAGACAAAATGTCAGATGGTTATTGCATGACCAGCATTATTGAATAAGTTACTCCCTAAAGTTATAGCAAGTTTCAAACTTAAATATTTAATAAGTGCTAAATCTCAGTCCAAAATATTAGAAAATGTGGAGATGTTCTGTAGAAAAGCATAGGAAGTGTAGCCTATTCGTTCTAAGTTGGCTGCTGGTCTTCAATGTAACATATTCCAAATGTCATATTCAAAGCTTTAGCCTGGGATTTAGAAATGTGAACCATCTAAAACAGCAGCCTTTTTTGAGATTCAAGTTTTTGGGGTTAGATAAATCTTTAATAATGATGAGTGAGAAAGTTACAGATGCACAAATATCATACCACAAAGACCTCTCACCATTGCAATAACAGGGGGGGAGTATGATATTTGTGTAAATAATTATTATAAATTAATTCAAGAGTATCCGTAATCCCGGTAGCATCCACATTAATGTAGAAGTGTTTAGAAACATATGCCATTCTTCTTTACAGTAAAAGTGACTCCAAAATGACACAACTAATATTTACCATTCATTTCTATTCGGCAGAAAATTTTCTGAAACACAACCAAAACAAAAAACAGCAAATGCATCCAAAAAATGTGTACAGTAGAGTAGAATTACAAGCTTGATATAGTCATTGTGTGCTATGGAAACGGGACATACTTAACGTTTTACTATTTTAATACACACAAGGGAATTTTCCCGATATGTTTGGTCCCCTAAAATGGGTCCCCTAAATATGTCCTAAAAGTAATTTGTAAATGGTTAAAACGGATGAAAATACACTCAAATTAAAGCTGACATTCTATAATTTAACGTTATAGTTATTGTGTAATTTCAAATCCAGAGTGCTGGAGTACAGAGCCAAAACCACAAAAAAATGTGTCACTGTCCCAATACTTTTGGAGCTCACGGCATACCACTGCTGGATTGCTTCTGAAGCTAAGCAGGGTTGGTCCTGGTCAGTTCCTGGATGGGAGACCAGATGCTGCTGGAAGTGGTGTTGGAGGGCCAGTAGGAGGCACTCTTTCCTCTGGTCTAAAAAATATCCCAATGCCCCAGGGCAGTACCCTGTGTAGGGTGCCGTCTTTCGGATGGGACGTTAAACGGGTGTCCTGACTCTCTGAGGTCATTAAAGATCCCATGGCACTTATCGTAAGAGTAGGGGTGTTAACCCCGGTGTCCTGGGTAAATTCCCAGTTTGGCCCTCAAAACCATCATGGTCACCTAATGGTCCCCAGTTTCCAATTGGCTCATTAATCCCCCTCCTCTCCCCTGTAACTATTCCCCAGGTCGTTGCTGCAAATGAGAACATGTTCTCAGTCAACTTACCTGGTAAAATAATGGAAAAAAATATATATATACCCAGTGAAGGCAAAGAACATTGAGGGTTCTATCCCTATACCCCAGAATGTAATGGGGGATTTTAAAAAACAACACAAAATAACCAGTCCCATCAAACTCTGAAATGACAGCCAACGTTGCCTTTGACTTTGTTTCAGCTGTTTTCCATGGACATTTATAGCCATATTAATGTTGCTGCTGCATGATTTCGCCTGGTTAGAAAAATGGCTAGCTGACGTCCGACACAGTTAGCGCTCTTTGGCAAGGGGGAGATCAAATTCATATTTTGCAACATTGTTGCCAGAGGGCTGAGTGGCAAACAGCAAGGTTCATTCAAACCTGTGCTGTTGTAAACTAAATGACAGCTAGAAAGCAAGAGGAAATAACGTGTTTAATAAAAGCATACACTCTTAGATAAACCTTTTGGAAAATTCTAAATGTAACTGCCATTCCTATTCAGAAAACCAACTGCCATTCCAGTATGATGATGCAAGAGGAAGGTGGTTGAACCAACTTGCAAGTAGCCTACCAATAAGCATGTTATTGTTCAATGTAAGTCAAGTTGATTATTTAATTCACATATATGACGGCAAAGGCATATGATAAACTAGGCTAGATAAATACATTTGAAATGTAATTAGAATTTGAGCATGTTTGTAGCTAGTTAAAAATAAAAAGCAAGGCTACTTTAATTTGCCACTTTATAAGCTAGCCAGCTAACTTTGTCAAATAACCATGATTTTCTTTATTTTGGGATATACCAAATGGAGCTACAGACCCAGCCTGACATTGGCAATTAGCAAACTGTTACTTTTATTTCAGTATTTCAGTGTGGAGTTAATTGAGGGAACTGTTCAATGAAGCCATTAGAAGACTGTTGCTGACAGAGGGTGTACTGTATAAATTACTTATAATAAGTCTTGGTGATTCAATAGCCTAATTAATCATTGCATTACTTTTAACACATTATCTATGTTTTGCTCAGTCTGGCAGTATCCCAGAACTATCGGAGAGAGAGGATCTCTCTTTCGGCTGCTGCTGACAACAACTGCATGTAAGTTGTTCTTCTAAATCTTTTTTTTTTCACTTTTATTTAACCAGGTAAGCAAGTTGAGAACAAGTTCTCATTTACAATTGCGATCTGGCCAAGATAAAGCAAAGCAGTTCGACGCATACAAGAACACAGAGTTACAGATGGAGTAAAACATACAGTCAATAATGCAGTAGAAAAATAAGTATATGTACAATGTGAGTAAATGAGGTGAGATAAGGTAGGTAAAGGCAAAAAAGGCCATGGTGGCGAAGTAAATACAATATAGCAAGTAAAACAGTGGAATTGTAGATTTGCAGTGGAAGAAAGTGCATAGTAGAGATAGAAAGAATGGGGTGCAAAGGAGCAAAATAAATAAATAAATACAGTAGGGGGAGAGGTAGTTGTTTGGGCTAAATTATAGATGGGCTATGTACAGGTGCAGTAATTTGTGAGCTGCTCTGACAGCTGGTGCTTAAAGCTAGTGAGGGAGATAAGTGTTTCCAGTTTCAGAGATTTTTATAGTTCGTTCCAGTCATTGGCAGCAGAGAACTAGAAGGAGAGGTGGCCAAAGGAAGAATTGGTATTGGGGGTGACCGGAGAGATATACCTGCTGGAGCTCGTGCTACATGTGGGTGCTGCTATGGTGACCAGCGAGCTGAGATAAAGGGGGACTTTACCTAGCAGGGTCTTGTAGATGACCTGGAGCCATTGGGTTTGGCAACGAGTATGAAGTGAGGACCAGCCAACGAGACCATAGAGGTCGCAGTGGTGGGTTGTATATGGGGCTTTGGTGACAAAACGGATGGCACTGTGATAGACTGCATCGAATTTATTGAGTAGGGTATTGGAGGCTATTTTATAAATGAAATTGAGGATCGGTAGGATGGTCAGTTTTACAAGGGTATGTTTGGCAGCATGAGTGAAGGATGCTTTGTTGCGAAACAGGAAGCCAATTCTAGATTTAACTTTGGATTGGAGATGTTTGATGTGAGTCTGGAAGGAGAGTTTACAGTCTAACCAGACACCTAGGTATTTGTAGTATTCTAAGTCAGAACCGTCCAGAGTAGTATTGTTGGATGGGCGGGCAGCTGCAGGCAGCAATCGGTTGAAGAGCATGTACTAGTTTTACTTGTATTTAAGAGCAATTGGAGGCCACGGAAGGAGAGTTGTATTGCATTTAAGCTCATCTGAAGGGTTGTTAACACAGTGTCCAAAGAAGGGCCAGAAGTATACAGAATGGTGTCGTCTGCGTAGAGGTGGATCAGAGACTCAGCAGCAGCAAGAGCGACATCATTGATGTATACAGAGAAGAGAGTCAGTCCAGGAATTGAACCCTGAGGCACCCCCATAGAGAATGCCAGAGGCCCGGACAACAGGCCCTGATTTGACAGCAATTAACTCTATCAGAGAAGTAGTTGTTTGAACCAGGCGAGACAATCATTTGAGAAACCAAGGCTATCGAGTCTGCCGATGAGGATGTGGTGAATGACAGAGTCGAAAGCCTTGGCCAATTCAATGAATACGGCTGCACAGTATTGTTTCTTATCGATGGTGATTAAGATATAAGATATATTTTAGGGCCTTGAGCATGGCTGAGGTGCACCCATGACCAGCTCTGAAACCAGATTGCATAGCGGAGAAGGTATGGTGGGATTCGAAATGGTCGGTAATCTGTTTGTTGATTTGGCTTTTGAAGACCTTAGAAAGGCAGGGTAGGATAGATATTGGTCTGTAGCAGTTTGGGTCAAGAGTGTCCCCCCCTTTGAAGAGGGGGATGACCGCAGCTGCTTTCTAATCTTTGGGAATCTCAGACAATATGAAAGAGAGGTTGAACAGGCTAGTAATAGGGGTTGCAAAAATTTTGGCAGATAATTTTAGAAAGTCCAGATTGTCTAGCCCGGCTGACTTGTAGGGTTCCAGATTTTGCAGCTCTTTCAGAACATCAGCTGACTGGATTTGGGAGAAGGAGAAATGGGGGAGGCTTTGGCGAGTTGTTGTGGGGGGTGCAGTTCTATTGACCGGGGTAGGGGTAGCCAGGTGGAAAGCATGGCCAGCCGTAGAAAAATGCTTCTTGAAATTCTCAATTATAGAGGATTTATCGGTGGTGACAGTGTGTCCTATCCTCGGTGCAGTGGGCAGCTGGGAGGAGGTGTTCTTATTCTCGATGGACTTTACAGTGTCCCAGAACTTTTTTGAGTTTGTGTTGCAGGAAGCAAATTTCTGTTTGAAAAAGCTAGCCTTGGTTTTTCTAACTGCCTGTGTATATTGGTTTATATTGGTTCATAATAATTATATGTCTGCATAGCATTTTGGCTTCATTTTGGCAGATTATTTCACGCTTATTTATTAATATTATCTCATGTTTGGCCGGAACGAATCCTGGCGGGGCGCTGGAAAAAACAGGCAGAATTGATTTGACAACTTGATTCACGTCCACAAAACATTCCCTTACAGTTGGGCCCTTAAGCAATGCCCTTAACCCTAAAACATTCTCTCCATCCTGGGGCGTTGCACCACAGCTTGGTGAACCTGTTCTCGTTTCAATTGTATGTGTGTGGTCTGCAGTTCGGGGGTTGAGAACGGGACAGAAGACACATTTGTGTTGTTCAATGTAACTAATGGACAACATTGTATTGTATTTTATTGTATTGTATTCTAAAGAAGTCAGGCAGAGTTGACGTGGGCCTTCATTCAAACAAAGAGATGACTCCCTCGCCACCAGTGCCTATTTCCAAACTAGTTTTGCATATACAATACATAAATAAATATATTCTTATATTCTTTTGTCCATTATTTAATTGTTTATTAATTTATATTCTTAGCTAAAAATATTAACCCATGCAGGGTTCTATATGAAATCATTTTGGGTCAGTGAAGTAGCAAGTGATTTATGTTCTCTAAGGAACCTTTTTTTCTAAGAGTGTGCTTTAACAAATCAGGACACTATAACTGTACGTCAAACACATGATAAAAAACTTTGAATTTACAGAGCATATACAGTACAAAGTGAAAGCTAACACAGTGTAATTCATGCAGTGATCAAGCAAAGCCAGAAGAGTTCAATCATCCATGTACATTCTCATCTTCTACATGAATTAACATGTCAAACCTCAAACCACATTAACAGGTTATTTTGACTTCACAGAAATAATGCTTCATGCTAGCCTAGCAGCACCATTTTCATATTGCTTCGCAGATGTATATACCCAACCATCACTGAGCATAGGTAGCCAGTGATGTAGTGGTAAATAAAATGGGTAAACACTGATCGCTGTTCCCTGAAAATAAAGTAACGCTCCCTACATTTTCAATGCATTTTCCCAAGGTGGGTAAATACTCGTGCAAAAGAAAATAGGTAAATGCAGGTGAATGTAATTTATTTACATTTACCCTCCACTACTCACTGAAGGTAGCCATTGTAAACATATCAGGTAGCTAATTTGACGCATGAGGTAAGTATTATTGAGCATACGGTATGAGGAAGACATTATTGATGAGGAGGACTCCCTGTGAGTGAGCATGTGAGGTAGACTCCCAGAGAGTGACTGACAGGCAGCTCTGCAGTCAGGCAGCAAGCCTGGTTGACTGTGATACTTGGTGATATAATGTACTGACAAAGAACGTCAGTAGTCCTGCAGGACAGCTAGCCTGGTTGCCATCTCTATTCCTCTCCTTGTTAATGTTAGCTAAAAAGATTGGTATCCAGAATACAGAACAGCACCTCAGGGGTGTTTCTGAGTCACGGTCCAGTTGTCAGCCGATTTGCACTGGCAACAACGGGCTACTGAATTTCAATCAAAATTATCATCTCAATAAACAAATACAAAACAGCAGGGGACATTACTGAAAACGGACTTCCCCCTCCCCTGTTCCCTTCTGTGTTAGACAATATTAAACGGAACAGTGAAAAGGTGCCAGGGCCAAATCTAATCAAAACTGTGCCTTGCAAATGAATCCCAACTTAAAAAGTTGCTGGCTGATTGCAAAACTTACTTCTTGATGAGAGCAAACGGTCCTTTTCTCTTGTAAACCTCAAAGCCTGTATTAGGTAGGGGGTAAAAGTTCCCAATTCCCATTGAGTTTCTACTCTCCTAATCAGGAATCAGGATTAAGGTAATGACAACCCACCAACCTTACAAAGCACACATTAAAATGTGTTGTTTACAATTCCCATGGGTGTTGAAAACTGCAGGAAAGAACGTGTCTCGATCAATATTGAGATAGACTTTTATTATAGGATATAAATGTGCATTATACATGTCAGTGTTATGATCAGCATCAGGATGTGTAGTGTACCTACGTCAGGAGGTGTGGAGGAAGTAAACAACTCACTACAGGAGATTGAACCCCTTACATCTCCAAAGCAGGCCCTCCACAACACAATCAGTCAGAGTGCTAATTTAACCATTGACTTCTTTGGCAAGAGCAAAAAATAGTTGGGGTGTCCAATTGATTAATTGTTCAGCAGTCTTATAGCTTGGGTCTAGAAGCTGTTAAAGGAGCCTTTTGGACCTAGGCTTGGTATTCCAGTACCACTTGCCGTGCGGTAGCAGAGAGAACAGTCTATGATTTGGGTCTTTGACCATTTTAAGGGCCTTCCCTGAAAATGCCTGGTATATACAGTGGGGAGAACAAGTATTTGATACAATGCCGATTTTGCAGGTTTTCCTACTTACAAAGCATGTAGACGTCTGTAATTTTTATCATAGTTACACTTCAACTATGAGAGACAGAATCTGAAACAAACATCCAGAAAATCACATTGTATGATTTTTAAGTAATTTATTTGCATTTTATTGCATGACATAAGTATTTGATCACCTACCAACCAGTAAGAATTCCGGCTCTCACAGACATGTCAGTTTTTCTTTAAGAAGCCCTCCTGTTCTCCACTCATTACCTGTATTAACTGCACCTGTTTGAACTCGTTACCTGTATAAAAGACACCTGTCCATACACTCAATCAAACAGACTCCAACCTCTCCACAATGGCCAAGACCAGGGAGCTGTGTAAGGACATCAGGGATACAATTGTAGACCTGGAAGAAGTTCAAGATGACGATCAATCACCCTCGGTCTGGGGCTCCATGCAAGATCTCACCTCGTGGGGCATCAATGATCATGAGGAAGCTGGGGGATCAGTCCAGAACTACACGGCAGGACCTGGTCAATGACCTGACAAGAGCTGGGACCACAGTCTTTAAGCAAACCATTAGAAACACACTATGCCGTCATGGATTAAAATCCTGCAGCGCATGCCAGGTCCCCCTGCTCAAGCCAGCGCATGTCCAGGCCCGTCTGAAGTTTGCCAATGACCGTCTGGTTGATCCAGAGGAGGAATGGGAGAAGGTCATGTGGTCTGATGAGACAAAAATAGAGCTTTTGGTCTAAACTCCACTCGCTGTGTTTGGAGGAAGAAGAAGCATGAGTACAACCCCAAGAACAACATCCCAACCGTGAAGCATGGAGGTGGAAACATAATTCTTTGGGGATGCTTTTCTGCAAAGGAGACAGGACACCTGCACCGTATTGAGGGGAGGATGGATGGGGCAATGTATCGCGAGATCTTGGACAACAACCTCCTTCCCTCAGTAAGAGCATTGAAGATGGGTCGTGTCTGGGTCTTCCAGCATGACAACGACCCGAAACACAGCCAGGACAACTAAGGAGTGGCTCTGTAAGAAGCATCTCAAGGTGCTGGAGTGGCCTAGCCAGTCTCCAGACCTGAACCCAATAGAAAATCTTTGGAGGGAGCTGAAAGTCCGTATTGCCCAGCGACAGTCCCGAAACCTGAAGGATCTGGAGAAGGTCTGTATGGAGGAGTGGGCCAGAATCCCTGCTGTAGTGTCTGGAAACCTGGTCAAGAACGACAGGAAACGTATGCTCTTTGTAATTGCAAACAAAGGTTTCTGTACCAAATATTAAGTTCTTCTTTTCTGATGTATCAAATACATATATCATGCTATAAAATGCAAATTAATTACTTAAAAATCATACAATGTGATTTTCTGGATTTTTGTTTTAGATTCCGTCTCTCACAGTTGAAGTGTACCTATGATAAAAATTTACAGACCTCTACATGCTTTGTAAGTAGGAAAACCTGCCAAATCGGCAGTGTATTAAATACTTGTTCTCCCCACTGTATGTCCTAGATGGCAGGAAGCTTGGCCCCAGTGATGTATTGGGCCGTACGCACTACCCTCTGTAGACCAATAGATTTTAAGCCCTGACACATCCGACGAACGTCAGCGTCTTAAGTTCAGATACAAACAGTTTCCATGCCAGGCGGTGATGCAACCATGCTCTCGATGGTGCAGCTGCAGAACTTTTTGAGGATCTGGGGACCGATGCCAAATCAGTCTCCTGAGGGGGAAAAGGTGTTGTCGTGCCCTCTTCACAACTGTCTTGGTGTGTATGGACCATAATAGTTTGTTGCTGATGTGGACACCAAGGAACTTGAAACTCTCAACCGACTCCACTTCAACGCTGTTGATGTAAACAGGGGCATGTTCGGCCCTCCTTTTCCTGTATTCCACGATCATCTCCTTTGACTCGCTCACATCGAGAGAGAGGTTGTTGGCCTGATACAACACTGACAGGTCTCTGACCTCCCTATAGGTTGCCTCATCGTTGTCGGTTGATCAGGCCTAACACTGTTGTGTCATCATCCAACTTAATGATAATGTTGGAATCATGCCTGGCCACACAGTCATGGGTGAACAGTGAGTACAGGAGGGGACTAAGCAAGCACCCCTGAGGGGAACAGGTGTTGAGGAACGGCCTGGCAGATTGGTTGATTCCTACCCTTACCACCTGGGGCTGGCCCGTCAGGAAGTCCAGGATCCAGTTGCAGAGGGAAGTGTTTAGTCACAGGGTCCTTAGATTAGTGATGATATTTTTGGGCACTATGGTGTTGAATGCTGAGCTGTAGTCAATGAACAGCATTCTTACAAAGGTTTTTGTCCAGGTGAGAAAGGGCGGTAAAAGAGTTTGAATGCAATTTCGTCATCTGTGGATCTGTTGGATCTGCGAATTAGAGTGGGTCTAGGGTTTCCCGGGATGATGGTGTTGATGTGAGCCATGATCAGCCTTTCAAAGAAATTCATGGCTACCGACGTGAGTGCTATGGGGCGGAAGTCAAATAGGCAGGTTACCTTCACATTCTTGGCACAGGGACCACGGTGGTATGCTTGAAACGTGGGTGTTACAGACTTGGTCAGGGACAGGTTGAAAATGTCAGTGAAGACACTTGCCAGTTGGTCCGCACATTGCCTGAGTACACGCCCTGGTAATCCATCTGGCCACCGGCCTTGTTATTAAAGGTCTTGCTCACATCGGCTATGGAGAGCGTAATCACACAGTCATCCGGAACAGATGGGGCTTTCATGCATGCTTCAGTATTGCTTGCCTCGAAGCGAGCATAAAAGGCACTTATTCATCTGGTAGGCTTGCATCACTGCTTAGCTCACGGCTGGGTTTCCCTTTGTAGACCAATAGATTTTAAGCCCTGACACATCCGACGAACGTCAGACGCGGTGTTGTAGGATTCAATCTTAGTCCTGTATTGATGCTTTACCTGTTTGATGGTTCGTCTGAGGGCATAGTGGGATTTCTTATATGCGTCCGAATTAGTGTCCCACTTCTTGAAATCAGCAGCTCTAGCCTTTAGCTCGGTGAGGATGTTGCCTGTAATCCATGGCTTCTGGTTGGGATATGTACATATGGTCCCGTGGGGACGACGTCGTCGATGCACTTATTGATGAAGCCGATGACTGAGGGGGTATACTCCTCAATGTTCCCATCTGTGCTAACAAAACAGTCCTATAGCATAGCATCTGTGTCATCGGACAATTTCCGTATTGAGCGAGTCACTGGTACATCCTGCTTTAAGTTTTGCTTGTAAGCAGGAATCAGGGGAAAAAATCATATGGTTGCACATGTGACATGCTGGTAGACATTAGGTAAAATGGATTTAAGTTTGCTTGCATTAAGGTCCGCCGCCACTAGGAGCGCCACTTCTGGATGAGCATTTTCTTGTTTGCTTATGGCCTTCCACAGCTCGTTGAGTGTGGTCTTAGTGCCAGCATCGGTTTGTGGTGGTATATAGACAGCTAAGAATAATAGAAACTCAGCAAAAAAAGAATGTCCTCTCACAGTCAACTGCGTTTATTATCAGCAAACTTAACATGTGTAAATATTTGTATGAACACAACAAGATTCAACATCTGAGACATAAACTGAACAAGTTCCACAGACATGTGACTAACATGGAATTGTGTGTCCCTGATCAAAGGGGGGTCAAAATCAAAAGTAACAGTCAGTATCAGATGTGGCCACCAGCTGCATTAAGTACTGCACTGCATCTCCTCCTCATGGACTGCACCAGATTTGCCAGTTCTTCCACCAAGGCACCTGCAAGTTCCCAGACATTTCTGGGGGGGGAACGGCCCTAGCCCTAACCCTTCGATCCAAAAGGTTCCAGACGTGCTCAATGGGATTGAGATCCGGGCTCTTCGCAGGCCATGGCAGAACACTGACATTCCTGTCTTGCAGGAAATCAAGGCACAGAACGAGCAGTATGGCTGATGGCATTGTCATGCTGGAGGGTCATGTCAGGATGAGCCTGCGGGAAGGGTATCACATGAGGGAGGAGGATGTCTTCCCTGTAACGTACAGTGTTGAGATTGTCTGAAATGACAACAAGCTCAGTCTGATGATGCTGTGACACACTGCCCCAGACCATGATTGACCCTCCACCTCCAAATCGATCCCGCTCCAGAGTACAGGCCTCGGTGTAACCCTTATTCCTCCAACGCTAAAAGCGAATCCGACCATCACCCCTGGTGATCACCGTGACTCATCAGTGAAGAGGACTTTTTTCCAGTCCTGTCTGGGCCAGCGATGGTGGGTTTGTGCCCTTAGGTCTCTCTGAGCCTCTCTGAGCACTGATGGAGGGATTGTGTGTTCCTGGTGTAACTTGGGCAGTTGTTGTTGCCATCCTGTACCTGTCCTGCAGGTGTGATGTCCGGATGTACCGATCCTGTGCAGGTGTTGTTACATGTGTTCTGCCACTGCGAGGACAAACAGCTGTCCCTCCTGTCTCCCTGTAGTACTGTCTTAGGCGTCTCACAGTACGGACATTGCAATTTATTGCCATGGCCACATCTGCAGTCCTCATGCCTCCTTGCATCATGCCTAAGGCACGTTCACACAGATGAGCAGGGATCCTGGGAATCTTTATTTTGGTGTTTCTCAGAGTCAGTAGAAAGGCCTCTTTAGTGTTCTAAATCTTTAGTGTCCTAAATTGCCTACCGTCTGTAAGCTGTTAGTGTCTTAACGACCGTTCCACAGGTACATGTTCATTAATTGTTTATGGTTCATTGATCAAGCATGGGAAACCATATTTAAACCCTTTGCAATGAAGAACTGTGAAGTTATTTGGATTTTTACGAATTATCTTTGAAAGACAGGGTCCTGAAAAAGGGACGTTTATTTTTGCTGAGTTTAGATGGAGAACTCTCTTGTTAAATAGTGTGGGCTACAACTGATCATGAGGTACTCTACCTCAGTCGAGCAATACCCCTAGAATTCTTTAACATTAGACATTGAGCACCAGCAGTTATTGACAAATAGACCCCCGCCCCTCGTCTTACCAGACGTAGCTACTCTGTCCTGGCGATACACAGAAAAAACAGCCAGCTCTATATTATCCATGTCGTCATTCAGCCATGACTTGGTGAAACATAAGTTATTTCAGTTTTTATTGTCCCGTTGGTAGGATATTCTCGAGAGTAGATTATTAAGTTTTCCAGTGATTGCACGTTGGCCAATAGAACCGATGTAATGGCGATTTATTCACTCGCCTACGAATCCTAACAAGGCATTCCGACCTTCTCGGTATCTCTGCCTTTTCTTCACGCGAATGACAGGTATGTGGACCTGTTCTCTGGAAGCAGTATGTCCTTCGCGTCGGACTCGTTAAATAAAAAAATCTTTGTCCAGTTCGAGGTGATTAATCGCTGTTCTGATGTCCAGAATATATTTTCGGTCATAAGAGACCGTGGCAGCAACTTCATGTACATAATAAGTTAGAAACAATGCAAACAAAATGAATAAAATAGCACAGTTGGTTAAGAGCCTGTAAAACGGCAGCCATCCAGTCCGGCGCCATTTGTTAAAGGAATGTAGGCTGTCAATACAGAGGCTGAACCTGTAAGGTAGACCAATCTATGTTGTTAGACAGAATGCTTTGGGGCTATGGCAACAATTCCAGTAGTCAGGAACAGCTAGAGCGAGTCATAACATAAAATGAAATAGCCAATCCTGAAACTAACTAGACTAAACCTACCAGGAAGACCACTGCTGTTACAGACATAATTCTTTGGCTATGGCCGCACCGCCATGCAGAGAAGGCCTTCTAATGCATTAGATTCCAGTAGGGTCAGGCATCATTTATTTATAGTCCATTAAAGATATTCACTCAGAAATGTTCATGACTCTCCACCATTTGGATGTAATTAGCGTCAATTTTGTCAATCCATGAAACGGGCCTGCCGATAAGAGGCGAGCTGAAAATACATCACCACTGTCTGTGTGTGTGTGTGTGTGTGTCTGTGTGTGTGTGTGTGTGCGCGCGTGCCTGCGTGCATGCGTGTGTGTGTCTGCAGTGTGTTTGTGTGTGCGGGAATAATGAAGGCCAAATGAAAACTACTGCAATGCCCTGTAGAGAGGGGAGGGAATGGAGAGATGTGTGGGGGCCTGCCTGTCAGTTAGCAGTGAGTGTCCACATGATAAAAATAACAAAAAATAACTCTAATACTGAGGGCGTCATTTGGGACACAGACATACTTCATGAGTGAGAGGATGGAGGGATTGTGTTTTTCTCTTTCCTTCCCTCTATGGTGAGTTTATTAAAGGCCGATTGGATGACTGTCTGGCACATGGCTGGTGGATGTTGGTGGTTTGCAGGGCAGGGATTGCATTACTCTGGAGTGTTAAAAAGGATAATACATTTCCGGGGTGCCAAAGTCACCGGCTGGAGCACTCAGATCCCCAGACAAACCCTAGACAGACAAAGTCTAGATAGATTTCATGATATGGCCAGCGGTACAGCTGGATGAAGGACGGGTACAAAGAGACAATGTCTAGATAGGTAAAGCCCCGCCTTATCTCAGTTCACTGGTCACCATAGCAACACCCACCTGTAGCGCACGCTCCAGCAGGTATATTGCACTGGTCATCCCCAAAGCCAACACTTCGCCTTTCCTTACAGTTCTCTGCTGCCAATGACCGGAACAAATTGCAAAAATCTCTGAAGCTGGAGTCTTATATGTCCCTCCCTAACTTTAAGCATCAGCTGTCTGAGCAGCTTACCGATCACTGTACCTGTACACAGCCAATCTGTAAATAGCACAATACCTCATCCACATATTATTTCTTACACTCTTGCACTCTTGCTCTTTTGCACCCCAATATCTCTACTTGCGCATTCACCATCTACACATCTATCACTCCAGTATTAATTCTAGGGCCTATTTATTGCCTATCTCCCTACTCTTCTACATTTGCACACACTGTATATAGATTTTTCTATTATTATTATTGACTGTACATTCTTTAATGTGTAACTCTCTGTTGTTGTTTTTGTCGCACTGCTTTGCTGTATCATGGCCAGGTCGCAGTTGTAAATGAGAACTGGGCTACCTGGTTAAATAAATAAACATTTAATCCTAGTAAAAACAGCCTGTTTTAGGTCAGGATCACCAATTTATTTTAAGAATGTGAAATGTCAGAAGTAATAGTAGAGAGAATGATTTATTTCAGCTTTTATTTCCTCCATCACATTCCTAGTGGTTCAGAATTTTACATTCACTCAATTAGTAGTTGGTAGCGTTGCCTAAATTGTTTAACTTGGGTCAAACGTTTCGGGTAGCCTTCCACAAGCTTCCCACAATAGGTTGGGTGAATTTTGACCTTTTACTCGTGATGGAGCTGATGTAAGTGAGTCAGGTTTGTAGGCCTCCTTGCTTAACTTCCTGACTGATGTCTTGAGATGTTGCTTCAACATATCCACATCATTTTCTTTCCTCATGATGACATCTATTTTGTGAAGTGCACCAGTCCCTCCTGCAGCATAACACCCTACAACATGATACTGCCACCCCGTGCTTCACGGTTGGGATGTGTTCATCGGCTTGCAAGCCTCCCCCTTTTCCTTCAAACATAACAATGGTCATTATTTTCAAACAGTTCTATTTTTGTTTCATCAGACCAGAGGACATTTCTCCAAAAAGTATGATCTTTGTCCCCATGTGCAGTTGTAAACTGTAGTCTGGCTTTTTTATGGCAGTTTTGGAGCAGTGGCTTCTTCCTTGCTGAGCGGCCTTTCAGGTTATGTCAATATAGGAATCGTTTTACTGTAGATATAGATACTTTTGTACCTGTTTCCTCAAGCATCTTCACAAGGTCCTTTCTGTTGTTCTGGGATTGATTTGCACTTTTCGCACCGAAGTACGTTCATCTCTAGGAGACAGAATGCGTCTCCTTCCTGAGCGGTATGACGGCTGCGTGGTCCCACAGAAATTGCTCCCAAGGATGAACCAGACATGTGGAGGTCTACAAACATTTTTTTCTGAGGTCTTGGCTGATTTTGTTTTTGATTTTCCCATGATGTCAAGCATAGAGGCACTGAATTTGAAGGTAGGCCATGAAATACATACACAGATGCAGCTTCAATTGACTCAAATTATGTCAATTAGCCTTTCAGAAGCTTCTAAAGCAATGACATCATTTTCTGGAATTTTCCAAGCTGTTTAAAGGAACAGTCAACTTCGTGTATGTATACTTCTGACCCACTGGAATTGTGATACAGTGAAATATAAGTGAAATAATATGTCAACAATTTTTGGAAAAATTACTTGTGTCATGCACAAAGTAGATATCCTAACCGACTTCCTAAAACTATAATTTGTTAGCAAGATATTTGTGAAGTGGTTGAAAAACTTTGACTACAACCTAAGTGTATGTAAACTTCTGACTTTACCTGTAAGTATTCAGCCCCTTTCCTTGAAATTGAGCTTCGGGTGCATCCTGTTTCCATTGATCATCCTTGAGATGTTTCTACAACTTGATTGGAGTTCACCGGTGGTACATTCAATTGATTGGATATGATTTGGAAAAGAACACACCTGTCTATATAAGGTCCCACAGCTGACAGTGCATTTCATAGCAAATACCAAGCCATGAGGTCGAAGGAATTGTCCGAAGATCTCTGAGACAGGATTGTGTAGAGGCAAAATTCTGCAGCATTGAAAGTCCCCAAGAACACAGTGGCCTCCATCATTCTTAAATGGATGATGTTTGGAACCACCAAGAGTGGCCGCTTGCCAAACTGAGCAATCGGGGGAGAAAGGCCTTGATCAGGGAGATGAGAGAATCTTCCACAAGGACAACCATCTCTGCAGCACTCCACCAATCAGGCCGTTATGGTAAAGTGGCCGTACAGAAGCCAATCATCAGTAAAAGGCACATGAAACAAAATATTCTCTGGTCTGATGAAACCAAGATTGAACTCTCTGCCCTGAATGCCAAGCATCACGTCTGGAGGAAAGATGGCACCATCCCTACGGTGAAGCATGGTGGTGGCAACATCATGCTGTGGGGATGTTTTTCAGCTGCAGGGACTGCAGGATCGAGGGAAAGGTGAATAGAGAAAAATACAGAGAGATCCTTGATGAATACCTGCTCCAGAGAGCCCAGGACCTCAGACTGAGGTGAAGGTTCACCTTCCAACAGGACAACAACCCTAAGCACACAGCCAAGGCAATGCAGGAGTGGCTTCGGGACAAGTCTCTGAATGTCCTTGAGTGGCCAAGCCAGAGACTGGACTTGAACCCGATCGAACATCTCTGGAGAGACCTGCAAATAGCTGTGTAGCAACGCTCCCCACCAACCTGACAGAGCTTTAGAGGATCTGCAGAGAAGATTGTAAGAAACTTCCCATATACAGGTGTGCCAAGCTTGTAGCGTCATGCCCAATAAGAATCGATGCTGTATCGCTACCAAAGGTGCTTCAAGATAGTACTGAGTAAAGGGTCTAAATACATATGTAAATGTGATATTTATTTATTTTGATTTATAATTATCAATTTTATAGCATGTGAAGATCGGAAGGATTTGTAGTGTCTTCAAATAAATGTATCCAAACAAGGAAAATACCATGCTGACAGGACAACATGATAAGGTAGACATGTTGGAGAGGTTAAGAAATCTGCAGCAGCCACCACTAACATTGAGTGGCTGCTGCCAACACACTGACTCAACTCCAGCCACTTTAATAATGGGAATTGATGGGAAATGATGTAAAATGTATCACTAGCCACTTTAAACAATGCTACCTAATATAATGTTTACATACCCTACATTATTCATCTCATATGTATACGTATATACTGTACTCTATATCATCTACTGCATCCTTATGTAATACATGTATCACTAGCCACTTTAACTATGCCACTTTGTTTACATACTCATCTCATATGTATATACTGCACTCAATACCATCTACTGTATCTTGCCTATGCCGCTCTGTACCATCACTCATTCATATATCTTTATGTACATATTCTTTATCCCCTTACACTTGTGTCTATAAGGTGGTAGTTTTGGAATTGTTAGCTAGATTACTTGTTGGTTATTACTGCATTGCCGGAACTAGAAGCACAAGCATTTCGGTACACTCGCACTAACATCTGCTAACCATGTGTATGTGACAAATACAATTTGATTTGATTTGTCAAGCAGGGCTGTTTTTTAGGCATTAGGCTACTTGCAGGTGAAATTATAAGTAATCAAAGGGCCTTGCATTGGAAGTTTGAGAGTAAACCAATGGTTTATTTCTTACAGTTAAGCAGTTTATTATTCATTGTTGTTTGTGTATATTTTGTAAAGTCTACTTGTATCCGTTTTTGTTATGAACCTGCATTGTACTGTAAAACTTCTTGAAGTGTTTACAGTAAATACAATTTGACAGTCTGCCTTTTTAGCTTGGCCTAATAAAGCCAACTTTATTATTATTTTTGACATCCTTTGTTTTATGTTCTTTGAATCATGCCTTTTTGTTAGTTTGTTATCTTTCATTTTATGGTTTTAAGTTGAAGTTTGATTTTATATTGGATCATGAAATGATTAAATGACAATAGTTGTATGGTTATGGATAATAACGTAATAGTCTATCTTCCTTATTAAAACGTTTTTAAAATATATGAACTAATTCCAAAGACCAGGCTACTATACACAGTTTTGGAGAAGATGGCTGCTGAACTAATCAGGTGGAACGAGGACAATGGCCAAAGTGTTAAGACTTATTAGCATATTGGAAGATCCATGACCTTCCAGAGCTGATTACTCAGACTGGTGAAATTCACAGAAATTCCAAACTCATGACTGTTGCGATCTGTTTTCATCGTTACTTGTCAAAACTTGGCACTAGAAACATGCCATTTTATGCATTGTGGGCTGGGTTACAATCCTGGATGGGAGACCAAAGGGTAGGTGTAGATATAGAAATTATCCAGTAGGAGATGCTGCCCAGCCTATAGTTTTTCTCTGAAGTGGATATAATGTGGAAAATCTGAAGTGGTTTTAAAGGTACACATTCAATATATTTTTTACAAGGTTTGTTTATGTTGAAATTTGATCATGATGACATAATCCTGTGGTTTAAATTTCACCCTCAATAAAATGTTGATGACCAAGATACAATATATTGACAAATTATGTTGAAACAATGTTATTCAACCAGTTTGTGCCCAATGGGTACTTGTTGGGATGTGTGATTGTCTCAACTGGTTAGCTTGTTGTATTTTGTCTGTATGTGCATTGGAATGTGTGTAGTTGACCATGACAATTTTTATGCTGTCAGATTAGCCAGCTGTGCTGCTCAGCAGGAAACAGACGAATGTTGGTGTCAACTGTCTTCCTAAGAAGCTCATGGCTAGATTGACCTAAGAGTTAGTGTCAGAAAAAAGAGAGAACTGCTGATGGGGAGTTTGAATAGTTGAAGATGTAGGGATGTAGGGGGGTAGCTCTATCTCTCTTTCCAGAAATAGGAAAGTAGGAGAGGCGGTCTGAAGAATGGGGGTTGGCTCATCAGTGCCAGGCCTCATATTTGCAATTAGTGAGGAGGGTTAGTTTTGATAAAATCTCAGCCCTTATTCTTTGCTCAAGAGGACTTAATCACTTTTTTATGTAGGTGTGTTTGTCTGATAATCACTGTATTTCGGCCATGCTTCCCCCAATCAAATCTTTAGAGCACTCTCTCTGCAATTGATTTGTAACAGTCACAGTCGTGGGCACCTTGGCGATGATGGAGCATGCAGCTAATGACCATACATTGGGAGATTGCGATGGGAACGTGATAAAGACGTGTCGTCTGTCGTTTGTGATCCGCCCTAATGGCTGTCCTCTATTTTGACTACAGCTGCTGCTGGGGAAATAAAATGAAGCCCAGGCCGCTTGGCGGACGGTAATCCCGTCTCCCAGCGGTATAGTTGACTTCTTGATGCACAGTATAAAGATTATTAGAAGACTGGGATTGGGAATCAGTCATTACACTAATTTAAAGGCTTCGGTTCGGTTGGCTTTACTCACAGATGCAATTTAGATTTCTTACTTTTAAAGTTTGCGGTTTAATGATACAAAAATAATGAAAACGCTGGCAGATCCACTAAGAAAACATCAAGATTCGGCTGTAACTACTGTACGCTCTGTGGCTCACAATCAGTGGAGTGTAGACATAAATTATAAATCAGACGTGTCTGTATGGTACTAATGTGATTAGCTGTGCTTGAAATCAAAGGTCAGTCAGACTAGGAGATTCACAACAGTGAAAATACCAATTAAGTGTTTGTAAAAATGTGGTTTTCAAATCGCGCTTAATGTAATAGTTTTTTAATTGAAGTTCACAGTCACACTTTTGGAACTGATTTTCAGAGCTAGGCTATCCCTTTGACAGCGATCTAGGCTACACTTGCAAAATATACTGAACAAAAATATAAATGCCACATGCAACAATTTAAATGATTTTACTGAGTTACAGTTCATATAAGGAAATCAGTCAATTGAAATAGAATCAGTAGGCCCTAATCTATGCATTTCACATGACTGGGAAGATGCACAGCCATTGGTGGGTTTGGGAGGGCATAGGACTACCTACTTGGAAGCCAGGCCCACCCATTTGGGAGCCAGGCCCAGCCAATCAAAATATATTTTTCCCAGTGGTGTAAAGTACTGAAGTAAAAATACTTTAAAGTACTGCTTAAGTCGTTTTTTTAGTATGTGTGCTTGACTATTTATAATTTTTACAACTTTTAATTTTACACTACATTCCTGAAAAAAATATTGTATTTTTTACTCCATACATTGTCCCTGACACCCAAAAGTACTCCTTACATTTGGAGTGCTTAGCAGGACAGGAACATGGTCCAATTCATGCACTTATCAAGATCACTTCCCTGGTCATCCCTACTAGCTCGGATCTGATGGACTTACTAAATGTAAATACTTTGTTTATAAACTACATCTGAGTGTTGGAGTGTGGCCCTGGCTGTCCGTACATTTTTTAAACAACAAAATGGTGGTGTCTAGTTTACTTACTATAAGGAATTTGAAATGACTTATACTTGTCTTTTACTTTTGACTCTTAAGTATATTTTAGCAATTACATTTACTTTTGAGTAGTATTTTACTGGGTGACTTTCACTTTTACTTAAGGCCTTTTCTATTAAGGCATCTTTACTTTTACTCAATTATGAAAATTGGGTACTTTTTCCACGGATCAGCTTATGGTAGAGAAATCCACATTAAATTCTCTGGCAACAACTCTGATGGACATTCCTGCAGTCAACATGCCAATTGCACGCTCCCTCAAAACTTAAGACATCTGTGGCATTGTGATGTGTGACAAAACTGCACATTTTAGTGGCCTTTTATTGTCCCCACACAAGGTGCACCCGTGTAATGATCATGCAGTTTAATCACCTTCTTGATATGCCACACCTGTCAGGTGGATGGATTATCTTGGCAAATGAGAAATGATCACTAACAGTGATGTAAACCATTTTCTGCACAACATTTGAGAGAAATAAGCTTTTTGTGCTTATGGAACATTTATGGGATCTTTTATTTCAGCTCATGAAACATGGGACCAATACTTTACATGTTGCGTTTAGATTTTTGTTCAGTATAGACATATATTTGATTTCTACAGTACCTGTTAATTAAAGGATAAAAAAACACTAGGCCTTGGTCTACAGGTGTATGAAGGCCACATCACTATGCAAGCCAGCATAATGTGACTTGCAGGCCTGATGTGACTTGCAGCCATACCGTTTTTGAATCAGCTGTTGTTGCTGTTGGCACTGTGATCTTAACCTAGAACATTGGCTGAGTCAAAAATGGCAACCTGCTCAGAAGTAGTACACTACACTCTTAGAAAAAAGGTGCTAAGTAGAACCATATAGGGTTCTTTGGTTTGTCCCCATAGGGGAATCCTTTTCTGGCTAGGGTTCTACCTAAAACCTTTTTATCTTCTAAAATTTCTTCCAAGAACTTTCAATGAACTGTTTACTAAGAACCCTTTCATCTTTGAAGGGTTCTTCCTAGAGCTTCCACCAGCCTTATTATCCAATACAATTACACTCTTTATGACAATACATTACACATACGATAAGGAATTCTTTGAGGGTTTCTTTTGATGTATACCCTAACACGGTGTTGTTAGGAAACTCCTGGTTCACAGGTCACATCAGGCCTGCAAGTCACATTATGCTGGCTTACATAGTGATGTGTAATTCCTATTGAAATCCTGCCCGATGGTGTATATCCAACAATTGGAACTTTTAATCACTGGCAACCTGCATTCAGAATGAGGGTTGGGAAGATTGAATGGAACTACCTAAATCATCTAAACTGGAACAACCATTTCAGTAACGTGTGCAAAAACTACTAACAGAAAATGTACGTTATTTGTCTTTGTGTAGCATAATATTAATCAACCAATCAATGCAAAAACAAAGATATTGAAATAACAATTCTGAAAATGAACCTGCAATTGAGCATGCTGGGAAATATGACAATAATGGGCGTGGTTTTGAGTGTTTAACTCTACACAGAGTAAAAATTACACAATCACACTCAACTCTGGGGTTCTTTTACACCACTGAGTTTTAATTTAACTCCTTAATCAACACCAGAAATGTTACACTGAAAAATGAACACTAGGTTATACTGGCCAATTGGCTTTGTACCATACTAAGGCCTTGCCGGTTCACACATCCTTCGTTGTATGCTCCTACTGTCTACTCAATAAAATCAAAGATAATACTAGTTTGAAAGACATAAATTATGGCAAAGATATCAACCATTTCAGTACTGAATGTAAAACGATTAAGGGAGTACTAGATATATATTCCCATTTAGGTACAGTTTAAAACATTCTGATGCCTATATTTTTTATTAACTTTATCAGGAATGTTCCTTCCAAAGAATGCTTGCTTTCCAGTAATCATCCAATAACCTTTCTTCCAAAAACAGTTCTTAGGATGTTAAAGGTTCTAGGTAGAACCTTTTGCCTTACAAAGAACGCTTGTCTTCCAAAAAGGGTTCTTCAGATAAAAACAGTTATTGGTAGAATCCTATCCCTCTGCAAAGAACCCTTTTCGAACTCTTTTTTTCTAAGAGTGTAGATAAGGAATAGAGTTCCATTTGGGAAGCACAGAGTGTTCTAGAAGGTTTCTGATCTGACCTGATCATTGATGGGACAGGAGCCCCAGACTGACTGGAGGTGTACTAATCCAATGGCCTCAGAGGAAAGGTGAGAAAAATCAATACATCTCTCACCATCTCTCTCTCTCTCTCTCTCTCTCTCTCTCTCTCTCTCTAGCTCTTTCATGATCTTAAGCTTGAGCTCTTTCTGTCTCACACACACAAACACACACATTTATTATTCACATAGTTTTCCAGGGATTTGGGAAATGGTCTACATTAAACATACTACATTGATAACTAGCTCTAATATTACTGTAACTGGGTTTGGGCTTTTGTAAGGATCACATTTTGTAGGGCTAGCTCTTTTCTGTATTACAAACAGGAAATGACACGAGCTGTGACAGACTATTTTATTTTGTTCTAAATTACCACTCAATGGGTAATGAGCATTCAGAACCCAGCAAGTGCAGAGCTCAGCTTTTTCTTTATAAAGAATGGAGGGGAAAAGCAATTCAACTAAAACCTTAATTTCACTTTTTCCACTGTTGTACCATTAAATATAAGACAGTTGCCTGATTCTGTCACAGCACAATCCATTTATAGCAGTATGAATAAAACATTTAGACACCTTTTTGTAGAGGTTGACATTTTGCTCTGCAAATGACCATAGAATAAGTCACACAAGAGGGGGTTGATTCCTCTTATTCTGGTTCTAAGCACACAATCTGTCAAAAGCCATTTACAACATCTTTTAAACTACAGTAGTAGGCAGTTAAGTCGTTTACCTTGACATATTTACGTATTTAGCTAATCGCCAATTGGGTAGCATTATGTGCCATTATGGACTATTCTGTCCCGCTTTAAATTACGTGCAGCTTATAAAGGCTTCAGAAAGCATTCATAAAGCTTTCATAAACACTACATACATGTGTCACAAATCATATATAGCCATATGTCATACTCTATAAAGGGTTAATAAACGTGGCATAACTGTGTGAAATAACCACCAATGTAACATGTGACATAACCCACTGTCAAATTAGACATAAACCTGTGCTTTATAAAGGATGGCATAAGCATCACTTGATAAAGGCTTTATTAATCATATTTAATTGAGGTTTCACAAAGCATTTATAACCTCGTCATGAATCTTGGTAGAGCATTGCAATGCCAGGATAATGGGTTTGATTAACCGGGACCACCCATACGTAAACATTTATGCACATATGACTGTAAATCGCTTTGGATAAAAGTGTCTGCTAAATTGTATATATTATGTAATATCACTCTAAAACATTTATAGGATGGCCCAACCTGTTTCCCTCTTGGGTGCATAGCTAATATTGGATCTGACTTCAACTTCCCCCCCAAAAGTCAAACTTGTTGCCTAATTCAGATTTGTTTTCCAAAATTACGTTTTCTCAGTTATGTTTTTCCCGATTTTGGTTTTTCCACATTTTAATCTGGTTTTCCCTCAGTTTTTATCAAACTTCTTTAATAGAAGAACAACAAAATTACATTTTCTGTGTTCACAACAATGCATTAACTACATCAGGGGAAAATGTCTCAGAAACATCATTTTTTTTGTTTAATTGCCCTTTAATTCAGTGTGCATGCCCTGCACTATTGTTTGGTTAGTGGTGTTTCTGTAGCACAGTGATGAGTTCGCAAATGTCACGCCCTGACCATAGAGCTTTTTATTCTCTATGTTGGATAGGTCGGGGTGTGACTAGGGTGGTTCATCTAGGTAATTATATTTCTATGTTGGCCTGATCCCAATCAGAGGCAGCTGTTGACACGCGCCTCCACAGTCCAGTACGTCCTGTGCCTCCTCCCCGCACTGAGGTGCGCGTCACCAGCCCGGTGCCACCTGTACCGGCCCCACGCATCAGGCCTCCAGTGCGCCTCCACAGTCCAGAGCTTCCGGCGACAGTTCCCAGTCCAGAGCTTCCATTGAAGATGAGGTATCCGCGAGTGGAGTGGGTACTTCGCCCCGCACCGGAGCCGCCCCCGATGGTAGATGCCCACCCGGACCTCCCCTTATTGAGTTAGGTTTTGCGGTCGGAGTCCGCACCTTTGGGGGGGAGTACTGTCACACCCTGCCCATAGAGAGCTTTTTTTTCTCTATGTTGGTTAGGTCGGGTTGCGACTAGGGTGGGTCATATAGGTAATTATATTTCTATGTTGGCCTTGTATGGTTCCCAATCATAGGCAGCTGTTTATCGTTGTCTCTGATTGGGGATCATATTTAGACAGCCTTTTCCCCTTTGTGCTTCGTGGGATCTTGACTATCTATAGTTACCTGTGAGCACTATTGTTGCTTCACGTTTCTTTTTTCGATTTATTGTTTTCTTTGAGTTTCACTTCCTAATAAAGAGAATGGAACCGTACCATGCTGCATCTTGGTCCACTCATTACAACGATTGTGACAGCAAAACAAATATCCACTTGTGGTGCCACTGGATAGCGAAAAACTAGCAAGTTAACTTTTATTTATTGTAATTTAAATTTGTTTAATCAATTTGTTAAGTATCGAGTTAGATTGCACAGCTACCTCAATTGTAATTTCAATCAATTTTGGTGACTTCAAATCAACCGCTAGCTAGCAAATTACATTTAGCAAGCTAACAGGCTCAGCTAAATAAAAATCCCACTAGATACAGCCACATCTCATAGTCACGTCATGAGGTTTGTAAATGAAAGAGGAATACAATAATACGAAAAACAAATTGAGTTTCCCAATTCCCCATTTAGAGTATTTCTGGTGTAGCACAGAAACACCTTTATTCAGCTGGTGTGACAAGGGCATTTACTAACAGACCTGTTAACTTTATTTGTTGTTACTCTTAACCCATAAGAGTTTAAGCCCTGTTTATGCCAGGGGAGTGGGGTTGGGGGGGGGATACTTCTACGCTGTATGGAATTGTTTTAAGAACGTCATACCAAGGATAATTTTACTATTTGATTTTGAAAGTTAAGACAAATTGACGTATCAAAAAAATATGTATCAAAATTATTTGGCCTTACTGCTATTAGCCCATACAAATGCATTGATTAACAGACTCACTACACAAAAAAACAGATAGTCCCCCCCAAAAAATCGAAATGATTGTTTTTCAGAGTGATATAGGATTTATTTTTTATTTTTACATGTATTTATCCCCTTAGTTTAGGCACTAAACTATATTCCAACATACAGCGCATTCGGAAAGTATTCAAACCCACATTTTGTTATGTGACAGCCTTATTAAAAAATTTACAAAATATTTTTTTCCTCATCAATCTACAGAATGCCACAAAATGACAAAGTGAATGTATTAAATGTGTTAAATATTTAAAACAGAAAGACCTTATTTAGATAATTATTCAGACCCTATGCTAATCGACTCGAAATTGAGCTCAGATGCATCCTGTTTCCATTGATCATCTTTGAGATGTTTCTACAATTTGATTGGAGTCCAAATTCTATTGATTGAACATGATTTGGACAGGCACACAACTGTCTATGTACATAAGGTCCCACAGTTGGCAGTGCATTTCAGAGCAAAAATCAAACGTTGTCATTATGGGGTATTGTGTGTAGATTGATGAGGGAAATAAAAGATTTAATCCATTTTAGAATACGGCTAAAATGTAAGAAATTGTGAAAGAAGTCTGAATACTTTCCGAGTGCACTTTCCTTCCATAAATGTTTTAAACTGGAACTGTGGAACTTCAGACGAGTCCTGTGAGAGTTGTGAGGCCTCTGGGCGCCCTAGAGCAAAACAACCGACATGTACTTTTTCTTGAGAGTTTCTCCTTTACACAACTTTACACACCTTTACACAAGTTGGCAGATCGGATGTAATGACTTCAGACAAGTCCCAAGATGCTTGTGGGGGTCATAGAGCAAAACAGAGATCACCATCGTGTTTGTGAGTCTCATCCTTCCTAAGAGGGGACATAATAGTTGGCCAAACCGTTCGGAACCTACAGACGATTTTGTGACAAGACTGATTTTTGGGATGCCTCATGGTCTAAAAAACACTGCTCTAACTGTCACCTTTCACCGCAGATGTGGAAGTGTTACGCAGACGGATGCGGTGGATTTAGACGCATCCACTGCAAAACAAATGATGTCTCTAGCTTAAACGGACAGATTTTTCTGGGGATTTTATAAACGCTAATTAGATTTCCGCGTGGCGAGGACATTGACCTTAGGGAGTTGGAACCAACATGCAGTACCTCCAACAGGCAGAAAGGCAAGAAGTATTTGTCTGCCAACTCAGGGACAAGCTACACTATTCACAGCCCTGTGTAATATTCAATGTAATTGCATTGCTCGACTTTGAGACAATGTATTTGTATTGTTTTAAATTAAACAAATTAAAAAAGGAATATATGGTTTAAACATGTCTTTAAAGTGGGACTGAATTTGTACTTTGAAAGGTTGTCAACACCCATCTATGTGTCTTTGCACAAGCATTATCATACAGAAGAATAGAAGAATAGCACAATACTAATAGCTAGTGTAACATCAAGGCACCGTGTGGCTTGCTCTGAAGTGACATGTAGACGTTCACACCTCCGACTGGACCTGCGGGTGTCTTCCTGGGTTGCGTCCCAAATACCACCCTATTTCCGATATAGTGCATTACTTTTGACCAGGGCCGTCCATCTCTACTGAGCATATCTGCATAAGGCCTGTCCTCTGCCTGGCATTTTTCTTTCTCTCACTCACACAGACCTGTCATTTCCCAAATGCATGGGTCCCCTGAGGAGGGTCACCGGGGATTAAACAGTGCACCAGAAGGGGATTAAGAACAGAGCCTGACAGACATGAGTGACGGGTCTACACACTCATTCCAAAGTCGGTAACACTTTATAAACCATTGCTAGAATGTTTGTAAAGAGTTGACTTACCATTTATAAATCATTGTTTCTAAATTTGTACATGCCAATAAACAATCAAAGTAATTTACACATTTATAAACACATTATTTCTAAATGATTTACAAGGTGTTTAATGGTAGTGTGTTATTAATAATGTACTACTATCGTACTTAGAAACAAGTTATTATCAACGCATAAGATTACTTATAAGGTATTTTAAAATGGTTGATTCATGGTTTGACTCACTGTAACGGCTTTCTTGTGGAGAAGGAGACTCGGACCAAAATGCAGCATGTAGATTGCGATCCATGTTTAATAAACAAACGTAAAACACGAATCAATTATAAACACTACAAAACAAAGAACGTAATGAACGTAACGAAAACCGAAACAGCCTATACTTGTGTAAACTAACACAGAGACAGGAACAAGGACACTAAGGACAATCACCCACGAAACACTCAAAGAATATGGCTGCCTAAATATGGTTCCCAATCAGAGACAACGATAAACACCTGCCTCTGATTGAGAACCACTTCAGACAGCCATAGACTTAACTAGAACACCCCACTAAGCTACAATCCCAATACATACACACCACATACAAAAACCCATGCCACACCCTGGCCTGACCAAATAAATGAAGATAAACACAAAATACTTCGACCAGGGCGTGACAGAACCCCCCCCCCTAAGGTGCGGACTCCCGGACGCACCTCAAAACAATAGGGAGGATCCGGGTGGGCGTCTGTCCATGGTGGCGGCTCCGGCGCGGGACGTGGACACCACTCAATCAATATCTTAGTCCCTCCTCCTCACGTCCCTGGATAGTCCACCCTCGCCCCCGACCATGGCCTAGTAGTCCTCACCCAGAACCCCACTGGACTGAGGAGCAGATCGGGACTGAGGGGCAGCTCGGGACTGAGGGGCAGCTCGGGACTGAGGGGAAGCTCGGGACTGAGGGGAAGCTCGGGACTGAGGGGAAGCTCAGGAGTGAGAGGAAGCTCAGGCAGGTTGATGGATCTACCAGATCCTGGCCGACTGGCAGATCCTGGCCGACTGGCAGATCCTGGCCGACTGGCAGTTCTGGCAGATCCCGGCTGACTGGCGGATCTGGAAGAGTCTGATTGACTGGCGGATCTGGAAGAGTCTGGTTGACTGGCGGATCTGGAAGAATCAGGTTGACTGGCGGATCTGGAAGAGTCTGGTTGACTGGCGGATCTGGAAGAGTCTGGTTGACTAGCGGATCTGGAAGAGTCTGGTTGACTGGCGGATCTGGAAGAGTCTGGTTGACTGGCGGATCTGGAAGAGTCTGGTTGACTGGCAGATCTGGCAGATCCTGGCTGACTGGCGGATCCTGGCTGACTGGCAGATCCTGGCCGACTGGCAGATTCTGGTCGACTGGCAGTTCTGGCAGATCCCGGCTGACTGGCGGATCTGGAAGAGTCTGGGTGACTGGCAGATCTGGCAGATCCTGGCTGACTGGCGGATCCTGGCTGACTGGCAGATCCTGGCCGACTGGCAGATTCTGGCCGACTGGCAGTTCTGGCAGATCCCCGGATCTGGAAGAGTCTGTTGACTGGTGGATCTGGAAGAGTCTGGTTGACTAGCGGATCTGGAAGAGTCTGGCTGACTGGCAGATCTGGAAGAGTCTGGCTGACTGGCAGATCTGGAAGAGTCTGGCTGACTGGCAGATCTGGAAGAGTCTGGCTGACTGGCGGATCCTGGCAGACTGACGGATCTGGCTGCTCCATGCTGACTGGCGGCTCTGGCTGCTCCACACTGACTGGCGGCTCTGGCTGCTCCATATAGGCTGACAGCTCTGGCGGCTTCTTACAGACTGGCAGCTCTGGCGGCTCCGTGCAGACTGGCAGCTCCTTGCAGACTGGCAGCTCCTTACAGACTGACAGCTCCTTGCAGACTGACAGCTCCGTGCAGACTGGCATCTCCTTGCAGACTGGCATCTCCTTGCAGACTGGCAGCTCCTTGCAGACTGGCTGCTCCATGCAGACTGACAGCTCTGGCTGCTCCATGCAGACTGACAGCTCTGGCTGCTCCATGCAGACTGGCGGCTCTGGCTGCTTCATGCAGACTGACAGCTCTGGCTGCTCCATGCAGGCTGGCAGCTCTGGCTGCTTCATATAGGCTGGCAGCTCTGGCTGCGCTGAACAGACAGGAGACTCCAGCAGCGCTGTAGAGGAGGAAGGCTCTGGCAGCGCTGAACATGCGGAAGACTCCGGCAGCGCTGGAGAGGCGAAAGGCTCTGGCAGCGCTGGGCAGACTGGCGGCACTGGGCAGACTGGCGGCACTGGCGGCGCTGGGCAGACTGGCGGCACTGGCGGCGCTGGGCAGACTGGCGGCGCTGGTGGCGCTGGGCAGACTGGCGGCACTGGGCAGACTGGTGGCACTTGCGGCGCTGGGCAGACTGGCGGCACTGGGCAGACTGGTGGCACTTGCGGCGCTGGGCAGACTGGCGGCACTGGCGGCGCTGGGCAGACTGGCGGTGCTGGGCAGACTGGCGGCGCTGATGGCGCTGGGCAGACGGGAAGCTCCGGTAACGCTGGAGAGGAAGGCTCTGGCAGCGCTGAACAGGCGGGAGACTCCGGCTGCGCTGGAGAGGAGGAAGGCTCCGGCAGCGCTGGACAGGTGGGACGCACTGTAGGCCTGATGCGTGGTGCTGGCACTGGTGGTACTGGGCAGAGGACACGCACAGGAAGCCTGGTGCGGGGAGCTGGCACTAGTGGTACCGGGCCACGCACCTCCGGGTGAGTGCAAGGAACAGGACACACTGGGTTGTGAAGGTGTACTGGAGACCTGGTGTGTATAGCCGGCATCAAATCCCCCGGAACTCCAACACACGTTTCAGGCTGAGTACGAGGAACTGACACGGGTGACATCGGACAGCTAACACGCTCCTCAGGGCGAATGCCGTGCATACTATGTCAAACCAACAGCTTTCTCTCTACTCTGTCCAATACATCCTCAACACTCTCAGACTCAGCACTCAGCTTCGCCGACAGCTCCAATTCCATCCATGGCTCCTTACAGTAAACAGGGGGAGTTGGCTCAGGTCTGACTCCTGACTCTGCCACACTCTCCCTGTGCCTCCCCCACAAGACATTTTTGGGGGTGCCTCTCGGGATTCCAGCCGCTCTGCCGTGCTAGCTCCTCATAATGCCGCCTCTCTGCTTTCGCTGCCTCCAGCTCGGCTTTGGGGCGGCAATATTCCCCTGGCTCTGCCCAGGGTCCTTTCCCGTCAAGGATCTCCTCCCAAGTCCATTTATCCAAATAGTGCAGCCTCTCCCACTGCTGCTGCTGCCTCTGTTGCTTCTCCTGCTGCTGCCTTTGCTGTTGCTACTGTTGCTCCTGCTGCACCTGTCGTTTCTCCTGCTGCTGCTGTTGCTGCTGCCTCTGTTTACCACGCCGCTTGGTCCTTGGTTGGTGGGTGATTCTGTAACGGCTTTCTTGTGGAGAAGGAGAGTTGGACCAAAATGCAGCGTGTAGATTGCGATCCATGTTTAATAAACAAACGTAAAACACGAATCAATTATAAACACTACAAAACAAAGAACGTAATGAACGTAACGAAAACCGAAACAGCCTATACTTGTGTAAACTAACACAGAGACAGGAACAAGGACACTAAGGACAATCACCCACGAAACACTCAAAGAATATGGCTGACACAACTACAGTATGGTTCCCAATCAGAGACAACGATAAACACCTGCCTCTGATTGAGAACCAAAATACTTCGACCAGGGCGTGACAGCCATAGACTTAACTAGAACACCCCACTAAGCTACAATCCCAATCCCATACACACCACATACAAAAACCCACTGCCAGGGGCAGCCCTGCAGCCTGACCAAATAAATGAAGATAAACACAAAATACTTTGACCAGGGCGTGACACTCACCCTGTACGTACATACATATTTATAAATGTATTGCATTAACTTCTTGATTGAACAATTTCAGCTAGATATTTTATAAGGTTAAATACTGCAGCCACTAACAAAGGCCTGATAAATCACAAGTGATCAGCAACATCAGCAACTTGAACCAAAAGCATATGTGCAGTGCTATATGGTTGTTTAACACAAGAATAGCCAGGCCTCAACGAATACATATAGCCACTATTTTAACAGTCAAATAAATCAATTGAATAAACGCCATCACACGCAAATCAAGTTTATTGTTTAGGCAGTTCTTCAGAAACATTATTATATGAAGAAAATTAATTTCAAAAGAACATAATATCATATTTTGAGTGTAATAATGTTATTGTGCTTCGCCAAAACTCAACATGAAGTTCAGTCTGTCTTTTAAAGTCGAAAAGGTCCAATACAAATATGTTTTCACAGCGGTGATGGACAAGAGATAGGGCTTAAAAACGTACCTCAAACGTACCTGTACTCCTAAATGATCCCATTATCCAAGCCGCAAAATAAAAAAGATTGAAATACTGCTTGTTTTTCAATAAACTGACTTTTGTTAATCAGCATGCTAGGCTGGCTAATGCTAAAGCAACCCAATGGATTACACAAACCTTCTTGCAGCAAACTTAGATTAGGGGCTGCAAATTAGTAAATGGTTTATAAGGATCTACAGTAATAATCAACTGAGCTATTAGTGCATGTACTCACATTTTTAAATAAACTCATTTACATTACATAAATATACCATTCATGAAATATATGAATGCATAAATATGTATATAAATTATATAACTATTTAAAAAAAAGGTATGACTTAATAAATCATCTTATGACTTGACAAAATTTCCTTGAGATCAAATCAATTGTATTTTTTCACATACTTTGTAGACAACATGCGTTGACTACCAGTTAAATGCTTACTTAAGGATCCTTTTCCAACAATGCTGAGTTAAAGATAAAAAGGATTACAAATAAATTAATAGTGACAAAAGGAATAAATACAAAGTGAATAACAAAAGAAATGAGTAACAATAACACACATAATGTGTATATATAAACTCAGCCAAAAAAGAAACATCCCATTTTCAGGACCCTGTCTTTCAAAGATAATTCAAAAAATCCATTTAGCTTCACAGATCTTCAATGTAAAAGGTTTACACACTGTTTCCCATGCTTGTTCAATGATCATACACATTTAATGAACATGCACCTGTGGAATGGTCGTTAAGACACTAAAGACTTAGGACACTAAAGAGGCCATTCTACTGACTCTGAAAAGGACCAAAAGAAAGATGCCCAGGGTCCCTGCTCATCTGTGTGAACGTGCCTTAGGCATGCTGCAAGGAGGCATGAGGACTACAGATGTGGCCAGGGCAATAAATTGCAGTCTGTACTGTGAGACACCTGGGACAGCGCTACAGGGAGACAGGACGGACAGCTGATCGTCCTTGCAGTGGCAGAACACGTGTAACAACACCTGCACAGGATCGGTACATCTGGTACAGGATGGCAACAACAACAAATGGCAACAACAACTGCCAAATTTACACCAGGAATGCACAATCCCTCCATCAGTGCTCAGAGAGACTGAACTTAGGGCATGGAGGCCTGTTGTAAGGCAGGACCTCACCAGACATCACCGGCAACAACGTCGCCTATGGGCCCAAACCCACCGTCGCTGGACCATACACCCCTGGTTTAGTCTCACCAGGGGTGATGGTCGGATTCAAGTTTATCGTCGAAGGAATGAGGGGAACACCGAGGCCTGTACTCTGGAGTGGGATCTATTTGGAGGTGGAGGGTCTGTCATGTTCTGGGGCGGTGTGTCACAGCATCATCAGACTGAGCTTGTTGTCATTGCAGGCAATCTCAACGCTGTGCATTACAAGGAAGACATCCTCCTCCCTCATGTGGTACTCTTTCTGCAGGCTCATCCTGACATGACACTCTAGCATGACAATGCCACCAGCCATACTGCTCGTTCTGTGTCTTGATTTCCTGCAAGACAGGAATGTCAGTGTTCTGCCATTGCCAGCGAAGTGCCCGGATCTCAATCCCATTGAGCACGTCTGGGACCTGTTGGATCGGAGGGTAAGGGTGAGGGCCATTCCCCCCAGAAATGAAGGAACTTCCAGGTGCCTTGGTGGAAGAGTGGGGTAACATCTCACAGAAGAACTGGGAAATATGGTGCAGTCCATGAGGAGGAGATGCACTGCAGTACTTAATGCAGTAGGTGGCTACACCAGATACTGACTGTACTGACTTCAACCACTTGTTAACAAACTATAGTTTTGTCAAGTCGGTTAGGACATCTACTCTGTGCATGACACAAGTAATTTTTCCAAAAATTGTTTACAGACATATTATTTCACTTATAATTCACTGTATCACAACTCCAGTGGGTCAGAGGTTTGCATACACTAAGTTGACTGTGCCTTTAAACAGCTTTGAAAATTATGTCATGGTTTAGAAGCCTCTGATAGGCTAATTGTCATAATTTGAGTCAATTGGAGGTGTACCTGTGGATGTATTTCAAGGCCTACCTTCAAACTCAGTGCCTCTTTGCTTGACATCATGGGAAAATAAAAAAAATCAGCCAAGACCTCTGGTTCAACCTTGGGAGCAATTTCCAAATGCCTGAAGGTACCACGTTCAGCTGTACAAACAATAGTACGCAAGTATTAACACCATGGGACCACGGAGCCGTCATACCGCTCAGGAAGGAGACGCGTTCTGTCTCCTAGAGATGAACATACTTTGGTGCGAAAAGTGCAAATCAATCCCAGAACAACAGCAAAGGACCTTGTGAAGATGCTGGAGGAAACAGGTACAAAAGTATCTATATCCACATTAAAACAAGTCCTATATCAACATAACCTGAAAAGCCGCTCAGCAAGGAAGAAGCCACTGCTCACAAAAAAAAAAAAAAAAGACTACGGTTTGCAACTGCACATGGGGACAAAGATCGTACTTTTTGGAGAAATGTCCTCTGGTCTGATGAAACAAAAATAGAACTGTTTGGCCATAATGGCCATTATTATGTTTGGAGGAAAAAGGGGGAGGCTTGTAAGCCGAAAATCACCATCCCAACCTTGAAGCACGGGAGTGGCAGCATCATGTTGTGAGGTTGCTTTGATGCAGGAGGGACTGGTGCACTTCACAAAGTAGACGGCATCATGAGGAAAGAAAATTATGTGGATATATTGAAGCAACATCTCAAGATGTTTTTTTGCTTGGTCGCAAATCGGTCTTCCAAATGGACAATGACCCCAAGCATACTTCCAAAGTTGTGGCAAAATGGCTTGAGGACAACAAAGTCAAGGTATTGGAGTGGCCATAACAAAGCCCTGACCTCAAACCTGTAGAACGTTTGTAGGCAGAAATAAAATAAATAATTAAATAAATCATTCTCTCTACTATTATTCTGGCCTTTCACATTCTTAAAATAAAGTGGTGATCCTAACCGACCTAAAACAGAGAATTATTACAAGGATTAAATGTCAAGAATTGTGAAAAACTGAGTTTAAATGTATTTGGCTAAGGTGTATGTAGACTTCTGACTTCAACTGTATATATATATATATATATATATATATATATATATATATACAGTTGAAGTCAGAAGTCTACATACACCTTTTCACAATTCTTGACATGTAATCCTTGTAAAAATTCCCTGTTTTAGGTCGGTTAGGATCACCACACACACACACTACCGGTCAAAAGTTTTAGAACATATACTCATTCAAGGGTTTTTCTTTCATTTTACTATTTTTTACATAGAATAATAGTGAAGACATCAAAACTATGAAATAACACATGTTGAATCATGTAGTAAACAAAAGTGTTAAACAAATTCTTCAAATAGCCAATCTTCGCCTTACTGACAGCTTTGAACACTCTTGGAATTCTCTCAACCAGCTTCAATTAAGGTGTGCATTGTTAAAAGTTAGTTTGTGGAATTTCTTTCCTTTTTAATGCATTTGAGCCTATCAGTTGTGTTGTGACAAAGTAGGGGGGTATACAGAAGATAGCCCAATTATGTAAAAGACCAAGTCCACATTATGGCAAGAACAGCTCAAATAAGCAAAGATAAACAACAGTCCATCATTACTTTCAGACCTGAAGGTCAGTCAATATGTCAAATTTTAAGAAATATGAAAGTTTCTTTAAGTGCAGTCTCAAAAACCATCATGCGCTATGATGAAACTGGCTCTCATGAGGACCGCCACAGGAAAGGAAGACCAAGAGTTACCTCTGCTGCAGAGCATAAGTACATTAGATTTACCATCCTCAGAAATTGCAGCCCAAATAAATGCTTCACAGAGTTCAAGTAACAGACACATCTCAACATCAACTGTTCAGAGGAGACTGTGAATCAGGCCTTCATGGTCGAATTGCTGCAAAGAAACCACTACTAAAGGAAACTAATAAGAAGAAGAGACTTGCTGTGCCCAAGAAACACAAGTAATGGACATTAGACCGGTGGAAATTTGTCCTTTGGCCTGGAGCCCAAATTTGAGATCTTTGGTTCCAATTGCCGCGTCTTTGTGAGATGCGGTGGGGGTGAAGGGATGATCTCTGCCTGTGTATTTCTCACTGTAATGCATGGAATAGGAGGTGCTATGGTGTGGGGGTGCTTTGCTGGTGACATTTTTTGTGATTTATTTATAATTCAAGGCACACTTAACCAGCATGGCTACGACAGCATCCTGCAGCTATACGCCATCCCATCTGGTTTGGACCTCCAGGCTGAGTCAGTGCTATTTTACCAAGAAGGAGAATGATGGAGTGCTGCTTCAGATGACCTGCCATCCACAATCCGCCGACCTCAACCCAATTGAGATGGTTTAAGATAAGTCTGACTGCAGACTGAAGAAAAATCAGCCAACAAGTGCTCAGCATTTGTGGGAACTCTTTCAAGACAAGTGAAGCTGGTTAAGAGAATGCCAAGAGTGTGCAAAGCTGTCAACAAGTTAAAGGGTGGCTATTTGAAGAATCTCAAAAATATATTTTGATTTATTTAACACTTTGTTTGTTTAACCTTTTTGGGTACTTCATGATTCCATATGTGTTATTTTATAGTTTTGATGTATTCACTACTATTCTACAATGTAGAAAATAGTAAAATTAAGAAAAACCCTTGAGGTGGTCTAAAACGTTTGACCAGTAGTTTGTATATACTGTATATATATACACACAGTTGAAGTCGGAAGTTTACATACACCTTAGCCAAATACATTCAACTCAGTTTTTCACAATTATTGATATTTAATCCTAGTAAGAATTCCCTGTTTTAGGTCAGTTTCGATCACCACTTCATTTTAAGAATGTGAAATGTCAGAATAGAGAGAATGATGTATTTCAGCTTTTAGTTCTTTCATCACGTTCCCAGTGGGTCAGAAGTTTACATACACTCAATTAGTATTTGGTAGTATTGCCTTTAAATTGTTTAACTTGGGTCAAACGTGTTGGATAGCCTTCAACAAGCCTTCTACAATAAGTTGGGTGAATTTTGGCCCATTCCTCCTGACAGAGCTGGTTTAACTGAGTCAGGTGTGTAGGCCTCCTTGCTCGCACACGCTTTTTCAGTTCTGTCCACAAATGTTCTACTGCAACGTCCGCAACCACAGGGTTCTTCAGAGGGTTGTGCGGTCAGACCAACGCATCACCGGGAGCATATGTCCTTCAGAACATCTACAGGAAGGCCAAGAAGTGTCACAGGAAGGCCAAGAAGATCATAAAGGATCTCACCCAGCTGGGCCACGGCCTGTTCACCCCGCTATCAGAAGGCGAGGTCAGTACAGGTGCATCCAAGGTGAGACAGAGAGACTGAAAAACAGCTTCTATCTCAAGGCCATCAAATTGTTAAATATCCATCACTCTCCGGCCTCCACCCAGAACCCTGCCCTGAACTTAGTCACTGTCACTAGCCGACTACCAACCGGTTACTCATCCCTGCACCTTAGAGGCTGCTGCCCTATGTATATAGACATGGAACAGTGGTTACTTTAATCATGTTTATTTACGGTTTTACCCATTTCATGTGTATACACTGTATTCTAGTCAAGGTTGAAAGTCACTGAGGTCTTCAGTAGGGGCCATTCTACTGTAAATGTTTGTCTATGGAGATCGCATTGCTTTGTGCTCGATTGTATACACCTGTCAGCAACGGGTGTGGCTGAAATAGACGAATCCACTAATTTGAAGGTGTGTCCTAACTATTTTTATATACACTACCTTTCAAAAGTTTGGGGTCACTTAGAAATGTCCTTGCTTTGAAAGAAAAACATATTTTTTGTCCATTAAAATAACATCAAATTGATCAGAAATACAGTGTAGACATTGTTAATGTATTAAATAACTATTATAGCTGGAAACAACAGATTTATTATGGAATATCTACATAGGCGTACAGAGGCCCATTATCAGCAACCATCACTCCTGTGTTCAAATGGTACGTTGTGTTAGCTAATCCAAGGTTATAATTTTAAAAGGCTAATTGATCATTATAAAACCCTTTTGCAATTATGTTAGCACAGCTGAAACTGTTTATCTGATAAAAGAAGCAATAAAACTGGCCTTCTTTAGACTAGTTGAGTATCTGGAGCATCAGCATTTGTGGGTTTGATTACAAGCTCAAAATGACTAGAAACAAAGACCTTTCTTCTGAAACTCGTCAGTCTATTCTTGTCCTGAGAAATGAAGGCTATTCCATGCGAGAAATTGCCAAGAAACTGAAGATCTCCTACAATGCTGTGTACTACTCCCTTCAAAGAACAGCGAAAACTGGCTCTAAACAGAATAGAAAGAGGAGTGGGAGGCCCCGGTGCACAGCTGAGGACAAGTACGTTAGAGTGTCTAGTTTGAGAAACAGACGCCTCACAAGTCCTCGACTGGCAGCTTGTGACGGCTCTGAATTTGTCTGAACCGTCTCAGTGCTTCTCCTTCAGTTAGGGCGCTTTTCCTTTAATTCTCAATGAAAATGCCAGCATCAGCTGCGCAAAAGTAGGGTTGTGATGGAGACATGAGGATGTGGTCAACCCTCAGTTCCGAAGCATCTTTACTCCATTTGTTTTGTTGTATGTAAAAGTGTGCTTTGTAGCCTAGTCGCAAGTTTAACCAGGATCAGATCTACCCATTGCTTACTTTGGAATACACATCTCAGTTGTTCTCCTCTGGTTCTTCGTGGCCTGTGATCTGTTGGCAGATTGGATCATCTGACTGACTACAACTTGCATACGGTATTTCATATGTTTTAGAGTGATGTATACCGTGATGATTTATGTGGTCAGTTTTAGTTGAAGACATATTGAGCTGTGATATTCTTTATGGTTTTGTGGTAAAAGAGTTGATATTTTGATTGTATGATTGAGATTGGGTTTACACTACACTAAATGAATGGACTAAAAACATTGCGTGACTTAGGTCTCTGAGCTCATTTACCGGGCTGGACTCTTTTAGGCCTGAAGTAAAGAACTTTTGTAGAGGAACCAGAGCTCATTATTTGTTGTTTATTATGTGTGTGATAATTTGTGTTCGTAATACAACCTATGCAAAAGAATACAGTTGTTTTGAAGTTCTTTCCAATGTTTCAAGAGTTTATGAAAAGTGTATGTCCATCCGGACTTTTGTATTGGTGTAGACTTGACGGGTCAGACGGGACTCATTCCCTCCCAAACCAAAAGGAGAAATCAATATGTTTTCTGGTAGGCACAACCTATCTGGCACCCCTACAAACAACAACCTCAAGTCAAAACTGTTATATAAAAAATGGCACCCCAGATGGGACCTCTCAACATTGAGAAATAACCAAAGCAAATCTTTTGTGTGGAATTAAAACAATGGATTCACCCCAAGAAAATGTGCTCATCCATATCATACCTGTCAATGGGAATACACATAGTCATTCTGACCATTGAGCTGACAAAACAAATCATAATGTGAATGAAGATAATGGAGTTGATTTGGGCCAGAGCCCTGTGAATCTGAATGCTCGGTCTTGACCACAGGCCACATGAGGTCTAACTAGTTACTCACTTATTGAGATGGACCTGTGTGGAAGTACTGAGCTTAGCCCTCCCTCTGACACCCAACCTTCCTCTGGTTGATCATCAGAGGTTGTAGTCTTACAACTTCAAGGTGACATCCTTGATATTCGACAGACTCAAGAACATCTCCAAAACTCTAATCCACTATCAATTCAAATGTCTGAGGGAAGAGCAACAACAGAGTGCAATGGAATTCAGAGACTCAAGGAGCACTCTAACCCACACGCTGACAGAGCTCAGTGAGAGTGGAAGACAGGAAATTACTGGTACCATTGACAGGTAGTTTGACTACCAAAGAAACCAACTCACTGCCACTCTCCAGTGGCGCCTGCAACATCACCACACTGAGGTCCTCAAGGACGGTAATTCGTTTTTTTCTCCCCTGGTTAACACTGTAGACCACTTGCAGTCCGAGCTCTCTAAATGTGGTAAAATGTTGGAAGACGTGTCTGTTGACATGGCCTCCATTAGGCACAACTGCTTGCACATTTCTTCTCTGGTGTCCACTTCAATTCAGACCATTGAGAGGCAAGCTGGCACCTCAGGAGAGACGAGGCCATACTGCAGCCACCCCTTGCAGGACGCAATCCACCTTGCATCCTGGTGTTCATTTTCATGGTCTGATAACTCCGTCACCCTCTAGTTCCTCAACCCTTCCTAGCTCTCTTGTTCATGGTGATTTGAGTAGACGTCATGTGGGGGCGATGCCCATTAAATGGCAATTTCCCACCTTTCGGAAAAAGGATGACAGTCTTGATCTTCTAATGTATCTGGAAAATGTTGTGACTTTCTTGCCCTCAATCCCCTGGCTGACGAAGAACTCCTTGCCACATTAAGGAATGTGTTGCATGGGATAGCTCGAGACTGGTGGGATGTGGCACGTCTCACCACTACCTCCTGGGCTGACTTTGAGGCCAAGTTTTCCTCTGCATTTCTCTCTGAGGACTACACTGATGAGTTGGCTGACAGAGTCAGGAATCGAGTGCAAAGAGAGAAAGAGAGTATCCGTGACTTTGCATACGGTCACCACTCCCCGTGCAGAATGTGGAAACCTAGCATTGAGGAGGAAGAGGTCATTAAGTTGATCTTGAAGAACATCAACCCAATACTAGCCAGTCAACTCCGAGAAAGAGTTACCACTGTCGGGGGACTAGTTCGACTGGTACAGCAGTTCGAGAAGGACAGAGAATGCCAACAGAAATATGAACAGAGAAAGAAACAGACACCCAAACAGTTACCCAAGCCAGACCATCAACAAAGCCAGAGTCTCCAGCCAAGAACCCTCCCGTTTTCTGTTGGAGATGTAGCAAAAAGGGACATTCTTCAGCCAGATGTCCAAGTCAGTATCAAGTAAACCCTTCCAGAAACCAGAAGTCACAACAGGCCAACAGACCTAACTCCCTTCGAAAGAACGACCATCCTACTGTGGGTGCTTTGACCAGAGCTGAAACCCCAAGAGTCACTGCTTATACCCTCCGTCGACATCCACTTCCTTTCAGTTAATACCGCACCAACTGGTCTTACCCCTGTCCATAGGCCCATGGACAGGAAGAGCCATCCTGGACACTGGGTCATCCTAAACACTGCATAATGAGAAACTGCGGAAGGAGATTAAAGGTCCACAATGCAACTTGAAGCCGTGGACAGAAGGTCCACTATATCTGGCTGATGGTGAGGCTAAACGACCACTTGGATGGAGTGTGGTCGAGTTCCGCCTGTGTAACCGCTCCTATATGATTCCTTCAGTTATTCTACATACCAAGAACCTTGCTTTTCCTGTCGTGTTGGGAACTGATTTCATGTACTTCAGTGGTGTCCAGATTGATATCGCACACAATTGCTACTGGTTTCTACACAATAAGAGCGAGAAGCATTTCTTCCAATCAGAAGCTACGAATTTACATGGGGTTCAAATGTGTCAGTCTTCTCTGCCATTGCTCCGGTACCACTAACCCTTGGTAATACTTCTGATGATCGCCTTTTACAGACTGTGAGAAGAGCTCAGCTGGAACAGCCAGAGGAGTTAAGGCTGTTGGAACAGCTGCAGAATAACTCTGATGTACGTACTTCAAAGCTGGGATGCACCGGCTCCTGAAGCACAACATATTCCATACACAGGAAATGCCAATCAGAAAGAAAAATCCATATCTCAGACTGGCCAATAAAAATAAAAGATTAAGCTGGGCAAAAGAACACAGACACTGAACAGAGTAACTCTGCCTAGAAGGCCAGCATCCCAGAGTCGCCAAAGAGTTCTATTTTGGTTCATCAGACCAGAGATCATTTCTCCAAAAAGTACGATCTTTGTCCCCATGTACAGTTGCAAACCGTAGTCTGGTTATTTAATGGCGGTTTTGGAGCAGTGGCTTCTTCCTTGCTGAGGGCCTTTCAGATTATATCGATATAGGACTTGTTTTACTGTGGATATAGATACTTCTGTACCTGTTTCCTCCAGCATCTTCACAAGGTCCTTTGCTGTTGTACTGGGATTAATTTGCACTTTTCGCACAAAAGTACATTCATCTCTAGGAGACAGAACGCGTATCCTTCCTGAGCGGTATGACAGTTGCTTGGTCCCATGGTTTTTATTCTTGTGTACTATTGTTTGTACAGATGAACGTGGTAGCTTCAGGCGTTTGGAAATTGTTCCCAAGGATGAACCAGGCTTGTGGAGGTCTACACTTTTTTTTTCTGATGTCTGTTTTTTGTTTTCCCCATGATGTCGAGCAAAGAGGCACTGCGTTTGAAGGTAGGCCTTGAAATACATCCACAGGTACAAAGGCTAATTGACTCAAATTATGTCAGTTAGCCTATCAGAAGCTTCTAAAGCCATGACATAATTTTCTGGAATTTTCTGTTTAAAAGCACCGTCAACTTAGTGTATGTAAACGTCTGACCCACTGGAGTCATGATACAGTGCATTATAAGTGAAATAATCTGTCTCTAAACAATTGTTGGAAAAATTACTTGTGTCACGCACAAAGTAGATGTCCTATCCAACTTGCCAAATCTATAGTTTTGAAATTTGTAGAATGGTTGAAAAATTAGTTTTAATTGACTGTAACCTAAGTGTATGTAAACTTCCGACTTCAACTGTATACTCCGAACTCTGACATTTCTCGTCCTAATATTTATATATTTCTTAATTCCATTCTTTTGCTTTTAGATTTGTGTATATTGTTGTGTATTGTTGGATATTACTACACTGTTGGAGCTTGGAACACTCACAACACCAGCAATAACATCTGCTAAACGTCTATGCAAGCAATACAATTTAAAGTATGATGCCTTCCTTCATCTGCTTTTTTAAGTTACATTAAAGCTTCAAAAGTCACAAAAAGGGACTTTAGCTGATGAAGATCTCAAAATAACATATTTTCAATGTTTATCCAAAAACCCTACAGAAACGTCACTAATTTCCACACAGGCATTGTCCAGAGTTAGTGCCTGCAAAAAGACGCCATTTCTAATTTCTCTCTATTCCTACACAAGAAACCTCTCCTTCCACTCCTCCTTTGCAGCTTGCTAGTGTCTGCATTTTTTTTAACCAAGTGCAGTGATGAGAACAATATAGTGTTTGAATGTGACGAATGAATCCTCCTCTGTCTTGGCTTAATTAAGGGTCATTCTGTTTCCTAGCCACATTAGGACATGGTACACCAATCCCACAACTACATAATTAAATGTTGGCAAGTTTCTCTCCTGCCGTCAAGAAACATAATCTCTCTCCATCCAAATGTAGCGTGTCTAATTAATGTCTAATAATTTGTATGTCTGTTTTTAACGGCCCTGTTATAATACAGAAAGATTTAGCTGTTCATGTTTGTGTTGCTTTCCTCACCATGTTATCTGAGTCCAAAATGGCGCCATATTCTCTATTTAGAGCAGTACTTTTGACCAGTAGTGCACATTGAAGGGGATAAAGTGCCTTTTGGCACACAACCGTAACTCTCTCTCGCTCTAAGGTAGAGGGATGAAAAGAAGAGTGCCCATTATCTATTAAGCATGATAGAGACAGCCAGCCAATCAGAGACATCAAAGGATGAGCAGTAGCTCTATGTAATGTTAATATAATCCACGGAAGTAATTATTCTTTCATGCAATTAGTGACAAACTGAAAAACTGCAATTAAACAACAACGCAGTTTCAATCAGGATGTTCTATTCCCTAATACCCTTGTACTACTTCAGTTAGTCAGCTGCAATAATACAGACAGAAACACAGGAAATGCTGAGAGAATGTTTTGGTGGCACCTTGGGGATTTTTCGGTTCACTCATGCATCTTATAACGTTAGCCACGCCATGTTTCATCACTAAATAACACCTATAAAGATATGTGTTTCCCTGGTCTAACACTACTACCCAGGCATCTGTGATATAGCCTTGCTTTCTGGTTGTCATCCCTGTGATCATAACAAACAACTTAGTGGTGATGCTGAGTAATCATATTTAGCGGATATTAGAGGGGTTATGTTGTGTTTTTCTCACTCTCTTTCCACCTCTATCTGTTGTCTCTCTGGGCTGCTCTTGCTTTTATATATATATTTGTATTTTTTCATTTCACATCCTTTTCCCGTCTCTGTATTGAAATGCACACACATGTGCGTGCAGTCAGAGAGAGAGAGGAGTGATCCAACTCCCTCGTTCTCTTTCTCTCTGAGTGTGGTTGAAGGGATTAGCTTCTGCCCGAGTGCCTAGAATAATGATCACTGCAGCGGAGAAACACATTTCCACGTTTCAGGAGATAAGGGGGCCAGGCAATCTGTAAGCTGAGGACATACCAAATAAGCCATGGGAAACTGGTTAAGTAACAGAAAAGTCACCATAGCGAACGCAGACCAGACCTGCTGGGTTGCTCTTGCCCTCTGAGCACAAGGTTACGACTGCCAGTCATCTCTAGTGCCTGCCTCTCAGTCTTTGTGACATCCATAATGTCTGATGTGACAGTCTGAGCCCATAGCTGGTATGACATGTAGCTCAGATGTACTGTATATGCCACTAATGGACCACAGTCTGTGGATATAAATAAGAGTTATGTGTTCTGTTATTTTTTATATATTTTTTTAGGTATATATTGGCAGTAGGCTATACGTTTTATATAAATTGACAAATACATTCAATTCAATTCACACTTTAACTATGTAACAAAGAGCCATCCACGGAGCCCCTGTGTAACATAACTCAATTGTGGTACTAGGGTTAATTCAAACAAACAAAGATGTTATATTTTTGTAACTGAGAGGTTGCTGTAAAAAGCTCTGTTCACAATTGAATCTTCCCTAAGAGACTTTGGCCTTACTGCTATTAGACCATGGAAACGTACCGAATAACACATTCATGGCAAAACAGATAGACTAAACATTTATCAAAGGTAAGTACGGTTTGAGGTGTCTGACACGCATCTGAGAGATATAGGAAGCATAAAAATAAAAATAAAGGTTCCATGTGTAACCTTGGTCCCAAAAAAGCCTATACATTTTGATTCCTTCTTTTACCGGTCTGTACCGGGTTAGCTTCAGACGAGCCCCGTGAATATAAAACAGAGAACAGGTTAACGTTCGTGAGAGTCTCAGCTTTTGATGGTGGAGTCATATTAGTTTGTAGCTTAAACCGCTCAGACCTTTTTGTGAGCAGACCTATTCGGAGTTGGGACGCCGGTGTCAGCAACTTGAGACAAGTAAGTCCCGTGAAGCTTGTGAGTATCGTAGAGCAAAACGATATACTTATTTGTGAGAATACTGATTTCGGGATGTGACAAAAAACCGCTGTAGCTCTGCCACAGCAGTCTCTAGCTTACCCCGACAAATTTTGATGGGTATTTTTTTTTCATTAAACTAATCAGATTTTCCCAAAGTGCTAGACAGACGGTGTAAGGGATCTTGTTTATTAATCCTGAATAAAACATGACACATACTCATGAGAAGAACTTGGACAGAGTAGACGTCTTATTGTCTTAACAAAATTAACGAGTGAGATTGAATCTGCAAACCCAATGCCACCCTATCCCATACATAGTGCACTATTTTTGACCCGAGCCCTACGGGCCTTGTTCAAATGTAGTGCACTATATAAGGAAAATGGTGCTATTTTGGATGCACATTTGGTTTCAACATAATTAGTCAGAACAAAAGCATCCAGACTACCAACAAGGCAAATCCCCTGTAACCTGTAACTGCCGCAATGCATTTCCAATAGACAAAACTGCCGTGCAGAAAAACACACCACATTCGACCAGGGCCTCTAGAGCTCTGGTCAAAAGTAGTGCACCATGTTGGACATACAGTAGTGTGTCATTTGAGACACAGCCAGAGCCAAGTTTCCTTGGAATGAAATAAGCTGTTGTTTACAAACATACTGTGAAGTAGGGCAAAACAATACGATACCTTTCCCACGTATTGAGTGTCCGGTCCTATGTGTTCTTCTAAAACAAAGAATTGGTTCCAGATCCAGCCACGTTTAGGCCTGTGGTGCACTTCTGTCTCACCATTGGCCAGTTTGGTCTGGTTCTTGGCGATGGTCACTTTGTCTGCTGGGATATGATGGCTAGCCCCATAGCACCTCTGGATGAAGCAAAGGCAGACCAGTATGTGACAAAGACAGGAGGTGGTGGATTTCCTCATGGTGGTGCCTCAGTGTGTTTTTGGGAAAAATATCCCAGCGTGCTTTGCGCTATGTGTGAAGGTCCTCCCACCACCGCCACCACCACCGGCCACCGCTGCAGCCTCACGTGGCTGGCGGTTTCGATGGATAGATGAGGGTGGCGCTAAATCCAAACTGGGGAAGGCCTGGTCCGTGCAACGATAGAGTCTCTAAGGTTCATGGTCTAACTGTCAATTGAGGAGAATCAAGGCAAGCTTCACTTACATCATGGAACAGCCAGGGTCTAGAGTAGAAAATGGACGGACAATGACTTTTGTAGTTTTACCAGAAACTGGAGTTGATTGTGGTGACCATTCTGTCTTTCCTGGAAGAGAGAGAGATATAGAGGGATTAATTACATTTCATGAGTTTTAACTTCCATAAATCCCCTCAAAATAAATTGGACCCGGCCATAGAAATACTTGACACACAGAGGGAAAGTATTTCAAATAGATGACTTTGAATGCAGAAAAGAGGCCTCCATCTCCTTACATTCTTGTTCTAAAAACAGATAATGTTGGATGTGGTGAGTCTTTATTTATTCATAAGTTGTCTGTGCCTGTGAGGTCAGAGATATATATTGCACTCTATTTCCTTAATAGTGTGTATGGAATAATAGGGTGTCATATGGGACTCATTATTGAAATTTGCTGTATAAAAGTGCCCACTGAGATCTGATGATCCATGTACTGTATAAAGCCAGAATGGACCTATACTGCAGTGACTCACATAGGACATGAGTTTTGCCGCAGTCAGGGGAGTCAAGGAACCTACCAAGAGATGGCATCTAAGAGCTTTCAGCTGCTGGAGCCTACAGTATGTGAGTACTGAATCCTATATTACAAAGTCGGTCTTCCACCACCATTTAAAAAAATTCATTTTGACATCCAACACAACCACAAATCTATTATTTACCAAGTAATACACTAGAATGACATCTTGCTGTGGTATATTGAGAGTACAAAAACTTTGATATGAAGTGTACATAGCTACAGTGGCTTGCGAAAGTATTCACCCCACTTAGCATTTTTCCTATTTTGTTACCTTACAACAAGGAATTAAAATAGATTTCTTGGGGGTTTGTATCATTTGATTTGCTCTACATGCCTACCACTTTGAAGATGCAAACAAGAAATAAGACAAAAAAATGAAAACTTGAGCATGCATAAGTATATATATATACTGAGATCATGTGACAGATCATATGGCACTTAAATTGCACACAGGTGGACTTTATTTAACTAATTATATGCCTTCTGAAGGTAGTTGGTTGCACCCGATCGGATTTAAGGGCTTCATAGCAAAGGGGGTGAATACTTATGCACGCCCCACTTTTCATTTTTTATTTTGTAGAATTTTTTGAAACATGCTATTTTTCTCATTTCACTTCACCAATTTGGACTATTTTGTGTATGTCCATTACATGAAATAAAAATAAAAATAAATTTAAATTACAGGTTGTAATGCAACAAAATAGGAAAAACGCCAAGGGGGATGAATACTTTTCCAAGGCACTGTATAAGATCTGACAAGCATCAAAGGCAAACTAACTCTCTTTAACCTTACCATTCATTGCCATGACATAAACAAATTCAGAATTAGGAATTAATACAGTCATAGATGTCACACTTTGGGGGATAATTGTAATGCTTCTCGTTGGTGGAAGGAGAGGAGGACCAAAATGCAGCGTGGTAAGTGTTCGTCATGTTTAATTTGAACAAACTGAACACTACACAAAATAATAATGAAGAGAAAACAAAACAGTTCTGCCAGGTGAACAGACACTAAACAGAAATTAATCACCCACAACCCATATCTGGAAAACAGGCTACGATAATGATTGACAGCTTCCTCTGATTGAGAAGCATACCAGGCCAAACACAGAAATACATCATAGAAAAAAGGACATAGACTACCCACCCCAACTCACGCCCTGACCAGACTAACACAAAGGCATAAAAAAGGAAGGTCAGAACGTGACAATAATCAGCAAAATCCCTTTAAAACATTAAATACATGGATTTAAAATACACTTAGAAGAATCCTTTACTAATCCGCTTATTTCGAAACCATCACTACACGTAAGTGATGCAGCTTTTAGAAATGCTTGCAAATGTATTAACAATAAAAAACAGAAATGCCTTATGTACATAAGTATTCAGACCCTTTGATATGGGCCAAAACATTTCTGTAGCACTGAAGGTCCCCAAGAACACAGTGGCCTTCATCGTTCTTACATGGAAGAAGTTTGGAACCACCAAGACTCTTTATAGAGCTGGATGTCCGGCCAAACTGAGCAAAAGGGGGAGAAGGGCCTTGGCTAGGGAGGTGAGTACCCAATGGACAACCATCTCTGCAGCACTACACAAATCAGGCCTTTTTTGTAGAGTGGTCAGAAGGAAGCCACTTCTTGGTAAAAGGCACATGACTGCCCACTTGGAGTTTGCCAAAGGCACCTAAAGAACTCTCTGACCATGATAAACAAGCTCCTCTGGTCTGAGGAAACCAAGATTGAACTCTTCAGCCTGAATGCCAAGAGTCACATCGGGAGGAAACCTGGCACCATCCCTACGGTTATGCATGCTGGTGGCAGCATCAACTTTGGTGATGTTTTTCAGCGGCAGGGACTGGGAGACTAGTCAGGATCGAGGAAAAGATGAACGGAGCAAAGTACAGACAGAACCTTGATGAAACCTGCTCCAGAGCACTCAAGACCTCAGACTGGGGGGCGAAGGTTCACCACCGAACAGAACATCGAACCTAAGCACACAGCCAAGACAATGAAGGAGTGGCTTCGGGACAAGTCTCTGAATGTCCTTGAGTGACCCAGCCAGAGCTCAGACTTGAATCATTTCAGAAACCTGAAAATAGCTGTGCAGTGACACTCCCCACTCAACCTGACAGAGCTTGAGAGGATCTACAGAGAACAATGGGAGAAACTCCCCGAATACAGGTATGCCACGCTTGAAGCGTCATACCCAAGAAGACTCAAGGATGTAAACGCTGCCAAAGGTGCTTCTACAAAGAACTAAGTAAGGGGTCTGAATACTTATGTAAACGTATAATTTCATTTTTTGTTAATACATTTGCTGAAATTTCTAAACCTGTTTTTGCTTTGTCATTATGAGGTATTGTGTGTAGATTGATGAGGGAAGAAACCGATTTAATACATTTTAGAATATGGCTGTAATGTAACAAAATGTGGTATGTCAAGGGGTCTGAATACTTTCCGAACACACTGTACATTCTACATGCTTGGCACACGTCAACAACTCAGTTAATGTCATAAGACATCACCATACTATCTCCAACTACCCTATGTTAGCCTTGTATGAGCATGTGTAGGCCTATTCCATTGTCAATGGTTTTAGGCTGGCACCCTCCTGTATTGCTCTTCAATCAAAGTGCTATTTGTGTGGTAATCACGCTGATTGTCTGAAATCTCAGTTGTACCTCCAGTCATTAAACCAGCAGCAGCTGGATTGTCGTTGGGTACTTTTATAATATGATTGTTTTGAATAGTCGTATTAATATAATAGTTCAATTAAAACATGCCTTCGCACCCGGTGAATCGGCACCATATTCTTCTATCCAGATGAACACAAATATGATACTCGCAGATGTTTCTCCTTGTAATGTGCTAAATGATGAGGTGAATGGTTAAATACAACTGAACGAGGGAGTAAGGGAGAGATCGAGATAACGAGGGGGGGGGGGGGGGGCAGGGAGAAAGAGTATGAGAAAGAGGGAATAGAGAAGAAAAGGGAGAATGAGACACAGATCGAGAAAGAGAGAGCGAGGGAGAGACGGAGCCTTGCCTTGAGAGCACTTGCACTGCATTCGTTTCATAGCATCAGCCTTGTGCTGATGTCAAACTTCAGATAGCGGAGGAGTTGGGCAGGTCAAACACATAACACTGTACTGCTGCTGTCATCTGTCCCGGCTGCACACAGGGCAAGGCAGAGGGGATGGAAACAAAAATGATAGAAAGGTCTCTTAACTTTACACCTCCCTTAAATTGATAGACAAAATGTTGTTGTAAGGTCTGTTCTCACATAGCCAAAATTACGTATTTTTTTGCACAACCATTGGCAGAAGGAAAGCAGAGATGAGAGACGAGAGAGGACAGCAAAACAGGAAAAATAAGAACTTGAGAGACAATGTAATGCTGTTTAGAAATTATATATGTACCAAATGAGCTTAATGTTAATTGGAAAACGTATCTATCAATTTGTTTTCAAACACATCTGCATTTGTATGCATCATAATATGGTGTTAAGGGTTTAAATTATTATTTTTATATCAGGAGAGAATACCAAACTTGACCTCAACACTTAACTACTGTAGTTGCCTTCCTAGCAACTCAACAAGGATCAGTTGCTACATGATTCCATGTGTTATTTCATAGTTTCGATGTCTTCACTATTATTCTACAATGTAGAACATTTAAAAAAATAAAGAAAAACCCTGGAATGAGTAGGTGTGTCCAAACCTAAAGGTAGAGACAATAAGAAGACACGATGGCAGAATAAATTTAACCACACCTTTGTTTTTGTCACAAAATCATATAGCAACCTCTGTCCAGTGATATAGCAACCACTGTCGTCGCCAAACTCACTGGCTCCAGGTCATCTATAAGTCTTTGCTAGGTAATGCCCCGCCTTATCTCAGCTCGCTGGTCACCATAGCAACACCCACCCCTTGCATGCGCTCCAGCAGGTATATTACACTGGTCATCCCCAAAGCCAACTCCTCATTTGGCCGCCTTTCCTGACAGTTCTCTGATGCCAATGACTGGAATGATTTTTTTTTTAAATCACTGAAGCTGGAGACCTATATCTCCCTCCCTAACTTTAAGCATCAGCTGTCTGAGCAGCTTACCGATCACTGCACCTGCACACAGCCCATCTGTAAATATCCCACCCAACTACCTCATTCCCCAAATTGTTATTTATTTTTGCTCTTTTTGCACCCCAGTATTTCTACTCGCACATCATCATCTGCACATCTATCACTCCAGTGTTAATGCTAAATTGTAATTATTTCGCCACTATGGCCTATTTAATGCCTTTACCTCCCTAATATTACATTTGCAGACATTGTATATAGATTTTTCTATTGTGTTTTTTTCTACTGTGTTATTGACTATACGTTTGTTTTTCCCATGTGTAAATCTGTGTTGTTTTTGTCGCATTGCTTTGCTTAATCTTGGCCAGGTCGCAGTTGTAAATGATAACTTATTCTCAACTAGCCTACCTGGTTAAATAAAGGTCTAAAAAAAACAACTATTGATTTAGAAACACAGACAATTACCGCAGGAGCTGCCTCCACTATTCCAACACCATTTCAATTTCAACATCATCAAATCACCTCTGCTTAGTCTAATACAGTGACATCTAAATGATTACAATATGACTGTCCGTGGTTCTGATTTCTGTGTGTGTGTGTTTGCACATTCATGCAAGTAGAAAAACATGTTGACTCACCCTACTTGAAGAGAAACGGCAATGCTATCCTCTATTTCATGTTGACGAAACAGTGTATCACTCTGTCATACAGTACACACTTTTTTTTTTGTTGTCCTAAACTACCTATCAAAAATGTTTGCTCACTAACCTAACTTCCATTCATGGGCAACTTTAACATCAGCCTTCTACATCTAGCTACTGTACATATTGAACGTCCATCCTCTCAGGCCAGGGGCACAACAATGTATGAATGAATGGTTGGATCAGAATTGCCAATATAATAATTGGCCAGTACAGAGAATTAAGTAAAACCACAAGTCCAAATCCCTATCTCCATCCATGGCTAATTTAGGAAAGGGCCAGTATTAGCTGGTTAGCTAGCCACCAGAGGACAACAAATCAACAATATGCAACAATTCAAGTTTTTCAGTCAATGATGTATGCTCTCAATGGGATTTGAAAGCTGGCTTCTTTTGACACTTTTGTTTGGTGCGCCAGGACCATTCGCAGTTGAGCTCGCTCAGTTTAGCTCAACGCTGATTGGCAATTCATTGTTTTGTTTTGTCCCATCATATAGATGGCCTACACGTAAAGAGACTGAGGGGCGCTGTTTCACTTGCTAAGATGCTTTCCGCCTCTTGTAAATTTAAGAAAAATGATGAAGCTCAGAGTGACGAAAGATCAATTACAGCATGTTCTGTATTTACATTTTTTAAATTGGTAATTTTTTGGGGGGAGCCTGGCTTACCGGCCACTGCATTGCGCATGTTGATCTTAGGCTTGTGTGCGGCTTCTCTGTTCCCGACAAACATTTCTTATGCTTATGTTGCTTCCAGAGAGTGTTTGGATAATGGTAGTGAGTGTTGCAACCTAGGATAGACAATATTTACACTCTACTTGCTTCAGCACCATTGTTGCTCCTAGGCAGCTCTAGCAGGGCAGAATTGACAATCCTATGGAGGTGCCATGTTGAAAGTCACTGAGCTCTTCAGTAAGGCCATTCTACTGCCAATGTTTGTCTACGGAGATTGCATGCCTGTGTGCTCGATTTTATACACCTGTCAGCAACGGGTGTGGCTGAAATAGCAGAATCCACAAATTTGAAGGGGTGTCCAAATACAGTGCACCTGCTTTCACAACATTTCCTCTCTGCCAAGCTGGCCAGCTCCAAGTTGAGGATATGCTTCACCTCAGGGCATCTGTGGTCCTTTCCCAGCGAGCTCTCCTGAGTGCATTTTTCCCTGACTATCCACGGCTTCGCTGAATGCACCACATTCAAGCTGCATGCCCGCTCCTCAGTGGACGCATGGGGCCCATGCCACCAACCATCTCATCCGAGTCCCAGCAAATAATCCATTGCAGATACAGTAATTCATTTTTACATAGTTCCTGTTCCATATCATATGTCTGCCAACTCCGTAGACCTTTTAATATAAGATGTGCTGGCATTCTCACCACATAGCCGCAAGCTACATTTTGCCGTTTAAAACATCTGTTGTAAGCCTTTTCCCGATAATTATTTTTTAATTTCCACATTTTATTAAGCAATCATAAATGTTTTGTCCAGGGTCATGTTTACCACAGTCCATGTGATGGCAAGCCATAATTTCAACCATATTTTGGCACATACAGTCATCCTGCAGACTGGCTATATCCTTTATATATGTAATCTTCATGTCATTGCATGGCGTCCGTCCAGCCATGATTGTTATCTCTCTTTCGTTATTTTGTTCTCTTCTTCATGCCCCTTTTCTTCTATTAATCTACTTCACCCTCTCTCCGGTCGGTTGACTACGGCTGCACCCCCCCCCCCCCCTGGAGGGACCACCTCCTCCAATGTTTCCTACTGCATGATGACACTACTCACCCAATCACCACCACTACTCACCCATCACCACCCCTGCTGCCTCTATTGCCACATTCGGTTCACCACTACCAACTCGGCATCCAAGCCTCAGATCAGGCCTCTTGCTACTACTTTTCTCTCCAGCCACACTGAACCCATGACCGCTACTGTGTCTTCTCTACATTCACAGCCTCTAGCAGCTCTCCCCCTCTCAGATCCCGCTGGCACTGTGTCCACTACACCCATGGTGACACACCGTCCCTCTCCACCAGTGACGATCTCCATATATGTTTGGTCCCACTAGGAGTTGGATGATTACCACTCTATTGTTATTGATCTGGATGTTTTGGTGGCGCAACAATCTACTTATATCATTGCCTGTTTCCAGCCGTCACTGCCTCAGGTTTCTGCAGTGGAATGTCAGCATGTACTGGGGTGTTCTCGACAGCTCTACTGTCGCCTCTTCACCCGCAGGGTGTTCATCGACCTCTGCGCTTGTCCATCCCACCCTGTCTGTATCCTGTCTGCCACACTCTCATACAACCTTAGATGAATGCATTAGCATATAACATCAGTCATCAGCACCAGATCTAGCACTGCTTTGTCCTCTCTTTCATGTTATGCTACCTGCATGCTGAGCACAAGCAGAACATGGCAAACCTCTGTTGAACATTTTTGCTGGCAACTAATGACAAGATACTGGAATTCATCAATGCTCTGGTTCTTTCATCAGCGCTGCGGTCTAGCTCTGAGCTACGGTCCACCCAATTCTGCATCCGCGCTGCTACTGATTCTTAATCAGTCCTGGCTTCACCCTCAAGATCATTGGCCCATGATCTTCTGCTGCTACAAAGTTACATGTTTGATTCTGAGATTTTGTAGCCTACATGAGATCCTGCAGTATTGCAATATGATAATGATTGTCAGCCCCGAGGTCCAGTAGCTATGTTGCATAGGTAAAATATTGTCATAAAATATAATGAGAGCGAAGCCACCCGGGGGTGCAACTATGTTGCAGGTGGTTGGCTATGTTCATGACAGGCTGGTTCATGCTATACTGAACAAAAATATAAACACAACATGCAACAATTTCAAGAATTCTGCATGTCCATAAACTCAGCAAAAAAAAGAAGCACCACTTCTGGATGAGCATTTTCTTCTTTGCTTATTGCCTTATACAGCTCGTTGAGTGTGGTCTTCGTGCCAGCATCGGTTTGTGGTGGTATATAGACGGCTTTGAATAATATACATTTATATGGAAATCATATATGGAAATCAGTCAATTGAAATAAATTCATTACTCCCTAATCTGTGGATTTCACATGACTGGGCAAGGGCGCAGACAAGGGTGGTCCTGGGAGGGTATAGGCCCACCCACTGTGGAGAATTAGTTTTTCCCAATAAAATAGCTTTATTACAGACATAAATATTCCTCAGTTTCATCAGCTATCCGGGTGGCTGGACTCAGACGAACCCACAGATGAAGAAGCCAGATGTGGAGGTCCTTGGCTGGCGTGGTTAAACGTGATCTGTGGTTGTGAGGCCGGTTGGACGTACTGCCAAATTCTCTGAAATGACGCCGGAGTTGATTTATGGTAGAGAAATGAACATTTAATTATCTGGCAACAGCTCTGTTGGACATTCCTGCAGTCAGCATTCCAACTGCATGCTCCCTCAAAACCTGAGACATCTGTGGCAACTGCACATTTAATGTGACAACTGCACATTTTAGTGACCTTTTATTGTCCCCAGCACAAGGTGCACCTGTATAATGATCATGCTATTTAATCAGCTTCTAGACAATTCATCCACCTGACCCGTGTGGCATATCTTGGCAAAGGAGAAATGCTCACTAACAGGGATGTAAATTAATTTGTGCACAAGCTTTTAACGAAAGAGGCTTTTTATGCATATTGCACACTTCTGGGATCTTTTATTTCAGCTCATGAAACATGGAACCAACACTTTACATTTTTGTTCAGTATAATTATTATATTATGGTTGCATAGTTGTGCCTTCAGAAAGTATTCATACCCCTTGACTTATTCCACATTTTGTTGTGTTACAGCCTGAATTCAAAATGTATTAAATATATTTTATTTCTTACCCATCTACACACAATACCCCATAATAACAAAGTGAAAGAAATAACACATTTACATAAGTATCCACGCCCGTGAGTCAATACATGTTAGAATCACCTTCGGAAACGATTACAGCTGTGAGTCTTGCTGGGTGTCCGTAAGAGCTTTGCACACCTGGAATGTACAATATTTGCACATTATTATTTTAAAATTATTCACGCTGTGAAGTTGGTTGTTGATCATTGCTAGACAGCCATTTTCAAAACTTGCCGTAGATTTTCAAGACGATTTAAGTCAAAACTGTAACTAGAGCACTCTAGGAACATTCAATGTCATCTTGGTAAGCAAATCCATGTAAGCCTTATGGCGCAGGTTATTGTCCTGCTGGAAGGTAAATTTGTCTCCCAGTGTCTGTCGGAAAGCAGACCACCAGGTTTTCCTCTTGGATTTGACTTTCTATTCTATTCTGTTTAATTTTTATCATAAACTCCCTAGTCCTTGCTGATGACAAGCATACCCATAACATGATGCAGCACCACATAGCTTGAAAATGTGAAGAGTGGTTCTCAGTGTTGTGCTGAAATCGCTCCAAACATAATGCTTTGTATTCAGGACATAAATTCAATTTCTTTGCCACATTTTCTGCAGGTTTACTTTAGTACTTTAGTGCCTTACTGCAATCAGGATGCATGTTTTGGAATAGTTGTATTCTGTAACAGGCTTCCTTCTTTTCACTCTGTCATTTGGTTATTGTTGTGGAGTAACTACAAAGTTGTTGATCCATCCTCAGATTTCTCCCTTTAAAGTCATAAAACCTTGTAACAGTTTTAAAGTCACTTTTGGCCTCATAATGAAATCTCTGAGTGGTTACATTCCTCTCCGGCAACTGAGTTAGGAAGGAAGAATTTATCTTTGCAATGACCGGGTGTATTGATACACCACATGAATGTAATTAATAACTTCAGCATGCTCAAAGGGATATTCAATGTGTATTTAAAAAAAAATACCCAACTACGAATAGGTGTCCTTCTTTGCAAGGCATTTGAAAACGTCCATTGTCTTTGTGGTTGATTTTGTGTTTTGAAATTCGCTGCTCGACTGAGGGACATTACAGATAATTGTATGTGTCATACAGAGATGAGGTAGTCATTCAAAAATCATGTTAAACACTATTGCATACAGAGTGTGTCTATGCAACTTATTTTGTGGCTTGTTAAGCAAATGTTTACTCCTGAACTTAATTAGGCTCGCCATAACAAAGTGGTTGGATACTTATTGACTCAAGACATTTCAGCTTTTCATTTTCTATTAATTTGTCATTTAAAAAAAGGATTTATCCTACTGCATTAGAGAGTTGTATGCAATAGGTAAGCATTTTGTCACTCACAAAGGGAACGTCTGCTTTCCTCAAATCTAACTTGCCTGTCACTATCACATTATCCATTGTAGTAACTTCCCATCCTAACTTCCTCTCACCCCCCTCCACAATAATTTAACCGTCTGTGTATAAGATAAACTCAGGTTTTTCCAACTGATAAATCTTAATAAACCCATCAGAGAGCTGATCCAAAACTAACTCACAACAGTCATGTTCAAGTAATGTGGTATCTGGAGGAAGCATCAGAGTAGCTGCATTACATGGTGTGCTACGTTGTATGACGATGTTAGGAGTCTCCAGTACCGGCCATAGTTTAGTACTGGCCATAGCTTTCTTGCTAATGGGATATTGTTTTGTGCAAGGTGGGGCAACACCTGTCAAGCACACTGGTTCCATAACCAAAGTTCCACAATCATAAAATAGGTTGTTCAAAGGAGCCTATCCACACCCCTCATCAACCTTCATTGGACCAATAGAAATTGATAATGGTATTGTCTGTTTCATATCGTAACCCATTTTCAATTATGTTAGCACAGCTGAAAACTGTTAAAAAGTACCCACAAAACACCAACATCAACAGTGAAGAGGCGATTCCGGGATGCTGGCCTTCTAGGCAGAGTTGCAAAGGAAAAGCCATATCTCAGATTGGCCAATAAAAATAAAAGATTAAGATGGGCAAAAGAACACAGACACTGGACTGCCTAGAAGTCCAGCATCCCGGAGTCGCCTCTTCACTGTTGACGTTGTGGCTGGTATTTTGCAGGTACTATTTAATGAAGCTGCCAGTTGAGGACTTGTGAGGCGTCTGTTTCTCAAACTAGACACACTAATGTACTTGTCCTCTTGCTCAGTTGTGCACCGGGGCCTCCCGCTCCTCTTTCTGTTTTGGTTAGAGCCAGTTGGCGCTGTTCTGTGAAGGGAGTAGTACACAGTGTTGTACGAGATCTTCAGTTTCTTGTCAATTTCTTCCATGGAATAGCGTTCATTTCTCAGAACAAGAATAGACTGACGAGTTTCAGACAAAAGGTTGTTGTTTCTAGCCATTTTGAGCCTGTAATCAAAAATCAAATCAAATCAAATTTTATTTGTCACATACACATGGTTAGCAGATGTTAATGCGAGTGTAGCGAAATGCTTGTGCTTCTAGTTCCGACAATGCAGTAATAACCAACAAGTAATCTAACTAACAATTCCAAAACTACTGTCTTATACACAGTGTAAGGGGATAAAGAATATGTACATAAAGATATATGAATGAGTGATGGTACAGAGCAGCATAGGCAAGATACAGTAGATAGTATCGAGTACAGTATATACATATGAGATGAGTATGTAAACAAAGTGGCATAGTTAAAGTGGCTAGTGATACATGTATTACATAAGGATGCAGTAGATGATATAGAGTACAGTATATACCTATGCATATGAGATTAATAATGTAGGGTATGTAACATTATATTAGGTAGCATTGTTTACAGTGGCTAGTGATATATTTTCCATCATTTCCCATCAATTCCCATTATTAAAGTGGCTGGAGTTGAGTCAGTGTCAGTGTGTTGGCAGCAGCCACTCAATGTTAGTGGTGGCTGTTTAACAGTCTGATGGCCTTGAGATAGAAGCTGTTTTTCAGTCTCTCGGTCCCAGCTTTGATGCACCTGTACTGACCTCGCCTTCTGGATGATAGCGGGGTGAACAGGCAGTGGTTCCGGTGGTTGTTGTCCTTGATGATCTTTATGGCCTTCCTGTAACATCGGGTGGTGTAGGTGTCCTGGAGGGCAGGTAGTTTGCCCCTGGTGATGCGTTGTGCAGACCCCACTACCCACTGGAGAGCCTTATGGTTGTGGGCGGAGCAGTTGCCGTACCAGGCGGTGATACAGCCTGCCAGGATGCTCTCTATTGTGCATCTGTAGAAGTTTGTGAGTGCTTTTGGTGACAAGCCGAATTTCTTCAGCCTCCTGAGGTTGAAGAGGCGCTGCTGCGCCTTCTTCACGATGCTGTCTGTGTGAGTGGACCAATTCAGTTTGTCTGTGATGTGTATTTTTTTTATTTATTTTACCTTTATTTTACTAGGCAAGTCAGTTAAGAACAAATTCTTATTTTCAATGACGGCCTAGGAACAGTGGGTTAACTGCCTGTTCAGGTGCAGAACGACAGATTTGTACCTTGTCAGCTCAGGGATTCGAACTTGCAACCTTTCGGTTACTAGTCCAACGCTCTAAACACTAGGCTACCCTGTATGCCGAGGAACTTAAAACTTACTACCCTCTCCACTACTGTTCCATCGATGTGGATAGGGGGGTGTTCCCTCTGCTGTTTCCTGAAGTCCACAATCATCTCCTTAGTTTTGTTGACGTTGAGTGTGAGGTTATTTTCCTGACACCACACTCCGAGGGCCCTCACCTCCTCCCTGTAGGCCGTCTCGTCGTTGTTGGTAATCAAGCCTACCACTGTTGTGTCGTCCGCAAACTTGATGATTGAGTTGGAGGCGTACGTGGCCACGCAGTCGTGGGTGAACAGGGACTACAGGAGAGGGCTCAGAACGCACCCTTGTGGGGCCCCAGTGTTGAGGATCAGCGGGGTGGAGATGTTGTTGCCTACCCTCACCACCTGGGGGCGGCCCGTCAGGAAGTCCAGTACCCAGTTGCACAGGGCGGGGTCGAGACCCAGGGCCTCGAGCTTGATGACGAGCTTGGAGGGTACTATGGTGTTGAATGCCGAGCTGTAGTCGATGAACAGCATTCTCACATAGGTATTCCTCTTGTCCAGGTGGGTTAGGGCAGTGTGCAGTGTGGTTGAGATTGCATCGTCTGTGGACCTATTTGGGCGGTAAGCAAATTGGAGTGGGTCTAGGGAGTCAGGTAGGGGGGAGGTGATATGGTCTTTTACTAGTCTCTCAAAGCACTTCATGATGACGGAAGTGAGTGCTACTGGGCGGTAGTCGTTTAGCTCAGTTACCTTAGCTTTCTTGGGAACAGGAACAATGGTGGCCCTCTTGAAGCATGTGGGAACAGCAGACTGGTATAGGGATTGATTGAATATGTCCGTAAACACACCGGCCAGCTGGTCTGCGCATGCTCTGAGGGCGAGGCTGGGGATGCCGTCTGGGCCTGCAGCCTTGCGAGGGTTAACACGTTTAAATGTTTTACTCACCTCGGCTGCAGAGAAGAAGATATTTTCGTTGCAGGCCGTGTCAGTGGCACTGTATTGTCCTCAAAGCGGGCAAAAAAGTTATTTAGTCTGCCTGGGAGCAAGACATCCTGGTCCGTGACTGGGCTGGTTTTCTTCTTGTAGTCCGTGATTGACTGTAGACCCTGCCACATACCTCTTGTGTCTGAGCCGTTGAATTGAGATTCTACTTTGTCTCTATACTGACGCTTAGCTTGTTTGATAGCCTTGCGGAGGGAATAGCTGCACTGTTTGTATTCGGTCATGTTACCAGTCACCTTGCCCTGATTAAAAGCAGTGGTTCGCGCTTTCAGTTTCACGCGAATGCTGCCATCAATCCACGGTTTCTGGTTAGGGAATGTTTTAATCGTTGCTATGGGAACGACATCTTCAACGCACGTTCTAATGAACTCGCACACCGAATCAGCGTATTCGTCAATGTTGTTATCTGTCGCAATACGAAACATATCCCAGTACACGTGATGGAAGCAGTCTTGGAGTGTGGAATCAGCTTGGTCGGACCAGCGTTGGACAGACCTCAGTGTGGGAGCTTCTTGTTTTAGTTTCTGTCTGTAGGCAGGGATCAACAAAATGGAGTCGTGGTCAGCTTTTCCGAAAGGAGGGCGGGGCAGGGCCTTATATGCGTCGCGGAAGTTAGAGTAACAATGATCCAAGGTTTTTCCAGCCCTGGTTGCGCAATCAATATGCTGATAAAATTTAGGGAGTCTTGTTTTCAGATTAGCCTTGTTAAAATCCCCAGCTACAATGAATGCAGCCTCCGGATAAATGGATTCCAGTTTGCAAAGAGTCAAATAAAGTTTGTTCAGAGCCATCGATGTGTCTGCTTGGGGGGGAATATATACGGCTGTGATTATAATCGAAGAGAATTCTCTTGGTAGATAATGCGGTCGACATTTGATTGTGAGGAATTCTAAATCAGGTGAACAGAAGGATTTGAGTTCCTGTATGTTTCTTTGATCACACCACGTCTCGTTAGCCATAAGGCATACGCCCCCGCCCCTCTTCTTACCAGAAAGATGTTTGTTTCTGTCGGCGCGATGCGTGGAGAAACCCGCTGGCTGCACCGCCTCCGATAGCGTATCTCCAGTGAGCCATGTTTCCGTGAAGCAAAGAACGTTACAGTCTCTGATGTCCCTCTGGAATGCTACCCTTGCTCCGATTTCATCAACCTTGTTGTCAAGAGACTGGACATTGGCGAGAAGAATGCTAGGGAGTGGTGCACGATGTGCCCGTCTCCGGAGTCTGACCAGAAGACCGCCTCGTTTCCCTCTTTTACTAACCCACAAATGCTGATGCTCCCGATACTCAAGTAGTCTAATGAAGGCCAGTTTTATTGCTTCTTTAATTAGAACAACAGTTTTCAGCTATGCTAACATAATTGCAAAAGAGTTTTAAAATGATCAATTAGCCTTTTAAAATGATAAACTTGGATTAGCTAACAGAATGTGCCATTGCAACACAGGAGTGATGGTTGTGGATAATGGGCATCTGTAAGTCTATGTAGATTTTCCATAAAAAAAATCAGCTGTTTCTAGCTACAAAAGTATTTACAACACTAACAATGTCTACACTGTATGTAATAGACAAACTTTTGAACGGTAGTGTGTATGTTTTGTATAAGAAATGGGCAATACAGTGATTACAGCACCCGTATCTACAGCACCCGTATCTACTAAAAAATCTACTGCAAAGTTGTTAACCATCATGTTCACATATATTCCATTCGATTTCATATGTACAAAAGCTGAGATGGGATGTAAGACGGGGTCTAGTCGTTTCTAGTAGTATTCCTTGCAATAAATCTGGGCCAATGGCAAATAACAAGTAGTCTATTTCAGATTCAACAAATAAACAATTTTGACCAATGAGAACTTGTCATGTAGCCATGAGTCCCGGACTGAAATTCCTCCCATGTCTCTGACCTATTGATATTACAGAAAAAACACTATTTCCATTGATCGTTATTACTCTATTGACCTCTCGTCTTCTGCATTGTGTATTTATCTTGAAGTATTCTACAAAATGTTAACATCATTTCAATTTGACTTCATGGGGTATTGTGTGTAGGCCAGTGACATGCCAATTTGAAACTGTTTTTGGCAACAGAACCAATTACATGTTCTGGTACCCTCTGCACATAATTGATGGGGCTGACAGCCAAGCACCTGTAGATAGTTTTTTATTTTTTTTATTTTACCTTTTTTTAACCAGGCAAGTCAGTTAAGAACAAATTCTTATTTTCAATGACGGCCTAGGAACAGTGGGTTAACTGCCTGTTCAGGGGCAGAACGACAGATTTGTACCTTGTCAGCTCGGGGGTTTGAACTTGCAACCTTCCGGTTACAAGTCCAATGCTCTAACCACTAGGCTACCCTGCCGCCCCAGGTTTGGTTTCATCACGTAAACAAGGGAGATTTTCACAGACTAAAAATCCATGTCTAATAAATATGACCTCTTTTGTGGATGACTGTTCCCTTTATTCTTCCACCCTGAGATTGTACATGCTTAACCACCTTCACAACCCCCATGAAGAGATTCAGGAGGAGAGGAGATACTTTTGTTTTCAGGCTACGGGCAGTAAAACCGGCTCCTTGAGTGCCATTCTAACTGAAGTTGCAGCTTTAAAATGAGGAAATGCTTAATTGTCAAACAGACGGCGAACATCCAAATCTGTACAATACATGAATGTCAAACAAGTTAAAGTGTCTTGGGTAAACATTCAGATGCAGCTACATTTATGGATGAAATGAACCATTTCCTTTTTTTTCAGTTTAACTGCGATTGTAATGTTATGTGTGTATGCACAGGTATACACACGGACACAAACAAACCTCCCCCACACATGCAAAAGCCACACCATTTCTTTGCTGTATGCGTTGGTCTCACAAATCTTCCTCCCCAACACTTGTGGGTAATTAAAGCATTGAAACAGCAGCAGGTTTTAAAAACAGATTAGACTGCGAGGTAATTATTGTGGTGATGACTCCCACTGAGTCATGTGGGCCGACCGCATGGCACAGCCCCTCCTATCACCACCCACCCCCTCTCCCAAAGAACTCTCTGTATACGTTCTCAGCTACATCCCAAATGGCACCATTTTCGCTATATAATGGCCTTGTCAAAGTAGTGCACTTTATAGTAAATAGGGTGCCATTTGGGATACATGACTCCTGAGCATTCCTCTCCAAAACGCCATCTGTCCTAACCTCGAATCAATATTGATTACCTGCCTTCCCCTACACACACACACACACACATAGTAAAGTGGAAATGTCTCTCCTGCATCTCCATAACAGTAAAGGTCTCTGGGATGAGAGTTCTCAGATGGTGTCATTTCTTCTGTTTACATGCCAAATTAAACAGAGCTTAATTATCTGTTGCACTAGGAGTCACCTTTCTTGTTGGTGGTAAATTAGAAAACGTCCCCGTACTTTCCAACCACCCTATATGTCGTTTGGCTTTTTAATGAGAGCTGGGTATAGAGAAGGGAGAATGTCCCATCTGCTGTGTGTATAATGGCTGGGTTCTTGAGTCTTTCTTCATTACTGTGTCCCAAATAGCACCCTATTCCCTCTGTAATGCACTACGTTTGACCAGAGCCCTGTAGACTGTGGTCAAACGTAGTGCACCATATAGGGAAGAGGGTGCCATTTGGGACACATACATCATCTCTTACAGCACTGCAGGAGTGCCAGGACGTTGCAGACAGCACCCATCTGCTGGCCAATGCAGGGGAAAAAATACTCTCACTCACTCACTCACTCACATAGCCAAGACAAGCTCTGTGTTGGAAATGTTACCATATTCACTATATAGTGCACTACTTTCGACCAGAGCACCATTAGGCAGCTTTGTTATTAATACATGAACAATGATAACATGATGAAATCTTAAAGATAACAAGGAGCATTGTAGAGATACTCATGGACAGTAATGTGTTCATATCCCTGCAGCGCTGGGAATCTTTAGTGTCTGGGAAGCTTAAACTAAGGGTGAAGCTACTGCAGTTTGGCAGCCCTCCCCATTTTACACATTCTAAATTTGCTGAGTTCTGGCACCTTTTTCCATATATAGTGCACTATCGGAATAGATTGCCATTTGGAACGTAGGCCAGGTTATCACTATTGATAAGGGGCCCCCTTTCCCTCCTCTCTCCTCAAAGTGCTTTTGGGGTTTTCGCATTAGTCTTTCATAGACAGGTAAGTCATCCTGCTGTCAGCTAGACTCCCTGTTGAGAGGAGGTGGTACAGTAGCGAGAGGTGTTAGGTTTCGCATAGCCCCTTGTCGAGCACGCCACGCCACGTCAGAGAGAGAGAGAGAGAGAGAGAGAGAGAATACACCGGTTCATGTCGGTCAGATTGATAAAGGCTTGGGCAGCAGAGGAGAACTAGGAGACTGCAGGTCGAGCGACAGGTGAAAGGAAAGAGTGGAAAGGGTTGAGCGGTAAAAAGGATTGTTTGGAGAATGGGTGAAGTGGAGAAAGAATAGAGCAGGGAAGGAGTGAGACAGGAAAAAGGAGAGAGTGTGGAAGGGTTGGGTGGGGGAGGTGTAGGGTGCGGTGAGTGGGTAATGTGTGGACAGCGCCCTGCGCCTCCCCTCATCTTGGGTTTGGGACGCTTGTTCATCTTAGCGTGTTCCAATTTGCATCTCACTCAGATTTCCCAATCTCTGCATTGCATATGAAGGGCGCAGGATTTGACAGGCAGGCCGCTCGGCACACTGATGTTTTATTATCAGTGAAACACATCAGGTCTCCTCTCTCCTCTGACTAGTACAACAGTTAATTTCCTCCTATATTGGGCCTTTACCTCATGATATTTAATCAGGAATCTCTACTTGCTAATCTATATGAGGCCGTAGTTACATACAGTATAACAATCAATCTCAGGTTGAATAGTGTCTGGAGGTAAACTATAATTGAAAGGTTACCCATATCTTTACACTGTCTAGACTGATATCGAATTGATATTTCTCTTGAAGCCCTTGTGATAGAATAGAATGATGGAGGGGAATGGGATCAGATGGAAATAACCATAGGTATATGTCGCATAGGTGCTCCCTTATCCCAGAATAATGATTAATAGTTCCATATGAATCACTCCCTGAATGTGGCTAGGAGGCATACCAACATCTTAAATTTACATTTACATTTAAATCATTTAGCAGACGCTCTTATCCAGAGCGACTCACAAATTGGTGCGTTCACCTTAAGACATCCAGTGGAACAGCCACTTTACAATAGTGCATCTAAATCTTTTAAGGGGGGTGAGAAGGATTACTTTATCCTATCCTAGGTATTCCTGAAAGAGGTGGGGTTTCAGGTGTCTCCGGAAGGTGGTGATTGACTCCGCTGTCCTGGCATCGTGAGGGAGTTTGTTCCACCATTGGGGGGCCAGAGCAGCGAACAGTTTTGACTGGGCTGCGCGGGAACTGTACTTCCTCAGTGGTAGGGAGGCGAGCAGGCCAGAGGTGGATGAACGCAGTGCCCTTGTTTGGGTGTAGGGCCTGATCAGAGCCTGGAGGTACTGAGGTGCCGTTCCCCTCACAGCTCCGTAGGCAAGCACCATGGTCTTGTAGCGGATGCGAGCTTCAACTGGAAGCCAGTGGAGAGAGCGGAGGAGCGGGGTGACAAATAAATAAAATTAAATGGTTCATGGAGGTTGGGAGAAAGGTTTTAAACATGTATGGAAGCCTGCAGATGTGTCCCTTTCATAGCACACAGCAAATTGGCTAGTGTTAACTTAGTGTTGATTTTGCAATGTAACATTTATATTGTTGATTGGGGAGTTAAATAAACACTCAGTGGTGTAAAATAACCTGAGTGTTGGTGTTAATAAAACCACACCGAACATTATCATATTTCCCAGCATGCTCTATTGCAGGATGCTTCTTTTAGAATTGTTTGCTTGAATATTGATTGATAAATACATCTCATGCTACTGAAACATAAATAACGTATATATTTATCTAAACTATTCCAATCTGTTACTTGGATTTATTGCACCAGTTACTGAAAATGTTGTTCCAGTTTATATGTTTAAGGTAGTCGCATATCCTCAACTCCCAACCCTGTTAGTCATTCTGATTGCAGGTCAGTGAATAGAAATTTCAAAATTTAGCTATGCTCACTCTGGCTGGATTCCAATAGGAATTACACATCACTTTACAAACCAGCATAATGTGATTTGCAGACCTGATGTGGCCTGTAGACTGAGTTTAAGTCCACTGTACAAATATCTCCTCAAGAGAAGGCCTTATGACTTAACAATATATTCACTTAGGATCTCATTTGGTGAAGGCCACAAGACTGAAAATGTATGAATGCAACAAACCATGTCTCTGTCACTAGCAAAACAGTCATGGATGGTACAGGTAAGACAAAAATTCACTTGAAAGGCACCCTGGGAAATATGCAAATACGGCTTAAAACCCCTGGAGGGCTGAACATTTTCTGGTTTGGGATTTTGCACCATTCCAGTTATGGCTTTTCAGAGTAGGGGCTGTGGCGTTCATGACATTTTGTCAGTCGGTTATTGTCATGCAAAAGATTGCTGGTCTCACGGTAATTGACCGCTAATTAACGTAAACATGTTTAGCGCCTCCACACAATCAATTTGCTGATGCACACCTTCGGAGCATCTACATTTTAAAAAGTTGAATAAATCAATTTTATAAACACCATCATAATAAATAAATAATTTATTTTAGTCAGGTCAAAGGAAACATTATGATATTTGTTGAATTTTGGAGTATGGGCTAGAGGAAAGACAGAGTATAGGCTAGACCAATAATGTACCAAAGACTATAGCTGCAGGAAGACGTTTGGGGTGGGGTGGGGGTGCTGCAAATGGGGGGGTGGGACATTTTTTCCTGCGCTGCAGACAGCTGTATCTGTCCAGTAATACAGGACTAGTAAAAGGCCCAGTGCACTACTTTTGTTTCCAGCTCAGCAGAGGGCTATATCTGTCCTCTAAAAAAAACATGCTAAGCTGGCCCGGTCATTAGGCAGGATTATGTGGTCACCTATGGCGGCAAATTGAAGAGTGAGGCATTTTCTGAGCTAAACTGACCAAGACACACCTCCAACAACACCTATAACCTCACATAATTCTGCCCCAAATAATGACAATTTCTCAGTCAGTGGCATATGGGCTTTTTAGGTGAGCGCTGATGCTGCCCTGTTATAAGCAGTGCCTACTTTGTCAAAGGCAGGGGCACAAAATATCTTGCTTGTCCATTCCCAGTGTGCCTCTCCAGGGTGCTGTTAGAGAGACGCATCGTTGCCACGCTCCACCAATGTTCTGTCAAAAAAATGATTTAACATAAATCATATAGTATATGGCAGAAAGTGTATGTGGCCTTCTCTGTAGCCTACAGGCTGGAGATAAAATGGATGACAATTTAATGAGACAGACACGTTTCACCACATGCAGGTTTCTCCAATCAAATAGCCTAACCTAAATGGTGCCCAAACAACATATCCTAAAAACAGGACAGGTCAATGTAAAATAGACAGTATGGAATGGATAATCAGGCTGCTCAATGCTGATGTCCAGGAGTTTCACTCCATGGGCTAAGTAGTAATGATCAGTGGTTTCAAGTTTGTATCCAAACATTTTTGGCTAGCCAATCATAGCGAAAAATAAAATAATTGTGCATTTCCCACTGTGTAAACACATTGCAAATGGGCTTAGAATAACTCCTGATAAAGTTGGGTAGCTGACCCTCAGAGCTTAAATAGCCAAATTGATTAATCACAGGAATCAAGACTAATAAAGCCAACGCAACAGCCTGTTTTACAAACGGGACCCCAACACGGATGGGCATTCACAAAATTCCATTGTAGGCCGACACTGTAGGCTACACCCCAGTAAGCATACATGGACCGATGCCGATGTCTTCTGGACGTCTTTTTTTTAATCCTGTCCAGAGCAGCAGTCCAGGCAGGCCTTGATTTCCATGTCCACGGACATTGGCTTTTGGTCTGGTCTGGACCAGACTTGATTGGCCCAAACATAGACATCTATGTTTGGTTCAGAATTGGTCCTTTCTGGACTGGCCTTTATTTGGTCCAGGCATTGACATCTATAAATAAAGCCTTTTCAATTTTTTCAGAACTGAAAATTAACCTGATTTCAATGTCCAGAAAATACGTCTTTTCACCTTTCATTCAGAACCTAAATTGAACCCAATTCAATGTCTGGACAACAAGTATTTTAGATATCTTTTCAACATAATTTTTCTTACTGGGACTATTGTAGTTTTACTGGGGAAGCAATCATTTTGTCTCAGAATGTCCAGCTCTGTAAAATACAGTAGTACTATGTGAGAGAAATGTTTTTCCCATGCTGCAGACGGCTATATTAGTTCACTAATACAGGAGTTGTAAAGGACCAGGGCACTACAGTTGTGATACATAATTTCTTTCAAAATTAAGAAAACTTATATATTTTATATATATATATATATATATATATATATATACAGTGGGGCAAAAAGGTATTTAGTCAGCCACCACTTGTGCAAGTTCAACCACTTAAAAAGATGAGAGAGGCCTGTAATTTTCATCATAGGTACACTTCACATATGACAGACAAAATTCCAGAAAATCATATTGTAGGATTTTTAATGAATTTATTTACAAATTATGGTGGAAAATAAGTATTTGGTCAATAACAAAAGCTTATTTCAATACTTTGTTATATACCCTTTGTTGGCAATGACAGAGGACAAACATTTTCTGTAAGTCTTTACAAGGTTTTCACACACTGTTGCTGGTATTTTGGCCCATTTCTCCATGCAGATCTCCTCTAGAGCAATGATGTTTTGGGGCTGTTGCTGGGCAACACAGACTTTCAACTCCCTCCAAAGATTTTCTATGGGGTTGAGATCTGGAGACTGGCTAGGCCACTCTAGGACCTTGAAATGCTTCTTATGAAGCCACTCCTTCGTTGCCCGGGCGGTGTGTTTGGGATCATTGTCATGCTGAAAGACCCAGCCACATTTCATCTTCAATGCCTTGCTGATGGTAGGCTTTGTTACTTTGGTCCCAGCTCTCTACAGGTCATTCACTAGGTCTTCTTCATTCATATTCATGAAATCACAAGTGCAATATTGTGCAATATTGTGGTTCTGGGAATTTTGCTCACCGTTCTTGTGATCATTTTGACCCCACGGGGTGAGATCTTGCGTGGAGCCCCAGATCGAGGGAGATTATCAGTGGTCTTGTATGTCTTCCATTTCCTAATAATTGATTTCTTCAAACCAAGCTGCTTACCTATTGCAGATTCTGTCTTCCCAGCCTGGTGCAGGTCTACAATTTTGTTTATGGTGTCCTTTTGACAGCTCTTTGGTCTTAGCCATAGTGGTGTTTGGAGTGTGACTGTTTGAGGTTGTGGACACGTGTCTTTTATACTGATAACAAGTTCAAACAGGTGCCATTAATACAGGTAACGAGTGGAGGACAGAGGAGCCTCTTAAAGAAGAGATTACAGGTCTGTGAGAGCCAGAACAGAAATCTTGCTTGTTTTTAGGTGACCAAATACTTATTTTCCACCATCATTTGCAAATAAATTCATAAAAGATCCTACAATGTGATTTTCTGGATTTTTTTCTCATTTTGTCTGTCATAGTTGAAGTGTACCTATGATGAAAATGATAGGCCTCTCTCATCTTTTAAAGTGGGAGAACTTGCACAATTGGTGGCTGACTAAATACTTTTTTGCCCCACTGTACATAATGCTATGCTAGGCTATTGATAAACTTACACAAACGCTTGGATTGCTTTCGCTGTAAGGCATAATTTCAAAATCTGAGACGACAGGTGAATTAACAAAAGGCTAAACTGTGTTTTGCAATATTGCACTTGTGATATCATGAATATTAATGTTTTTTAGTAATATTATTTGACTGTTGCGCTGTGCTATTCAGCAGTTGCTGACGAAAATGATCCCGCGACAGGGATGGGTAGCGTCAAGAAGTTTTAAACAGGTCAACATTCACAAGGACGTAGGGCCAGATCGATTACCAGGATGTGTACTCCGAGCATGTACTGACCAACTGGCAAGTGTCTTCACTGACATTTTCAACCTGTCCCTGACTGAGTCTGTAATACCAACATGTTTCAAGCAGACCCCCATAGTCCCTGTGCCCAAGAACACTAAGGTAAACTGCCTAAATGACTACCTACCCATAGCACTCAAGTTTGTAGCCATGAAGTGCTTTGAAGGCTGGCCATGGCTCACATCAACACTATTATCCCAGAATCCCTAGACCCACTCCAATTTGCATACCACTCCAAAAGACCCACAGCTGATGCAATCTCTATTGCACTCCACACCGCCTTTTCACACCTGGACAAAACGAACACCATGTGAGAATGCTATTCACTGACTACAGCTCAGCATTCAACACAATAGTGCCCTTAAAGCAAATCACTAAGCTAAGGACCCTGGGACTAAACACCTCCCTCTGCAACTGTATCCTGGACTTCCTGACGGGCCGCCCCCAGGTGGTAAGGGTAGGCAACAACACATTCGCCACGCTCATCCTCAACACGGGGGCCGCTCAGGGGTGTGTGCTCAGTCCCCTCCAGAGACCTGGCCGTGTGGTGACAGGACAACAACTTCTCCCTCAATGTGATCAAGATGATTGTGGATTACAGGAAAAGGAGGACCGAGCACACCCCATTCTCATCGACAGGGTTGCAGTGAGGCAGACTATCATGGTTCAAACACACGAAGACAGTCATGAAGAGGCAACGACAAAGCCTATTCCCCCTTAGGAGACTGAAAAGATTTGGCATGGGTCCTTAGATCCTCAAAGGTTTCCACAGATGCACCATCAAGAGCATCTGGTATGGCAGCTGCCCGGCCTCTGACCGCAAGGCACTACAGAGGGTAGTGCGAACAGACCAGTATATCACTGGGGCTAAGCTTCCTGCCATCCAGGACCTCTATACCAGGCAGTGTCAGAGGAAGGCCCTAAAAATTATCAAGACTCCAGCCACCCTCCTCATAGACTGTTCTCTCTGCTACTGCATGACAAGCTGTACAGGAGCGCCCATTCTAGGTCCAAAAGGCTTCTTAACAGCTTCTACCCCAAGCCATAAGACTCCTGAACAGCTAATCAAAGGGCCACCCAGACCCCTCAATTACGCTGCTGCTATTCTCTGTTCATTATCTATGCACATGTACATATTACCTCAATTACCTAGACTAACCAATGCCCCCGCACATTGACTCTTTACCGGTACCACCTGTAAATAGCCTTGCTATAGTTATTTTACTGCTGCTGTTTAATTATTTGTTACTTTACATTTTTTTAATTAAAAACTTCAAGTGACAAATACAATTTGATTTGATTTTGAACTACAAGAATCAAGAGCATGCTCACCCACACTGGGGTTTGTGTGTGTGTGTATGTCCTGAACTGTGTGTGTTTGTGCGCGCATGAGCATCTCTCTCTCTCTCTCTCTCTCTCTCTCTGTGTACATGTTCGTGTGTGCAAGTGCGGCTGTCTCCTGAGTGGTTTGTGTAGTGACGTGTCTATGCCAGTGGGTGGTGGCGAATAAGGATCTTCTCATTTAGCATCTGTAATGAAATGTTTATTTTCAATGTCTCATCTACTACCTCATATTCAATCTCTGAGGTGGGCTCTTCCTGGCTGACAAGACTGCCTCTACTATTCCCTATGTAGTGCACTCCTTTTGACAAATGCCCATAGGCAGCGTTGTATTTTAAGACAGGCTTGAATATGTAAATAAGCAAATAGGCAGAGGGGAAGCCAACATTGTCTAATTCTTGTATTTTGTATGGTGGTAAACACTATACAATGCAATTTACCGTCACCTATTTGGTACATGGTGTTACAGACCAAGTAAAAAAAATCATGAAATAATGTCAAGCCCAAAAGGCTCATGCAATGTAGAACTGCATTGAAAACCATTGTAGCCTATATCATAGAAATCAAAAGCTATTTCCATGTGGAAATGTTATGGGGTTTGCTCCATTTGTTTTGTTGGTAGCCCTACATTATGCTGAAATAGCCACAACAGCCTATTGGCTACTGTCTTAAACTGTAAGTGCACAGCCTCAGTGTTCACTGTAAATTCTCACAACGTTCAAGTTTCCTCTCACAAGACCAAACATTTGCTCAGAGCCGCAAAACATTGAGGGAACATTGGACATTGTAATCATTGCTTGGCTGCCGTTTGACAAATAACAATAATCTTGCTCTTTTTTACAGAATAATAGGCTATACGTGCGCTCTAGCCAGCAGAGGACAGATAGCGCTGTTGGCTAGAGTGCTCGTGCCAATATCAGAGACGGCCCAATCGCTATAGAAATCGCCCTAGTCTATTGACGCACCAGAGCATCCATCTAAGTTACATAATAAAAAAATCCCCATCAAAATACTTCAGTTTAAGCTAGAGATATCAGATCTTCTCCATAAACTGCCTCTCAATCCACCACATCCGCTTAATGATGGCCTTCCGCATCTGCGGTGGAAGGTGGCCGAGCTATAGTAGTGTTTCTCAGACCATGGGACATCCCGAAATTGGTCCTCTCACGAAAAGTAATATATAAACTACTATGACCACTCTATGGTAAGACCATCTTAAAACAATTCCATATGTCAGCTTATGACGCCCATTTAACTTGTATTTGGGGCTCATAAGCATATTAGGGAATGTGGTCAAATATATGTGTATTCATGCCAATCGTCAGTGGAATTGTAGCAGTTTAAGTGATTGAATATGAGATTGAATATGAGGGGCTCCCGAGTGGCACAGTGGTCTAAGGCACTGCATCTCAGTGCTAGTGGCATCACTACAGACCTTGGTTAGATCCCGGGCTGTATCACAACCGGCCATGATCGGGAGTCCCATAGGGCGGTGCACAATTGGCACAGCGCCGTCCAGGTTAGGGGAGAGTTTGGCCGGGGTAAGCCATCAATGTAAATAAGAATTTGTTCTTAACTGACTTGCCTAGGTGAATAAAGGTTAAATAACTAAATAAGTGTTTGATGGTTATGACGATGCAAGTTCAGCACCTCCTTTGATACTGTCTACTCTGCACATTTTTTAAGAGCATGTGTCACTAATGAGCTGCACTATAAATTGGTTATTGTGCATTTTCCAGTAATATAACAGAAACTTAATGCTGTGAATTTGAATTTGTGTCTGTGGGACCAATTTTCAATGTTTACTAAAAGAAAAATGATACAATTAATTCTTTTTTAACCTGAGACTCATTGGCCTTGGCTCATTTCCTGTGAACAACATGTAAAATAAAGCATTTTTATTGAGTGCACACTGTGCACCCCCCTACACATTTATATTACATATGTGGTGTTCGGTTCCACTGGATCCAAGAGTAATAAAAGTGTGGAAAAGTGTGTGTGTAGGTGAAAACAAGTAAAAATGAAACAAAAAGGTTTGCTGTTTGCCTTCACTCTGTCTTCCTCCTCCCTGGGCCTGCTGTTTCAACATAGTTTCTTGGTTCTGTCTCCCTGCCTGTCTACCTTTCTCCCGCTTTCTTTCACTCTTTACCCTTTGCAGAGTGTGAAACTACACAATGTATTGCAGGTACCTACACAATGTTATTACAATCATTAACTTCTTTTGAACTGTTCATCCCAGACAACATCCATAAAATCATTCTGGACTGCACTAATTTGGAGGGAAGGCATGTTTTTGGAGAGAGGTGGAAGGAGATGGACCAAACTCATTTACATGCATACTTTGAGGTTCTTATCCTTGCTGGTGTTTTCAGATTGAATGGGGGATCCACAGAATCCCTGTGGGATGCAGAAACTACCAGAGAACTCTTCTGTGCAACAATGTCTCTAGAAAACGTCCACATTATTGCCAGGATTATGCAGTTCGATAACCGAGACAACAGACCAGCTCGGCGGCAGAGAGAAAAGCTAGCTGCAATTAGGTCAGTCTTGGACAAGTGGGTGGACCTTCCCCTGCTTTACAACCCTGGGACCAATATTACTGTTGATGATCAGCGTATGCAAATTATTATAGATGACGTCATACATGTCGTAGTGTTCACAGGGTAGCCTTTTTGTCTTCTACCAAAACCAATACCAAAACTGGCTGTTTGACAACAACAACAAAAGCTTTGAAGGTCATTGACCATGTACTTCCGATAAAGTTATACAAGCATCGGCACACTGTTTGAAAGTAAACTGCTTAGCGATGCCTCTGGTATCAAGGGTAACATCACTACTGGAAATAATTTATGAGTAAGTTATTATAAAATTCACAACAATTGTCTGCCACCAGTAATACATGCTAGTAACCTACTGTGCCTTCACTGACTCTTCTGTATTGACGGTTGGCTCAAATAAAACCTATTTTACACCATGCCCCTCAAAATGCTAATGAGTCTGAGCCAGCACATTGCCCCACCTACATTTCAAAGTGCAGTAATGATTGTACGTTATATTTAAAATATTGTGTAGCAAAATGTACAATTATACTAGATTATCTGCAAATGTACCCTAAAAGATACCGACTAGTATCAAGTGAGTTCCCATGTTTACCTTATAATCGCAGTTGTCATTATGGTTATTGTGCTTTGACCTTTTTGTAAACCAGAGAATAACATTGTACCATAACCATATTCTTATTTTTGAAAGTGTGGATATATGTTCTTGTTAACAAATATGGTGCATTCAGAAAGTATTCAGATCCCTTGCCTTTTTCCCATTTTTTTAACGTTACAGCCTTATTCTAAAAGAAATGCTCATCAATCTACAGACAATATCCCATAATGACAAAGCTAATTTTTTGCAAATGTATTACAATAAAAAATAACTGAAATTCCTTATTTATATAAGTATTCAGACCCTTTGCTATGAGACTCGAAATTGAGCTCAGGTGCATTCTGTATCCATTGATCATCCTTGAGATGTTTCTACAACTTGATTGGAGTCCACCTGTCGTAAATGTTATGCATTGAACATGATTTGAAAAGGCACACCTTTCTATATAAGGTCCCACATTTGACAGGGCATGTCAGAGCAAAAACCAAGCCAAAAGTTCGAAGGAATTGTCTGTTGAGCTCCGAGACAGGAATGTGTCGAGGCACAGATCTGGGTAGGGTGACAAAACATTTCTGCTGCCATTGACTGTCCCCAAAACACAGTGGCCTCCATCATTCTTAAATGGAAGAAGCTCTGACAGAGCCCCAGAGTTCCTCTGTGGAGATGGGAGAAATGTCAAGGACAACCATCTCTGCAGCACTCCAATCAGTTCTTTATTGTAGAGTGGCTAGACGGAAGCCACTCCTCAGTAAAAGGCACATGACAACCCGCTTGGAGTTTGCCAAAAGGCACATAAAGGAGTCTCAGACCATGAGAAACAAGATTCTCTGTTCTGATGAAACCAAGATTGAACGCTTTGGCCAGAATGTCAAGCGTCACATCTGGAGGAAGCCTGGCGCCATCCATACGGTGAAGCATGGTGGTGGCAGCATCATGCTGTGGGGATGTTTTTCAGTGACAGGGAATTAAAAACTAGTCAGGATCGTGGGAAAGATGAATGCAGCCAAGTACAGAGAGATCCTTGATGAAAACCTGGTCCAGAGCACTCAGGACCTCAGACTGGGGCGAAGGTTGACATTCCAACAGGACAACGATCTGAACATGATCGAACTCTGGAAAGACCTGGAAATAGCTATATAGCGACGCTGCTCATCCAACCTGACAGAGCTTGAACGGATCTGCAGAGAAGAATGGGAGAAAATCTCCAAATGCAGGTGTGCCAAGCTTGTAGCGTTATACCCAAGAATACTTGAGGCTGTAATCACTGCCAAAGGTGCTTCAACGAAGTACTGAGTAAAGGGTCTGAACACCTATGCCAATGTAATGTTTTGTCATTATGGGTATTGTGCTTAGATTGATGAAGGGGGGAAAATAACTAAATGTGGAAAAAGTCAAGGGGTCTGAATACTTTCCGGATGCACTGTATGTATCTGGTGGTACTGCTCAGACATTAAAGGCATTTTAACCAACATAAACATATCTGTATTCCCAGTCAAGTGAAATCCATATATTAGGGACTAATGAATTTATTTCAATTGACATATTTCCTTATATGTGACCCGTTTCAGTAAGCTAGACATATGTCACACTTCACCACTTCACAGGAGAGGCATTGACCGTAAATATTTTATTTATCATCAAAATTAGTTTTGGGGAAGAAATTCTTTCTGGAACATGTGAACTTTCATGTGCCTGTAAACCTCTTCTGGATAGGACCCTTCATCTCAATTTCCACCTAAAATGACATACCCACATCTAACTGTCTGTAGCTCAGGACCTGAAGCATGGATATACATTTTCTTGATACTATTTGAAAGGAAACACTTTGAAGTTCGTGGAGATGTGAAGTTAATGTAGGACAATATACACCATATACACATCACAGTAATGAGAGTGGTTCATAATATTTGGTATCAAGTCTCCCATGTGTCCCTCACAAGTTTGCCCAAATGTACCCAAGTGGCCAAATTGGTACATAACTTAGTACATAACTATAGAAAAAAATGGTTTACACACTCCCAGGAATGTCATACGTGATGGATCATTAACTTCCCTACATAAAAGGTACTAACCTTCACACCTTTAGATGGCCGGGCGGGGATGGGTGTGGAGCCAGAGGCAGCAGAGGGGTCAGACTGGAGGATCCAGGTCTTATGTTTGAATGAGTGGGCGATGGAGGAGTCTACCACTATTGAGGATATTTTTTAAATCAGTTAGAACTCAAGTTTAATATTATTTATTTTATTTAACTTTTATTTTAGCAGGGGGTGAGCTGTTACAATGGCTGTTACTCCTACAAAGGGGAATCACATTCTCATGTACAGCCCAGCTCATTGGCTATCTAGCTAGCTATGTTTCAAAACCATAGGTAGCCATTGGACCAATACACTGTCAATCAAGTGAACACCGCCCGTCTCATTGGTGCATAATGATGGCTGACCTTCATGGGCTAATTGACGTGTTGTGTAGCCAATATGTAACATAGAATGATGAAACAAGGTTTGGTTGCCTTCTAGAGTGTCTGAGGATTTTACAGAAACCCGAGCATGACTGGGTGAGACAAGGTTTAGTGGATTAGATTTCATAAATTGTTTTGTTGCAAGTTGAAAGAGTCAGAACTCATGTGAAATTCTGTATGCAACATGGATCGTGTTAGGACATAAAAAACTATACTTCATTGTCAGGGTTTACTAGGAGTGGTGGGTAGGAGTCAGGCACAGAGAGCAGAGGGTTCGGTGAAATGTAATGATTTATTCTCCGGCACAAAACGGTCATGCCAAATTACAGGGTGCATAACACTGACCAGCCCAAACACAGGACAAACAGTCCGGAGAAAACAAAGCGAAAACACATCCAGAACCAACAGAGTAACAAAATATTTCTGCACAAACCTAAGCGGGCCTAACAGGTTTAAGTAGACAAAAATCAAGAAACACAAAAAGGAACAGGTGCAACTAATAATACTAAACTAACAGAAAAGGAAAAAGGGATCGGTGGCGGCTAGTAGACCGGCGACGACGAAAGCCGAGATCCGCCCGAAGAGGCAGGGGAGCCACCTTCGGTGGGAGTCGTAACATTCATTTTATCCCTGTGACCGTCAGGATGACAAATCAGAGCAAGATTACTGAATATAAGTACATTATTTACAGTCAGAGGGGAATGTATCAAACCAGTTGCCTTGATAAAATTTGTTTGTTGTGCACTATCCTCAAAATATCGCATGGTCTTTTTTTCTGTAATAGCTACTGTAAATTGGACACTGCAGTTAGATTAACAATAATTTAAGCTTTCTGACCATGTAAGACATGCCTATGTCCCTGCCTATGTCCCGGAAAGTTGGCTTTTGTTTACAACGCCATTCTAGTCAAATATTGTATATTGAGCAGTAACTGTCCTGACTTCAGGACACTGAAATCACATCAAAATAAAGTGTTTTACCATTTTCAGGACAAGCAGAGCTACAGAACACAAAGCAATCTGACATAAGCAGTTGCATTCATGAGTTTTATCGACAACAAAAAAGATCTACCAAAGCAAAAATCCATTAAAAATTAATGTATATGAATGCTGTAAGTACAGAAATGATTTCTCAGTGGAATAATGAATATAACTGGTCAGTGACAACTGTTTGGAGTTTGTGACAACAACTATGTGAGCTTATTGCAGTATTATTGAGACTATGTCCTTGGATTTCCTATGCTCTTCTATGTACTGTAGAAGAACTCCTTACCTTCTTACAACCCTTGTGTAGCTTGTGAGTTTCATAGAGCAAAACATTACATGTGCGTGTTTGCGAGAGTCTCAGCTTTCCATAGATAATAGTTTGTAGCTCAAACCATTCAGATTCCACAGATGTTTTTGTAAAAAGACCTGTTTCACAACCAGGTATGTGAACATAAAAGAGAAGTGGCTACAGACTAATTGGCAAGAATACATTCCTGCACTTTGCTAAAAGCTGCCCAGAATCAAGTAAATAAGTGCCCAATTATCACCACCAATTTTACATCCATGTAAAAATAGCAGTGCACAAGGACACTTGACATAAAATATACATGAATGCTTTGAATTTGCAACCTCTTGGTTGAGTGCACCAATGATTCTGCAGTGCCACCAGGTTAGTACTTATTGCTTTGAACATGTATTAACACACCCAGAAATAACAGTATGGTTAGGGTATAGTGTTGGTCCGTTGGGGTACAAAAAAGTAAAAGGTACACGTCACAGGTACATCCACTGAGCATACAAAACATTAAGAACACCTGTTTTTTCCATGACATAAACTAGGTTTCCATCCACCTTTTTATGCGAGGTAGTATACAGTATATTGATTAAGTTCAAATCAGTTACAGTTCACATGTAACCCACCACCTTGATTTGGTCTTATGTAGCAACATTTTTTTTTAAATATTGGATAAAAGTAGAGCCTCAGAACTGGAAAATGGTATAACATACACTGCAGCTGAGGAACAATGGGAAAGTAATTCTGGTTTGAAAGTTGATCAACTTCTAACCCCACTTTTGAGACAATGGACCTGGAATGTTTTGGTACACCTACTGGAGAGCTCTTCTTTGTCTACACCCATTCAGTATCGTTCACACCCTCTTAAGGCTTAGTCAAACCCGTCTCATTAAGGATTCACATATGAGTCCATGTGCAAATAAGAGTAAGTAAGGTAGTGTAGTAAACCACCAAACATTTCAAGACTAAAAGTGGTGAAAAAAGTAGCAAAAAGTAGTAGTAAAAGTTCACAGTCTAGTTCTATATCCTAATATGATTTTGGTGCCGTCATGTTTATTTATTTTGCTCATTTGCACCCCATTATTTTTATTTCTACTTTGCACATTCTTCCATTGCAAAACTACCATTCCAGTGTTTTATTGTGCTATATTGTATTTACTTTGCCACCATGGCCTTTTTTGCCTTTACCTCCCTTCTCACCTCATTTGTTCACATTGTATAGAGACTTGTTTATACTATATTATTGACTGTATGTTTGTTTTACTCCATGTGTAACTCTGTGTCGTTGTATCTGTCGAACTGCTTTGCTTTATCTTGGCCAGGTCGCAATTGTAAATGAGAACTTGTTCTCAACTTGCCTACCTGGTTAAATAAAGGTGAAAAAAATGTTGTCCTTCACATTACCGTCTCTGGTAAACACACATTATATCAAATAAAATCTAAGTTTATTTGTCACATGCACAGGATACAGAAGGTGTAAACAGTACAGTGAAATGGTTACTTGGATAGTGGAGTCTTTGTTTAGACATGTAGCTAGCTAGCTAGCTAAACAATTAACTATAATCCCAACCCATACTACTAGCAATACAAACAAGCGGAAGTTGCCAAAAGAGTGGAAGTTGCCTGTAATCCATGGCTTCTGGTTGGGATATGTAAAGTGGCTGTTCCACTGGATGTCATAAGGTGAAAGCACCAATTTGTAAGTCGCTCTGGATAAGAGCGTCTGCTAAATGACTTAAATGTAAATGTAATATGTACACATGGTCACTGTGGGGACGACGTCATCACCGCACTTATTAATGAAGCCAGTGACTGATGTAGTGTACTCCTTAATGCCATCGGAAGAATTCCGGAACATATTCCAGTCTGTGCTAGAAAAACAGACTTGCAGTTTAGCATCTGCTTCATCTGACCACTTTCTTATTGACCGAGTCACTGGTGCTTCCTGCATTAGCTTTTGTTTGTAAGCAAGAATCAGGAGGATCGAACTATGGTCAGATTTGCCAAATGGAGGGCGGGGGAGAACTTTGTATGCGTCTCTGTGTGTGGAGTAGAGGTGGTCTAGAGTTTTTTCCCTCTGGTTTCACATTGAACATGCTGGAAGAAATGAGGTAAAACAGATTTAAGTTTCCCTCTATTAAAGTCCCCGGCCACTAGGGGTGCTGCCTCTGGATGAGCATTTTCCCGTTTGCTTATTGAGTGTGGTCTTAGTGCCAGCATCGGTTTGTGGTGGTAAATAGACAGCTACGAAGAATATAGATGAAAACTCTCTTGGAAAAAGTGTGATCTACAGCTTATCATGAGACACTCTACCTCAGACGAGCAAAACCTTAAGACTTCCTTAGATTTCGTGCACCAGCAGTTGTTTACAAATACATATATAGACCGCCAGCTATATGTTATTCATGTCTTAACTCGGTGAAACATAAGATATCACAGTTTTTAATGTCCCTTTGGTAGGATATACATACTTGTAGCTCGTCTATTTTATTATCCAATGATTATACGTTGGCTAATAGGACCAGATGTAAAGTCAGATTATCCACTCGTCGTCGGATCTTTACATGGAACCCAGCCTTTCGTCCCCGATATCTCCATCTCTTTCCCTGCGAATGACAGGGATGAGGGCCTGGTCTGATGTCTGATGTAAATCCTTCCCGTCCGACTCGTTAAAGAAAAAGTATTCCTCCAGTACAGGATGAGTAATCGCTGTCCTGATACCTAGAAGTTATTTTTGGTCATAAAACACAGTGGCAGAAACAGGGTGTACAAAATAAGTTACATATAACATGTAAAAACACACATAATAGCACAATTGGTTAGGGGATCATAAAACGGCAGCCATCTCCTCCGGGGCCATAGCTAGGCACCATGCGTGAGTCTGCGGGTAACTAAAGCTAACCAATTAGGTTCAATGTTAACTAGCTAGCTAACATTAGGCTATAACAAGCAATGCAAGTGGAATTCTGAGATACAAATAATCTTACTACACAGATCATACACGTAACATTAGCTAGCGAGCCAGCCAGCTAAGGTTAGCTAGCTAGCTAACAGTGTACTTTAACTTAGAATGACTCCAACTTTCTGACAAAATTAGTAACGTATATTATCTGAAAATGTTGCTAGACTGTTACCCTTATAAATGGATGCATTCTTCTCCTCTCTGTAATGGAGGCCATGGTTGCCCTTAGTTTGAAGATGTGATCCAGAGACAGCCTTCTCTGTTCTCTTTTCGACTCCCTCCGCAATTCAAATCCTGCTCTGCTCCCACCGGGAATTTCACTGATTTCAAAACTCGGTCAACTTCTTCCGTGACAACAACACTGTTGATCACCATTTCTTCCCCCTCATTGTCATCAGAAGACTCAAACAATTCTGGTTCAATTTCAAAAGAAATACCAAAATCAGGGATTTCCTCATCATCTGATTCATTTTCAGAGCCAGAAAGAGTCAGCAAGGCATGAATGTCCTCCAGATAGTAGTCCATCACAACTTTTTTCCCTGATCTTTGTCGATAGCGTCTGTTAAATTCAGGGCAGCAATGTTGAAAAGGAGAGTTATGGAGTGCTGCATCAGATGACCTGCCCTCAACCCAACTTTGATGGTTAGGGATGAGTTGGACCGCAGAGTGAAATGCAGCCAACGTATGTGCTCAGCGTATGTGGGAACTCCTTCAATACTGTTGGTAAAGCATCCCAGGTGAAGCTGGATGAGAGAATGCCAACAGTGTGCAAAGCTGTCATCAAGGCAAAGGGTGGCTACTTTGAAGAATCTCAAGTATATTTGGATTTGTTAAACACATTTTTGGTTACTACATGATTCCATGTTTTATTTCGTAGTTTTGATGTCTTCAGTATTATTCTACATTGTTTAAAATAGTAAAAATAAAGTAAAAGCCTTGAGTGGGCAGGTGTCCAAATTCTTGACTGGTACTGTATATTCCAAAAGTATGGATCAGGTGCTATATTATCAATTAAACACTATGACATGAAGGGTCATCCACTGTAATGCAATGCCAGAAGAAAAGTTTGCACAGCAAATTGGCCAGTGTTACCTTGTGTTGATTTTTTAGTGTAACAATTATATTGTTGATGCAGAATCTCAAATATCAAATATATTTTGGATTTGTTTAACACGTTCTTGGTTACTACATGATTCCATGTTTTATTTCGTAGTTTTGATGTCTTCAGTATTATTCTACATTGTATAAAATAGTAAAAATAAAGAAAAACACTTGAGTGAGCAGGCGTGTAAAGTAACCCGTGTTGGTGTTAATAACCAGTTTTGAACCAAAACCATGCCCATCATAATAATATTTCCTAGCATGCTCTATTAATTCTTTTAAATTGTTTGTTGAAATATTTTTTGTTTTTGCATGTACTGTACATTGATTGATTAATTCATCTTATGCTACTCAAATATACATAACATACATTTTTCTAAACAAATCCAATCTGTTACTTGGACTTATTGCACCTGGTTGTTTCAGTTTAGATGATTTCAGGTAGTCTCATATCTTAGTCTTTCCCAATCCTGTCAGTCATTCTGAATTAAGGTTTGTGGGTAGAAAATATTGACTATCCCCACTCTGGCTGGATTCCAATAGGAATCACTTTGCAAGCCAGGGTAACTGTATTAGAGAACAACTAGGCCCTTTTGAAATATGTGTGGTATTAATGATATCAAATTCACTTAGGATCTCACTTGGTGAAGGCCATAGGACTGAAAACGATTTCAATCAATGCATTACCACCAACAACTGGACTGGAGTGTGGACCAGAGACCGGGAAGGTTTAAATCCTACCCATTACTCTTGTCTCCTTAACCCTTGTCTTCTGCTTTATTGATTGGCATTTCCATTTCAACACTAAGATGTTTGAGAGCTTGCTTGGCAAGTACATCCACCTCCTCATTTCCCTCTACTCACACATGAGTTAGTACCAAGAGGAACCTCACAAATACCCACATCTGTCTCACCCTAAACAGGCACTGCAAAGTCACATACAATACATCATTGTCTGCTCTGTGCCACAAATACATTTAAGCTGATCAGTGCTGCACATGAGTCAGAGCAGATGACTACCCTGTCTGGCCTCACCTCCTAAACCCACTCAACAGCCAAGAATATAGCCAGTAACTCCATTGTGTATACGGATAAATGATCCATTGCCCTTTTTGTCAATGCCACCTTTAACTCAGGAACACTAAAAGTTGCAAATGTCCTTTAAGGGTCCTTAGATCCACCAGTGAATATACCCAAGACAACATAGTATTACATTCTTAATTAAATGTTCACTTACAATATTTACTGGATCTACTCCTTCCTCACCAGCTCTTACCCTCTCAAGCAACCCTAGTTTTATCATTGGCTGAGGGAGCAACCAAGGTGGGATAGCAGGAAGAACCACAGAGGCGCTGAACTTTTTCCCAAACAGTCCCATCTCTCTCTCCATGCCATTACTTATCCAGCCAAAACTTGTTTTCAGATCTCATTCACCCTCCCAGCACTCTGGGAGCACATGTTTTTGTAGGATGTGTAACCTTATGACTTTGAAGATTTTCCCAATATTTCATGGTTAATTGTTTTCATTTTCAACGGCGGCTCTCCCAACTCTACATGCAGCGCTGCGACTGGGGAGGCCCTGACTGCTCCACAACATATTCTTAGAGCTTGAGCCTGGATTACATCTAGCTTTTTTAAAGATGTCGGAGCTGCTGATCCATATGCTACACTATTGTTGTCCAGTGAAGACCTTGATGTCGCTATACAGTGTCTTCGGAAAGTATTCAGACGCCTTGACGTTTTCCACATTGTGTTATGCTACAGCCTTATTCTAAAATTGATTAAGCCTTTCATGCGTGAGTTCCAAATATCTATATCGTTCGCCCCAGAGTGAGTTTTTTTATGCACGTGATGTTAGAACGTTCTCTCCATTCCAGAATGGGATTGTTACGCGACAGTACAATGCCCTCAAACCAAGGCACACAGCCTGTATTTATTTAATTGTCTGTTATCAATTTGTCAATTTCAAATGATTTTCTAACAAGTTTATTTTTACATTTCTGACTTATTTCCGCACTTGTGAGTTGTCTCCTTTTGAAAGACATTGCTAATGCTACAGCTTAGCTCACTAGCTACATACACAAACAACAACACTGAATGACTGGGAGTGAGAGGTTACGTGATTGACTGCCTGCACGTGCCATTTGAATCAATAAATCACTATCAGAAAATGTTTTGTGTGGTAATTATTTATATATTTACTGTATTATTCTCATGTTTTTCAATGACTGATGACACATCATGCATTCCGATTCTTCCATAGATTGTAATGGGTGCATAGTGTGTGTGCAAAATAATTTTTTGAAGGATGTACTGATTATGATGAGCTAAGCTAATTCCAGATATTTGTGTGGAGCCATGTTTGTTGACATACAATGCATTCTGGGTTTCACGTAATTGTCTGTCGGACTGAAGATGCTATAACAAAATGCTATCATCGTCGGATTACTTTCGATTTCAAGAAAGAGTTTTACTCAATTATTTGATCAACGGTGAGCTCCCCCGTGATGTGATTAATTATACATGGTAATTGCTATTAGCTAATTCATATTGTAGTTTAAGTCAGCCCAGAGTTATATGACTGCTTGTGTTGCATCAATCTTTCATCAGTTAATGCTAGGACAAATGTAGCCTATTTTTTTCCGGTTAGGATGATTGTGTTATGCTATAGATACTTCTGTGAATATCTGAACATTGCATCCAAAAATAACCTGCTCACATTCTGGACATAACTTTGTAAGGACTGTGCTTGTGTAAAACGTTTCTGAAAAAAGTGTGGCGTGCTCAAATGCTGATTCTTGTGTCATTCGAAACTGGCCGTTCTAAATAAGCATTCTAAATAAGAGTTCTAATCACACGGGTGTGATCGTACGCTCAGGGATCACTATAGAACGATCACACCCGTGTGATGGTATGTGTGAAAGGGTTAAATATGTATTTTTTTCTCAGCAATCTACACACAATAGCCCATAATGACAAAGCGAAAACCGGTGATAATTTTTAGAAGTAAATTTATAAAAAAAGAAATATCTTATTTACATTCCGAGTGGGGCAGCGGTCTAAGGCACTGCATCTCAGTGCTAGAGGCGTCACAACGGACACCCTGGTTCGAACCTAGGCTGTATCACAACCGGCCGTGATTGTGAGTCCCATAGGGCGGCTCACAATTGTCCCAGCATCTTCCGGGTTTGGCCGGTGTAAGCCGTCATTGTAAATAAGAATCTGACTTGCCTAGTATAATAAAGGTAAAAAAAAATCATTTATGAATTAATAATAACTGAAACAACTTATTTTTATAAGTATTCAGACCCTTTGCTATGAGACTAGGAATTGAGCTCAGGTGCATCCTGTTTCCATTGATCATCCTTGAGATATTTCTACAACTTAATTGGAGTCCACCTGTGTTAAATTCAATTGACTGGACATGATTTAAAAAGGCACACGTCTGTCTATATCAGGTCCCACAGTTGACAGTGCATGTCAGGGCAAAAACCAAGCCATGAGGTCCCCAAGCATTGAAGAACCCCAAGAACATAGTGGCCTCAAACATTCTTAAATGGAAGAAGTTCCATTTAACGACCAAGACCAACGAACAAGACTTTTCCTAGAGCTGGCCGCCCGGCCAAACTGAATAATCGGGGGTGAAGGGCCTTGGTCAGGGAAGGAACCAAGAACCTAATGGCCATCTGGCAGAGCTCTAGAGTTCCTCTGTGGGGATAGGAAAACCTTCCAGAAGGACAACAATCTCTGTAGGACTCCACCAATCAGGCCTTTATGGTAGAGTGGCCAGACAGAAGCCAATCCTCAGTTAAAGGCACATGACAGCCCGCTTGGAGTTTGCCAAAAGGAACCTAAAGACTCTAAGACCATGAGAAACAAGATTCTCTGGTCTGATGAAACAAAGATTGAACTCTTTGGCAAGAATGCCAAGTGTCACATCTGGAGGAATCCTGGCACCATCCACACAGTGAAGCATGGTGGTGGCAGCATCATGCTGTGGGGATGTTTTTCAGTGCAAGGGACTGGGATACTAGTCAGGTTCGAGGCAAAAGTTAACGGAGCAAAGTACAGAGATCCTTGATGAAAACCTGCTCCAGAGCGCTTAGGACCTCAGACTGGGGAGAAGTCTCACCTTCTAACAGGACAATGACACTAAGCACACAGTCAAGACAATGCAGGAGTGGCTTCGGGACAAGTCTCTGAATGTCCTTGAGTGGCTTCAGCAGAGTCCAGAATTGAACATCTCTGGAGGGATATGAAAATAGCAGTGCAACAACACTCCCCATCCAACCTTATAGAACTTGATAGGATCTGCAGAGAAGAATGGGAGAAACTCCCCAATACAGGTGTGCTAAGCTTGTAGCATCATACCGAAGAAGACTTAATGCTGTAGTCGCTGCAAAGGTGCTTCAACAAAGTACTGAGTAAAGGGTCTGAATGCTTACGTAAATTCTAAAAACCTGTTTTCACTTTGTCATAATGGGGTATTGTGTGTCGGGGAAAAAAACAATTGAATCACTTTTAGAAGGCTGTAATGTAACAAAATGTGCAAAGCAAAAAGTCAAGGGGTCTGAATATTTTCCGAAGACACTGAAAATAATAAACTTTATTATGAAACCAAGATCAATGATGTAAAGAATTATGGAAAAAAACTTGAGTAATTTAAATGAAATTATGGGCAGAAAGGCAAATTCAACTCCATCTTTCATCAAATTAGATGGCGTATTCATCAGAAAACCATTTCATGTTGCCAATTATTTTAATGATTATTTAATTGGCAAAGTGGGCAAACTTAGGCAGGAAATGCCCATGACAAACAGTGAGCAAGTATATTCATGCATAAAAAACTAATAATGAAAGAGAAGCAGTTCTAGTTTGAATTTTGTAAAGTTAGTGTGGGAGAGGTGGAAAAATGATTGTTAACAATCAATAATAACAAACCTCCTGGTGATGGTGGCTGACTCTATAGACACTCCTATCTGTCATATTTGTAATCTGAGCCTAGAGGAAAGTATTTGTCCTCAGGCCTGGAGGGCAGGCAAAGTGGTAAAGCGGCCTTTACTGGTTCTAACCTATAAGCTTGCTCCCATTTTACAGTTCCTACGACTTCCACAGGATGTCACCAGTCTTTGGAATTAGGTTGAAGTTAATCATTGGTGAAACGAAGAAGAGGCACATCCTGGAACAACGTTACACTGTTGAGAGTTACGCAAGAGGGAAAAAGGGGCATGTTTTGTTTACTTTCTCTATCGAATACAGTTTGCCCCGTCTACAATTTGATCGATTATTAACGTTTATAAATACCTAAAGTTGTATTACAAAAGTAGTTTGAAATATTTTGGCAAAGTTTATAGGCAACTTTTGAAATGTTTTGTAGTGACGTTGTGTTTTGGAAAGGTAATTTTTTTCCGGGTCAAACCTGCTTTATAAATGGATATTTTGGGTATACATGGACGGAATTAATCGAAAAAAAAGACCAATTGTGATGTTTATGGGACATATTGGAGTGCCAACAAAGAAGCTCGTCAAAGGTAATGCATGTTTTATATTTTATTTCAGCGCTAATTCTTTTGTTTACAACTCGTTCAGGTGGTTCAGGGGGGGTGCATGCTATCAGATAATAGCTTCTCATGCTTTCGCCGAAAAGCATTTTTAAAATCTGACATGTTGGCTGGATTCACAACGAGTGTAGCTTTAATTGAGTACCCTGCATGTGTGATTTAATGAAAGTTTGAGTTTTATCGCATTTTATTTGAATTTGGCGCTAATGCATTTCCTGAGGCTATTGGCCACTTGAGACGCTAGCGTCTCACTATCTCTAAGAGGTTTTAATATGTTCCACCCATGTCATTCAAGTGTCAGACCAGATCTCCAGGAACCTAAACACTCCCACCCTCTCCAGATTCCTCCTGTACAGCTTCAGGCATATTTCCTCCCCAACCTTCTTTGTAGTAAAAACACAGGGTGTGTTTTCTCAACTGAGAACTTGAAGCATCACCTGAGGGACCACTGCTCAACTTCTCTGACAACATCTTGAACTCTTCCGACTGTATGGGAAATATTTCTCCCTCTCTTCCTTAGCGCCCCATAATCTGCAAACAATAACCTCCCAATATCTGGTCTCACCTGGGAGATACATCATCAATCATAATGGAGAATAATAAAGGACTATTCACACTTCACTGGGGGGATACCATTATCTACCTCGTACATTTATGACATAGAGCTCCCCACCCTCACTTGTATTGAGCGTTGAAAGAATAAGTCATTTATCCTGTTAAAAACCCTTCCTTCAACCCCCATTTTATCCAGTTTGATAAGCAGGCCCTCCTTCAACATCATATCATGATCCTCCTTACTACTGCTTGTGCTTGTTTATACTGTATCAGTTACTGATAGTTATAGAATCTTTTCAACATCCTGAATGGCCCGTTCATACTTTTCACAGCGTCTCTGCACTGTTCAGTCCACCAGGGAACTGCCTTCCTCATTCTCACCTGTGTGCCTATGGATGTCACCTGCCTTCCGGCCCCTACTGTTGCTCCTTTTACTACATCATTCACTGTTTCTATATCCAACTGCAACAGTCCCTGTTCACTCAACTCCTGAAACTGACCCCCTTCTGCTTTCCGAAATATCCATCTAATTTCCTGCTGTATCTTAAAACCCTCATTCCAACAGTACACATGATTGGGTAGTTATCACTACCACCTGTAGATTCCTCCCATACCTCCCAACTACATCTGCCTGCCATTGAACTCGAGATCAGAGTAAGATCCAGGCCAGATTCATTTCCACTTTTACCATTTACATAACTCTGTGACCCTCCCCAGAGTGTACTGTGGGCATTAAAATCCCCAGACCACATCACCCGTCTCCTATCTTGACTTTCTACAATCCCAAGTGCCATCAACTCCAGTCACTTACACAGGCTGTAAAAGTTCACTATTACCAGATTCCCTTCCTAACCACACTTCTACCACTACATACTCCTGCTCTACTAGAACATCTAGAGTAACTTTAAACCATGTCTCCTGGAGACATATCACATCTAGTTTAGCTGATAAATCCTCAAGAAACTGCTAGAACTGTTTTCCATTGGCTATCAAACTTCTCATGTTCCATTGGAGGATTAACACCCTTATTAAAATTAACCAAGACATGATTCCTGAATGAACTTTTAATCTCGAGATCATCCCTCACATTTCCCCATGTCAATCCTGTGATCCTAGATACTTTACTGCCTGATCTTTTTTAGATTACTCACTTACCACGGAGTTGATCGCTGCTGTTATGAACCTAACAATTTTCCTCATATCTACTCTTGTGTTCTCCCCAATTCTGCTCCCTACATCACCCCCAACCTGCATCCCAATCTGTCCAGGAATACCTGCTCTTCTAGGTGCCTCGCTTGTCTCTGCGTGAACTACCTTCCCTGCTTCTGCATATGAGATTTTACACTTTTGCACTCATCTGCTGTGCTTCCAACTTTCTTTTTGTCTCTGCCCAACCCCCATAAGCCACACTATGAGTGCCCCCACAGTTACAGCACTTTAACTGGATCTCCACATTCCCCATAAGCATGTTCTCCCCCTCACTTCACACGTCTCCTTTTGCCTTTACACACCACCGGCACATGCTCAAACCTTCGACAGTTATAGCAACGCAATTGTTTCAGAACATAAGCTTGCAAATAGCAACTCAAATACCCCACTTTTTCTGTCAGTACCGGATCCTGAAAGTTTAGTAGCACTGATAGGCTATTTAATTTTTTTTATTTTTTATTATTATTTAACCAGTTAGGCAAGTTGAGAACAAGTTCTCCTTTACAATTGCGACCTGGCCAAGATAAAGCAAAGCAGTTCGACACATACAACAACACAGAGTTACACATGGAGTAAAACAAACATACAGTCAATAATACAGTAGAAAAATAAGTCTATATACAATGTGAGAAAATGTGGTGAGATAAGGGAGGTAAAAAGGCCAAAAAAGGCCATGGTGGCGAAGTAAATACAATATAGCAAGTAAAACACTGGAATGATAGATTTGCAGTGGAAGAATGTGCAAAGTAGAGATAGAAATAATGGAGTGCAAAGGAGCAAAATAAATAAATACAGTAGGGGAAGAGGTAGTTGTTTGGGCTAAACTATAGATGGGCTATATACAGGTGCAGTAATCTGTGAGCTGCTCTGACAGCTGGTGCTTAAAACTAGTGAGGGAGATAAGTGTTTCCAGGTTCAGAGATCTTCGTAGTTCGTTCCAGTCATTGGCAGCAGAGAACTGGAAGGAGAGGCGGCCAAAGGAAGAATTGGTTTTGGGGGTGACCAGAGATATATACCTGCTGGAGCGCGTGCTACAGGTGGGTGCTGCTATGGTGAACAGCGAGCTGAGATAACGGGGGGACTTTACCTAGCAGGGTCTTGTAGATGACCTGGAGCCAGTGGGTTTGGCGACGAGTATGAAGAGAGGGCCAGCCAACGAGAGCGTACAGGTTGCAGTGATGCGTAGTATATGGGGTTTAGGTGACAAAACGGATGGCACTGTGATAGACTGCATCCAATTTATTGAGTAGGGTATTGGAGGCTATTTTGTAAATGACATCGCCGAAGTCGAGGATCGGTAGGATGGTCAGTTTTACGAGGGTATGTTTGGCAGCATGAGTGAAGGATGCTTTGATGCAAAATAGGAAGCCAATTCTAGAATTAACTTTGGATTGGAGATGTTTGATGTGAGTCTGGAAGGAGAGTTTACAGCAGGGGTCCCCAAACTTTTTCCTGTGAGGGCCACATAACTTTTCCCTTCTCTGATGGGGGGCCGGTGTCAGTTTGTAACAGAAAAAGTGTGACGATTGTAGGGGAGCTTAAAAAATGTATTGTTTTCCAGAAAGCCACACATAACCAAATAACCCTTTCCAGGTTCTTTACAGAAAAAAAGTCAGGAAACAAATAATAACACTATTAATGAAATAAATAATAACTAAATAACCCTCTCTGAGTTCTTCACAGAAAAAACAGGAAATAAATAATAACTAAATAACTCTCTCTGGGTTCTTCATAGAAAAAAAAGCCATGGAACATTAACTTTCTGTCGTGCCATGCACAATCTTAACAGATAAAAGTTCAGCTCAGTTGTCAGAGCAGAATCTCTCTGACACATATGAGTAGTCTCTTAAAGTTCTTGTGTTCCTTCCTTATAATCCTTTTGTAGGTTCCAGTAGGCTTGTAGACACCGCTGTTTGCAGCTCTCTCTCATCAACTTCCCTGTGAAAACCACAAAAGAAGCAGGTTGAGAAACTGAACTAAGTGATACAGCACCTACACAGCACAATACATTTCACTACCAGTATGGTTGTAAAGATGGATTTTATCCCAGTAGATTTTATTATGATTATATTTGTTTATGCTCAGAATGACTTATTCAAGTCAGAAAAGTGAGCTTACCTATGTATGTTCATCAGTGTGAACTGTGGGCCTGCATCTGGCTGGTGAGAAGTTGAATATCAGGTTCCATTCTAGTTACAGACAGTCTCAAGCACTGATGCAAATGTTCATCTGTCAATCTTGATCTCATCGGGGTTTTCAGCAGTTTCATGCGAGAAAAGGTTTTCTCGCAGATATACGTGCTGCCAAAAACTGTGGACATTTTCATTGCGTGTTTTTTGATGTTTGGATATGTGTCGTTTGGGAGGGCGGCATAGAAGTCAATGAGACTGTTGGGCTTGAATGCGTCTTTCAGAACATCACAGTTCTGTAACTCAGCCAACTCAAACTGATATGAAGGCTGGGAATAAAAATGAGCAGTTGCGCTGTGTCTTGCACGTCCGTGCTCTCATCCAGTGCTAATGAAAAAAAGTCAAATTCTTTCGTCTTCTGCTGCAGCTGGGCATATACATTACTCCTGATTTCTTCAACGCGTCTGGTGATTGTACTCGCCGACAGACTTACGGCATTAAATGCATCTTTCTTCTCGGGACACACCTCCTCCGCGACAGCATCCATACATTTCTTAACAAACTCTCCGTCAGTGAAAGGCTTACCGCTTCTTGCTATCAGTTTAGCAACCCGAAAGCTGGCCCGAACGGATGCCTGGTTCAGCTGAACTTGGCGTACAAATGTATTCTGCTGAGATAGTAGTCCACTTTTTAGCTTTGAGAGTTTGTCTGCTCGTATTTGGCCTTGCAAGCTATCGTACTTGTCTTTGTGACGGGATTCATAGTGTCGGCGAATATTGTATTCTTTGAATACCGCCACCGTCTCTTGACAGATGAGACAAACAGCCTTTTCTTTGCATTGAACAAAAACAAATTGTTTGTCCACTGCAGGTTAAATACCCTGCATTCTGAATCAATTTTTCTCTTACCTAACCTTTTCGCCATTATTCCGTTCTCTCTTTGACAGGGCCGGGCCTAGGATTTTTTTTCTGGAGGCCAAATAGGAAAAAAATTCGATAGCGTCTCTGGTATTGTTCAGAGGGCCGGGCCAAATGTGCTGACGGGCCGTATCCGGCCCGCGGGCCGTAGTTTGGTGACCACTGGTTTACAGTCTAACCAGACACCTAGGTATTTGTAGTTGTCCACATATTCTAAGTCAGAACCGTCAGGAGAAGTGATGCTGGACGGGCGGCAGGTGCAGGCAGCGATCGGTTGAAGAGCATGCATTTAGTTTTACTTGTATTTAAGAGCAGTTGGAGGCCACGGAAGGAGAGTTGTATGGCATTGAAGCTCGTCTGTAGGGTTGTTAACACAGTGTCCAAAGAAGGGCCAGAAGTGTACAGAATGGTGTCGTCTGCGTAGAGGTAGATCAGAGACTCACAAGCAGCAAGAGCGACATCATTGATGTATACAGAGAAGAGAGTCGGCCCAAGAATTGAACCCTGTGGCACCCCCACAGAGAGAGGCCCAGACAACAGGCCCTCCGATTTGACACACTGAATTCTATCAGAGAAGTGGTTGGTGAACCAGGCGAGGCAATCATTTGAGAAACAAAGGCTATCGAGTCTGCTGATGAGGGTGTGGTGATTGACAGAGTCGAAAGCCTTGGCCAGGTCAATGAAAACGGCTGCACAGTATTGTTTCTTATCAATGGCGGTTAAGATATTGTTTAGGACCTTGAGCGTGGCTGAGCTGTACCTAAGACCTGCTCTGAAACCAGTTTGCATAGCGGAGAAGGTGAGGTGGGTTTCGAAATGGACGGTAATCTGTTTGTTGACCTGGCTTTCGAAGACCTCGCTTGTAGGATAGATATAGGTCTGTAGTAGTTTGGGCCAAGAGTGTCCCCCCCCTTTGAAGAGGGGGATGACCGCAGCTGCTTTCCAATCTTTGGGAATCTCAGATGACACGAAAGAGTGGTTGAACAGGCTAGTACTAGGGGTTGCAACAATTTTGGCAGATCATTTTAGAAAGAAAGGGTCCAGATTGTCTAGCCCGGCTGATTTGTAGGTTCCAGATTTTGCAGCTCTTTCAGAACATCAGCTGACTGGATTTGGGAGAAGGAGAAATGGGGAAGGCTTGGGCGAGTTGCTGTGTGGGGGGGGGGGGTGTAGTGCTGTTGACCGGGGTAGGGGTAGCCAGGTGGAAAGCATGGCGAGCTGAAGAAAAATGCTTATTGCTATCCACCTTCTTCCCTTCTCGTGTCATCAACCCTTCAAGTGGTCCTTTATTTCTTTCATCAGAAGAATTTCTGGAACTCCAGGAATAACTCCCTTTACCCACTGCCGTCCGGTTTGATCCGATATGCTACTATACACCACACGTTTTCATACCTGCTTCAGTTTGTGAGCCTTCTCACACTGTTTAGCATCAACACACCTCATCCAAGACTTTTAGCAGACACAATCTTTCCTACTTTACTCTTCAAATCACTAGATCAATGCGATCGGACCTATCGCAGTAACTCCACCCTTGTCCTCAAACTTCACCAACACCTTGAACTCCACTTCTATTCACACAACACTGCGAACCAAACCTCTCTCACCACTCCTCTCCTCTGATGAGACCTGCAAAGAACCTTGGTCTTCCTCTTCTTCACATCTACCCGCACTACTCTTACTCCACCTTTTCCCCTCCATCACTACACTTGTGACATCCTCCTCAACGCCTAATCCCCCTACTTTTCCATCCATCTCTGCTCCAGTCACAGCCCAGTGTTGCTCAACCACCCCCACGTCAACACTAAAAAACCTTTCCAGTCCAAATCGGATGCTTTCACTGCACAAACCACAGGCATGACCACTCCCCTCCAAGTTCGAGTCTGGTCAACATCAGCAAGAAACAGTCCAGGACAGAGAATGGATGAATGCAACATCCATGTCTATGTCACTAACAAATATAGTCATGGGTGGTAAGTCTAAAATTCACTCGAAAGGCATGGCACTCTGGAGAATATGCAAATAAGGTTTTACTCTAAGCAGTCTGTTAATTTAGAACTAGAAAAGTGTGGACCGTATAGACACTGCAACAGTGTTAAATGTAGATTCAGTGTTTTAGTACTACTGCTAATAATAATCATAAAAATAATCAACCATAATAATAATGGACTAGATTTATAAAATGCTTTTTCAACCTAGGTGCTCAAACCCCTTTACATAGTAAGGGGGGAACTCACGTCATTCGCCACCAAGTGTAGTGCCCACTTGGGTTATGCACGGCAACCATTTGTGCCATTACGTTTCAGGTATGTCTCTAGAGAAAGCAAGCTTGAGCCATTACAAGACTAATGCATACCATTTACAGGGCCCAGTATCTGCTGGTTTTTAATTTTTCCTTTCAATTAAGACTTACTGTAGATAACCAGATGAGGGGAGTTCCTTACTAATCAGTGACTTTAATTCATCAATCAAGTACAAGGGAGGAGCAAAACCCGGCAGGCACACGGCCCTGCGTGGAATGAGTTTGACACGTGCCCTTCATCAATGACCATCATGTTGACACCAAGGTCTGTCCTTCAAACACAGACTTAAACAGAGCCACTGTTCAAGACTGCAGGAAGAGATGGGGATAACTCTGCCATCAAGTCCGACTTTTCATCAATTCCTTTATTTTCAGAATAAAAGCGTTATATCCCCTTAAGCTAGTTTAGAGTGATCATGAGAGGTCATCATGCAATTGTCATTATCCTCTAGAGGTTGTTTCCTGGACACAGACTAAACCTATAGTCCTGGATTAAGAAGAATGCTCAATTGAGATTCTTCATTTAAAGTGTTGTATTGATTAGGCTTAATCTGTGTCTGGGAAACCAGTCCTGGATGTCCAGTTTGCATCACAGAATTTTAAGTGATGAAAGCCAGTACAGCACACTCCCAAAGCCATCCTCACGAAACCAACCTCTCACCAGAATTCACGGAAATTGAACACAATGATTGAAAGTCAGCCCAGGTTGTACAATGGAGGGCTGGAACTGTCAGGTCAGAATACAGATAATCAGTTCCTAATGTGTAACGTGGAAATACTCTGACAGAAGCTTTACATAAGCATTATTATGTAGTGCAATGATTTGATGCTCAACGGCTGTTGTGAAATCAAAAATTTAAAAGAAAAAAAACGACAACAACAGTGCTTCCATAAATTAGCTCACACTCCAATGGAAATATCAAAAACATTTCACTGCTACCCATCCTGCAGTTGAGCTCACCTTTCTAGACAGAGATAACAATTACAATACAAACACTGAGCAGAGTCTGACGAGGTAGAATCCGGTTCAGGAACAACTCAACATCCGACAGTTGACTTGTGTTTTTTCATAGCTAGCAACCCATCGTATTTCATAGCATTTATTTCCATACAACCACGAATATGCTGTAGTTTTTCCACAACATTTAATAACAGTCAAACATTTCTCCCCATTTCTATGCATTCCAACACAAGAGCCTGTATGCTGTTCTTTTTCAACAACAAAAAATAATAATGATAATAATAATTCAGAGAGAGATTCAATTTGATGTGGAGAAAGACCTCTGCTAATAATGGATAAGAAATCAATGAGTTGAGTCTCCTTTTCCTGCAGTGCATTTATATTTGTCTGGAGCTAGCGCTGCCCATGCATCAGATGGATCAGATATCAAAACTCACACTTTCTCACACTCCCTTACATCAGCTGTAGCAGTGGCAGTAGCATGAATTTTTAACTCCGGTGAGGGATAGAGAAGAAGGCTTACAACATGCACACCACTGGAGACTGCAAGTGCGGTCATTAGCACCAAAAAATGACTTGCAATAAACCCCGCTCCTTGCTTTCTTTATCACTCCCTCTCTCTCTAACACACACACATCCACACACTCACACACACTCACACACACACACACACTCACACTCACAAACAAATGACTTGCTTTAAACACCCTCTCTCTCTCTCTCTCTCTCTCTCTCTCTCTCTCTCTCTCTCTCTCTCTCTCTCTCTCTCTCTCTCTCTCATCCACACACACTCACGCGCACATAACTTAAAACATTTTCCATACCTGGTGGGACTTCTTCTGACAGGTATGACAGCTGTCGGCTTGTGAGGAGGAATGAGCAGGACTTTCTGTGCACTCCTCACCATTTTCTTTCTCTTTTTCTCACTCCCTTTTTCCATCTCTCTACCTCTGTCTGTCTCTCTGGGGCATTGCTTAGTGGCCGGCTAGCGGAGCGCCCTCTGTCTCTCTCTATTGCTGTCTCCCTCACTGTGTGTGTGTGTGTGTGTGTGTGTGTGTGTGTGTGTGTGTGTGTGTGTGTGTGTGTGTGTGTGTGTGTGTGTGTGTGTGTGTGTGTGTGTGTGTGTGTGTGTGTGTGTGTGTGTGTGTGTGTGTGTGTGTGTGTGTGTGTGTGTGTGTGTGTGTGTGTGTGTGTGTGTGTGAGAGAGAGGTGGATTGAGGGAGAGTATGTGTGTACAGTATGAGCCATCCTCCAATCCTGCCTGACTACGACTGCAGCAGCTCCAGGAGGAGGAGATCTCTGACTGGTAAACTGAGGGCTTAGAACATGTCTGTCAGGCTTGCACCACCCTCTGTCTTTCACATTACCCTCATATCCCTCTCTGTCTCTTGCTATATTTATCTATGCTAACCTCCATATTCATCCACATATCTCTCCTTCTCTCAGTCATATTTGTCTCCCCAATTTCGCTCTCCTTCTAACACACGCACGAATGCAAACACACACACCCATTCCATCTCTCAGTTACCCCAGGGCTAGCTGTGGAGTCCGCCTCTGAATTCAGCAGTGCTTTCGCTCTCACTGGCTCCAAAGGGAAACTTAATGAATAATGAACAGTGGAGTGAAAGAGAAGGATGGGGGTGGAGGTGGAGGAGATGGGCAGTGGGAGAGAGAACGAGTGAGAAGAGGCCCTTCAGGACCATGGGACATTGGAGAGAGGGCTACTTCGTGGTGTTCACCCACCAATTAGGTAGACAAGAAGAGAGGAATAGAATATAGACGATGTGGCAAAGTGGAGGAGGACAGGGGATGGAGGGATGAGGTGGAGGTCTCTAACTAAAGAGGGTGCTTGATATAGAGACAGATTAGACTCCAGAGACAAGGAGGGCGGCTCGGGCCAAGATGAGAGGCAGGAGGAGAAAACGGATGTTGAAAGACAGAGGGGCTCCAGGAAGACGTTACAGGGACATGCTCTCCTTTACACAGTGCTGCTCCTTCATCTATCATCTAGACCCAGTTCTCTCAGACTAGACCAGACAAGAGTTTCTCATTTATCAGATGTACTAAAGAGTTTATCTGCATACGGCTACCTACACCTTTCTGAAAGGTAAGCTATGTGTTTAAAAAAAATGCACAGGTATTCAAACTGTTTTTAGATTAACCCCACCTTACAATGTATTTGAAATGGCTTGGTTGCTTCGGGTGAGGATTTAAGCCATTCTCGACCCCAATCCATTCTGTTTCAAATTTCAAGTATCTAGTGACTGGGTTGGTTATAATAGAAACTGAATGAAGGTTATTGGTGGAGTATTGATGGGGGTCAGTAAAGCTACCTAGTTGCAGTCAAACATAATTGTTAAGCCCTGGGAAGAGAGCTGTGGTCTTAATGACATGCTCCAGGGGTCTTTGAGGGATACTGGTGTATTGATCTAAGGGTCCTTTCACACCGTGATGTCTTTTTTCACTGACAGCTCTTTAATGATAGCTCTCTAAATCATCTCACAGACTGGGCTAATTGTCGGAGAAGACATTACAGATGATAAAAATCTAATTATATAGTGTCATTCCGAAACCGTTGACACTGTAATGAGCAAGGACACCAAGTTAGCATTTAACCACATAGCATTTCCTTACAGACACTGATCTTGGTCCTTTTGTTTTCCGAATACATCAAATTAGACACTGTTATTTTGAACTAACGAATGTAGACATTTTCAAATACATGAAATGTAAAAGTTTTATATCACAAAATAGTTTGTAGAAATTTGTGCGCGTCTGTTTATTGTCTTTTCTTTATGTATGGTTATTGTAAAAAAATACATAAAAAAATATAATATAATATAATATAAACTGTAATTTTGTTCAGACTGAGGGTATACGCCTGCTCATTGGGCGTTTAAGACCTGGCTACAGACTTTGAGGCTAATCCGCCATTTTGTTAGCTCAAACAGTGAGTGAGCGAGTGTGTACAAAAATGTATTAATGTGGTATGTGATGGTTGTGTGAGTGGCTGTGGTGGGTCCCTCCATAAATAACACTTCGGTCAATTAATCACAGCTAAGCAGAACAAAGAGATTAAGCAGTCGACTGAATCTCATTTCAAGCTGCTGGTTTGTGGTTTGGGTGGGTGTGTGCGTGGGACATGCTGGGGACACAGACAAATGGCCAACTCACTGGGTTCCAGCTCCAGTGGAGCTATAGGAAGACACATTACCAGGCTGCAATATAGAATTTGTTTTTCTCCCATAGTTCGTCTAATTTATGTGGTGTTGGACAAACATCAAGGTGGCATGCATTGAAACGTTTATCTTACTCATGGCTTTCTTTTGCAAAATGACCATGAATTAACTGACTTAGTTTCAAATAATTGTCAACATATACTGTAACATCACATTAAGATGTGGGACATTCACTGTATTACAGGGAACAATAGCAGGTCTATTTTCTTTCCAGAGAAATAGGTCATTGTTCCCTGGTTGGGGCAGACACCAGCCTAGCTATCAAGCTAGCCAAGTTTCCTTAGCAGCTTGTAAACAGTCCACAGGCCTTGCGTCTAGGGCCACTGATTGTTCCTGGAGTGTGACTGTTTGAATCCTTGCTGTTTGTTACTGATTCCATCTGCCCTGCAACCTGCCCTGTCTGGAACTACAAGGAGTAACAGTGTAGCCTACGTTCCTACCATGACAAAGACCGAAGCCGGTGGGAGTACCGTTGAGGACAGCGGTGTCTCTCTATCACAGGTGAAAGATCCTTAAATGAACAATAAGATTTCTACAAGCAGTTGTTACAACAACAAGAAAATAGCTTCAAGTGTCCAAATACTGGTGGAGGCAACTAATAAATAATTAACAATTTGTCCTGTGAGGTCCAGGACCTGAAGAACAGTTTGCATTTGAGTTTAACAGCAGAACAACAAGATGACAGAAATCTGTAAGTCATTAAGAGGACATCAGTTATGCATGTGAATCCATGATAACAATGACGAAGAAATCTGATTATCTAGAGGAACAATCAAGGCGGCACAACGTTGCGGACAAAATTGCTGAACCTCCACATAAGACCTGGAGGGAAAGATTCACTGACAACCTTGAGGGGGAGTGCACACACAGGACTGGAAAACCCACCACCGGCCCAGGTGACAGGCCCACGATAGTGTTCAAGTTCCTGAGGTTCAAGGACAAGGTAACTGTTCTTGAAAAAGCGAAGACCTTGAGAGGAACGTGCATCTTCCTCAACAAGGACTATCCTGAAGATCCAAAAGGTCCCGGACGTGCTCAATGGGATTGAGATCCGCGCTCTTCACTGGCCATGGCAGAACACTGACATTCCTGTCTTGCAGGAAATCATGCACAGAAAGAGCAGCATGGCTGGTGGCATTGTCATGCTGGAGGGTCATGTCAGGATGAGAAAGCAGGAAGGATACCACAAGGAGGATGTCTTCCCTGTAATGCACAGCATTGAGATTGCCTGCAAAGACAACAAGCTCAGTCCGATGATGATGTAACACACCGCCCCAGACCATGACGGACCTTCCAACTCCAAATCGATCCCGCTCCAGAAGACAGGCCTCAGTGTAACGCTCATTCCTTCGACGATAAACGCAAATGCGACCATCACCCCTGGTGAGACAAAACCGCGACTCGTCATTGAAGAGCACTTTTTGCCAGTCCTGTCTGCTCCATCGACGGTGGGTTTGTGCCCATAGGCGACGTTGGTACCGTTGATGTCTGGTGAGGACCTGCACTACAACAGGCATATAAGCTCTTTGCCACCTTCTCCTCCCTCCTGAATCCTCCTCCCCCTCCCCCTCCTCCCTCTCTGCAGATGACTTCCGTCAACCATTTTGAAAAGAAGGTCGTACATACGACATCCGATCCTCGTTTGCTAAGTCAAACGACACCGCTAGCCAGCTATGTGTTCTGCTCACACTGCCATACCCTGTGCTCTGACCTCTTTCTCCCCTCTCTCTCCAGATGAAATCTAGAGCGTCTTGCTGCCAGCTATTGGCCGTAACGGCCCAACAACCTGCCCTTGCTTGACCCTATCCCCTCCTCTCTTCTCCAGACCATTTCCGGAGACCTTCTCCCTTACCTCATCTCCCTCCTCTTCTCAACTCATCCCTGACCGTTCTCTCCTCTCTTCTGCACAGCTACGTCCCTTCCGTCTTCAAGAGTCCCAGCGACGTGGAGTTGCACCCCCTTCTGAAAAAACCTACACTCGATCCCTCCGATGTCAACAACTACAGACCAGTATCCCTTCTTTCTTTTCTCTCCAAAACTCTTGAACGTGCCGTCCTTGGCCAGCTCTCCCGCTATCTCTCTCAGAATGACCTTCTTGATCCAAATCAGTCAGGTTTCAAGACTAGTCATTCAACTGAGACTGCTCTTCTCTGTATCACGGAGGCGCTCCGCACTGCTAAAGCTAACTCTCTCTCCTCTGCTCTCATCCTTCTAGACCTATTGGCTGCCTTCGATACTGTGAACCATCAGATCCTCCTCTCCACCCTCTCCGAGTTGGGCATCTCCGGCGCGGCCCACGCTTGGATTGCGTCCTACCTGACAGGTCGCTCCCACCAGGTGGCGTGGCGAGAATCTGTCTCCTCACCACGTGCTCTCACCACTGGTGTCTAGGTGTCTGGTGTTCTAGGCCCTCTCCTATTCTCGCTATACACCAAGTCACTTGGCTCTGTCATAACCTCACATGGTCTCTCCTATCATTGCTATGCAGACGACACACAATTAATCTTCTCCTTTCCCCCTTCTGATGACCAGGTGGCGAATCACATCTCTGCATGTCTGGCAGACATATCAGTGTGGATGACGGATCACCACCTCAAGCTGAACCTCGGCAAGACGGAGCTGCTCTTCCTCCCGGGGAAGGACTGCCCGTTCCATGATCTCGCCATCACGGTTGACAACTCCATTGTGTCCTCCTCCCAGAGCGCTATGAACCTTGGCGTGATCCTGGACAACACCCTGTCGTTCTCAACTAATATCAAGGCGGTGGCCCGTTCCTGTAGGTTCATGCTCTACAACATCCGCAGAGTACGACCCTGCCTCACACAGGAAGCGGCGCAGGTCCTAATCCAGGCACTTGTCATCTCCCGTCTGGATTACTGCAACTCGCTGTTGGCTGGGCTCCCTGCCTGTGCCATTAAACCCCTACAACTCATCCAGAACGCCGCAGCCCGTCTGGTGTTCAACCTTCCCAAGTTCTCTCACGTCACCCCGCTCCTCCGCTCTCTCCACTGGCTTCCAGTTGAAGCTCGCATCCGCTACAAGACCATGGTGCTTGCCTACGGAGCTGTGAGGGGAACGGCACCTCAGTACCTCCAGGCTCTGATCAGGCCCTACACCCAAACAAGGGCACTGCGTTCATCCACCTCTGGCCTGCTCGCCTCCCTACCACTGAGGAAGTACAGTTCCCGCTCAGCCCAGTCAATACTGTTCGCTGCTCTGGCCCCCCAATGGTGGAACAAACTCCCTCACGACGCCAGGACAGCGGAGTCAATCACCACCTTCCGGAGACACCTGAAACCCCACCTCTTTAAGGAATACCTAGGATAGGATAAAGTAATCCCTCTCACCCCCTTAAAAGATTTAGATGCACTATTGTAAAGTGGCTGTTCCACTGGATGTCATAAGGTGAATGCACCAATTTGTAAGTCGCTCTGGATAAGAGCGTCTGCTAAATGACTTAAATGTAATGTAAATGTAATAATGATGCTGCTACCTTCTCTTTTAACCAACAAGAGCTTCTGGACATAAGAACAGCGATTACTCACCTCGAAATGGGCAAATAATTTTTCTATAATGAGTCGGACGGGAAGGATATACTCCAAACACACGAACAGGCCCTCATCCCCGTCATTCGCTGGAGAAAGAAACAGATATTTCGCGGTAAGATATCGGGGTGCCGTGTGAGGATCAGGCGACGAGTAGCTAATCTGCCTTTGCCATCTGTACCCTAGCTAACGTTCAATTGCTGGAAAATAAATGGCAAGAACTGAAAGCACGTATGTCCTACAACGGGACAATAAAAACTGTAATATCTTATGTTTCACCAGGTTGTGGCTGAACGAAATTAATAACAGCTGGCGGGTTATACACTATCGGTAGGATAGAACAGCAGCCTCTGGTGAGGCACGGGGTGGGGGCCTATGTATATTTGTAAACAAATGCTGGTGCACGATATCTAAGGAAGTCTCAAGGTTTTGCTCGCCTGAGTATCTCATGATAAGCTGTAGACCACACTATCTACCTAGAGAGTTTTCATCTGTATTTTTCGTAGGTGTGTATATATCATCACAGACCGATGCTGGCACTAAAATCACATGCAATGACCTGTATACCGCCATAACTAAACAGGAAACCTCTCATCCAGAGGCAGCGCTCCTAGTGGCTGGGGAAACTTAAATCAGTTATACCTAATTTCTATTAGCATGTTAAATGCGCATCCAGAGGGAAAATAAAACTCTAGACCACCTTTACTCCACACACAGAGATGCGTGCAAAGCTCTCTCTCGTCCTCCATTTGGCCATAATTATATCCTCCTGATACAAGCAAAAATTAAAACAGGAAGCACAAGTGACTCGGTCTATAAAAAAGTGGTCAGATGAAGCAGATGCTAAACTACATGACTGTTTTGCTAGCACAGACTGGAATATGTTCCGGGATTCCTCCGATGGCATTGTGAAGTACACCACATCACTCACTGGCTTCATCAACAAATGCATTGATGATGTCGTCCCAACAGTAACTGTACATAAATACCCCAACTCGAAGCCATGGATTACAGGCAACATTCGCAGTGAGGTAAAGAATAGAGCTGTCGGTTTCAAGAAGCGGGTATTTTATAAAAAATCCCTCTATGCCCTCCGACTAACTTTCAAACTGGCAAAACATCAATACAGGACTAAGATCGAATAGTACAACGATTGTCGGATGTGGCAGGGCTTGCCACATCCGAAAAAATTACAGACTACAAAGGGAAGCACAGCCGAGAGCTGCCCAGTGACATGAGCCTACCAGATGACCTAAATAACTTCTATGCTCGCTTCGAGGAAAGTAACATTGAAACATGCATGACAGCATCAGCTGTTCTGGGTGACTGTGTGATCACGCTCTCTGTAGTCGATGTGAGTAAGACCTTTAAACAGGTCATCATTCACAAGGCTGCAGGATTACCAGGACATGTACTCAGAGCATGCGCTGACCAACTGGCAAGTGACTTCACTGGCATTTTCAACCTTTCCCTGACTGATTCTGTAGTACCTACATGTTTCAAGCAGACCACCATAGTCCCTGTGCTCAAGAATACTAAGGTAACCTGCCTAACTGCCTACCGACCCGTAGCACTCAGGTCTACAGACATGGCTCACATCAACACCATCATCCTCGAAACCCTAGACCCACTCCAATTTGCATACCGCCAACAGATCCACAGATGATTAAATGTATTTTGCACTCCACACTGACCTTTCACTCCTGGACAAAAGGAACACCTATGTGAGAATGCTATTCATTCACTACAGCTCAGCGTTCAACACCATAGTGCCCTCAAAGCTCATCACTAAGCTAAGGATCCTGGGACTAAACACCTCCCTCTGCAACTGTATCCTGGACTTCCTGACGGGCCACCCTCAGGTGGTAAGGGTAGGTAACAACACATTCGCCATGCTGATCCTCAAAACAGGGGGCCGTCAGGAGTGCCTAGTTAGTCCCCTCCTATACTCCTTGTTCACTCATGACTGCACGGCCAGACACGACTCCAACACCATCATCAGGTCTGCCGATGACACAGCAGTGGTAGGCCTGATCACCAACAATTATGAGACAGCCTATAGGGATGAGGTCAGAGACCTGACCGTGTGGTGCATGGACAACAACCTCTCCCTGAAGTGATCAAGACAAAGGAGATGATTGTGGACTACAGGAAAAGGTGGACCGAGCACACACTCATTCTCATCATCATTGAGAGCTTCAAGTTCCTTGGCGTCCACATCACCAACAAACTAATATGGTTCAATCACACCAAGACAGTCGTGAAGAGGGCACCACAAAACCTATTCCCTCTCAGGAGACTGAAAAGATTTGCCATGGGTCCTCAGATCCTCAAAAGGTTTTACAGCTGCACCATCGAGAGCATCCTGAAGGGTTGCAACACTGCATGGTATGGCATCTGCTCGGCCTCAGCCTGCAAGGCACTACAGAGGGTAGTGTGTACGGCCCAGTACATCACTGGGGCCAAGCTTCATGCCACCCAGGACCTCTATACCAGGCGATGTCAGAGGAAGGCCCTAAAAATAGTCAAAGACTCCAGCCACCCTACTCATAGACTGTTCGTTCTGCTACCCCACGGCAAGCGGTACCGGAGCGCCAAGTCTAGGTCCAAGAGGCTTCTACCCCAGGCTTCTACCCCAAGCCATAAGCCTCCTGAGCATTTAATCAAATGGCTACCCAGACTATATGCATTGCCCCCCACCTCCCCACCCTTCCAAGCCGATGCTACTCTCTGTAATTATCTGTGCATAGTCACTTTAATTACTCTACCTACATCTACATATTACCTTTATAACCTCGACACCGGTGCTTGCGCACATTGACTCTGTACCGGTACCCCCTGTTTATAGGCCCGCTATTGTTAACTACTGCTGCTCTTTAATGATTTGTTATTCTATTTATTTTATTTTTTTCTTAAAACTGCATTGTTGGTTAAGGGGTGGCAGATAGCCTAGTGGTTAGAGCGTTGGACTAGTAACTGGAAGGTTGCCAAATCGAATCCCTGAGCTGACAAGGTCAAAATCTGTCATTCTGCCCATGAGCAAGGCAGTTAACCCACTGTTCCTAGGCCGTCATTGAAAATAAGAATGTGTTCTTAACTGATTTGCTTGTTAAATAAGGGAAAAAAATAAAAAAAGGGCTTGTAAGTAAGCATTTCAGGGCTACATCTGTTGTATTTGGCAACAAATGCCTATAATCTGGTTCAGGTTATTAATCAACCTACCAGGGAGTTTACAAACACTACAGGAACTTTAGAATCCTCATGCATTGATCACATTAATACTGTAGAACTTTGTTCCATTGCTTGCAGTGATCAAAATATAGTGTCTATTTCCAAGAAAGGTAAAAAAAAAAAAAAGATGGGCCTAAAATAGTGTATAAGAGATCCCTAATTTTTTGTGCTGTGACTTATTTGGAGGATGGGATGTTAAAAATATTAGCTTATTTGATGTGATTATACAGGAGCATCCAGACGCTGCATGAATTTATGAAATTGCTTATTCCAATTATTGATAAACATGCAGCAGTTAAGAAACTGACTGTTAGAATTGTCAAGGCTCCATGGATTGATGAGGAATTGAACAACTGTATGGTTGAAATAGATGGGGGAAAAAGGAGTGTCTGCACGTCTGACTGGCTGGCTTACTACAAATTGAGAAATTGTGTGACTAAACTCAACAAACAGAAGAAGAAACTATATTATAAAGCCAAGAACAATGATATAAAGAATGATGGGAAAAAACGTTGAGTACAACTCCATCTTTCATCAAATTAGATGACTTATTCATCACAAAACCATTTGATGTGGCCAATTATTTCAATGATTTCTTTATTGCCAACGTGGTCCAATTGTGGCAGGAAATGCCAAGAACAAACAGTGAGCCATTGTACACATGCATAACAAAATAATGAAAGAAAAGCATTGTAAGTAAAAAAAAAATTGTTAGTGTGGGAGAGGTGTAACAATTGTTGTTATCGATCGATGACCTCCTGGCATTAACAAACTTGGATGGAAAGCTACTGAGGATAGTAGCATACTCTATAGCCACTCCTATCTGTCATATCTTTAATCTGACATTAGAGGAAAGTGTTTGTCCTGAAGTCTGGATGGAAGCAAAAGTCATTTCGCTACCCAAGAAGGTTAAATAAGCCTTTACTGGTTCTAACAGCCAACCTATTAGCTTGCTTCCAGCTCTTAGAAAACTTCTATATCGTGGATTCAGAGCTATCTATCTAATATAACACATATTGTTTTCTTGAATGAAAGCTTCTCTAATGTTAAACATGTAAAGGGTGGTGTACCACAGGGCAGCTCTCTTCACGCTCTACTCTTTTCTATTTTTTTACCATTGACCTGCCACTGGCATTAAACAAAGCCTGAGTGTCCATGTATGCTGATGATTCAGCGCTATACACGTCAATAACCACAGCTAGTGAAATCACTGTAACCGTAAACAAGGAGTTGCAGTCTGTTTTAGAATGCGTGGTTGGTAATAAATTGGTCCTCAACATCTATAAAACTAAGAGCATTGTATTTGTTAAAAATCAGATCTAGACCTCAACTGAATCTGGTAATGAACGGTGTGGCTGTTGAGCAAGTTGAGGAGACTAAATTACTTGGTGTTTGTAAACTTTCATGGTCAAAATATATTGATTAAATTGTTAATAAAGAGATGCTCTGCTTTTTTGACACTACACTCCACAAAGCAAGTCCTGCAGACTCTAGTTTGATCTTATCTTGATTATTTTCCAGTCATATGGTCAAGTGCTGCAAAGAAATACCTAGTTAAGTTGCAGCTGATAGATGCATACACACCCACACTATATGTTAATGTTTTAAAATGTAAGTAAATTGTAGTCTTTTGTATCTCATGTCTGATCCCTCTTCATGATGTCACACTTCCATGTTGTGCCAACGTCTTAATTCTTTCCTTGCTCAACATTTTTCATTTATCTTTTTTTCCCTGGATACTTTATCTTGACATGGTTCTACAGGAGGTCTACCTGCCGAAAAAGACAAGTAGTAACACTAACGCAATGCTATCAAATTGCAGTCGCTGTACTCATATTATTTAGGAGAACTATTGCCTATTGGTGAGGATAACCTGTTGTAAGCCCAACTTCAGATGCAATCGTAAGGCAAGGGCAATTTAAGTATAGGAAAGGATGAAACAGCGTCTGTGCAAATTTAACCCAATTTATTTAACACTGTGATTTCATAAATGCACACATTAATTCAGGTTATAGATTCTGTAACTAGGCTTAGGACCCCTAGACAAAGCGAGTGCAACAATATCAGTAGGCTAGTTATGGGTTTCCTCTTATTTATTAGTAGAACTAGATTACTCCATCTAAAATGGAACGTGGAATGATTTAACATAGTCCAAAACCCTTAAAATAAACACTTGCTACTCAAATAATGTAAAGACTTATTTAATTAATACATTTGAAAGGCCATTACATTTTTTACGATTGGTTAAATGTTGATATTGATGGCTTATGATTGACTAAGACTTGATATCCAGTAGCCTTCAATTCACATACAGAGGTTCCATTAAAGTTCTGCATTGACCTTGAATATCTCTAATATGCAATAATCAGTCACGCTCAGATTGCTACACACATTCACATTCTACCTTAAGGCTTTACTAGGGGTCAAGGTTGCCTCAGCAGGACACCATTATTCCCCTTCAAAAATACTTTGCTAACCTTGATCAGAGATACTCTAGCTAATATATTGAGAAATAACAATTATTGCTGATGGCCAGGATGTTTTTCACCCTTTTTGAAATCTTATTTTCTTTATTTCTTTCCCTTCCAATGGGGATGAAGGTTTTTCGACTCAGATTTGCAAAATAGCCAAGTGAATGCACTTCTGAACTCATTTTTTTGGACAATGAAGTGAATCTGGATGTAGTTCATAGACAGTTAGGTATGAGCCCAACTGAAAACCTTAATATTACTTCTACTCTAAAAAATATAGCTAATAAGCTGTAATCTTAGTTATGGACAGGTTACGAGCAAATCAGATATTAATTCACTGAAAGAGTGGGTTGTAGGGATTGGTTTGACAGTATAGTATTAGGATATGGGAGATTTCTTGTCATTGGCAGTCATTAGGGAGTTAACGCTAGGCTCTTGGAGCCACAGAGATGTGAGCTGTCTTATGCACAGTGTGTGTGTGTGTGTGTGTGTGTGTGTGTGTGTGTGTGTGTGTGTGTGTGTGTTCGTGTGTGTGTGTGTGTAACTCCACTGGTCCCAATCAACAGTAATGGCTATCACACATGACAGACAGAGAGTGATGGGTTTCATCTAGATAATTGAGGTAGACAGTGCTTGTGTGCCAAATGACACCCTATTCCCTTTACCTTTGACCAGGGCCATGGATCTCTGGTCAAAAGTAGTACACTATATACTTAATAGGATGCAATTTGGGATGCATTCAGGGAAAATGGAAAGGGTGAAAAAAGGATCTTACTATCATATTCTTTTCAGCATAGATGAATGATTAAGGGAACGGATGGTGCTGTTTATGTCACTCTGCCGAGTGATACATAAGGAACTCGATTGAACCTCCCAAGGACAGTTGCCAATGGATTATAGCTACTTGAGGAATAGTGCTGTTGGATAACCTTTGCAGGATGCAGGAAGCATGTAGGACATACTTTGACTTGTGACATCACGAGAAAGGAATCTTTATGTGGAATCCCACTAAGTTAGTTGCCTCGGTACTGGTCTGTTTAGCTAACATTCCACTCATTGTAGCTGGTGTCATTGTTGAGCGACTGAAGCCATGTCTAAACTTGACTGTTCATGTAGTGTTAGTATTCTGTTCCCAAAGTTCTGATCATGGAATTCCGAACGCATTATGCATCTACACCTACATTTACATGTTACTGTGTCCACAGTGTGTCTGGATTCCCTTTTCCCTGCGCTACATTCAAATACCTTTATGCATTCTACAAATGATGGAATAGACAAAATAGGATAATAACACAACAACAACTGATGGCAGTAGCGAATTACTGTAGCTAATGAGGTCAGCAAACCATTTATGAGGTCAGCAAACATGTATTTCCTCCAAAAAACACACGTATTCTGGAGACTTGTGTGCTGATGACGTCATTGTGTGCTAATGACGTCCGCCCACTGTATGTCCTTCCGGTAGCCTGATTGTGTCCAGACTGAGCAGAAATCCACACACAATGCATCCCTGAAGTGGTCTGCCAGATCTGAACACAATCAGACCCCAAAGCAACTTTTGTGAGTCTAAACCAGTCTTTTCAATGTGATCTTCGTATTCTGATAGCAGATGTCGCAGTAACCGCAAGGCCATTAAATCATCCATAATAAAAGCTATGCGAGACTAGATATCTGATGGCGTCTGGAACCTCTGATGGATCCTGTATGGAGAATGGAGAATTGGAGAATTTAGGCCATACCTTTAAACATGTAGGTTTCCCATTTGGCGTTTTCTTAAAGCCCCTATAATCCCTATATGTCTAACAAATCTCAGTGTGTGTGTTATTTATTGAATATAACTCCAAAACATATTTTTTATAATTTATTTCCATGAGCTTCCTTGGGTCACTGAAATTTTCAGTCTGACTTGTGTGGGCATGAGGATACATATTTGAATATATTTACATATACAGCCCTGAATGGCTGATATAATTATCTAGAGTCCACCCCCTTCCCCTTAAAAAAAGAAGGCAAAAAAAGCACAGGGTATTCAACCTGTCAGTTGGAGCTGAAGTCGGACCTTAAAAGCATCAAACTTCCACAGGTGTGTAGGCTACTTAGTTTTGTCATCAAAATACATAATGCATCTTAATTTGCTATATCATTGTACTGTTTTAAATAGTTCACCAGAAGATGCAGACAGGTCCCAGAACTGCCTGTTTGAATGGTGGACCATCCTGGCCTCTAACATGTCTGCCATCTATTCATTGCAGAATGTCACAGGGCAGACTATGGCGCTACATCCTCAGATGTCAACTGTTAGGCCTCTGAAATTTTTGTATTTTATTTTTATTTTATTTTACTAGGCAAGTCAGTTAAGAACAAATTCTTATTTTCAATGACGGCCTAGGAACTGCCTGTTCAGGGGCAGAACGACAGATTTGTACCTTGTCAGCTCGGGGATTTGAACTTGCAACCTTCCGGTTACTAGTCCAACGCTCTAACCACTAGGCTACCCTGCCGCCCCAAATGCAGAGGTCCATGGTATAATCTTTTGTATTTTCACAAAGTCTATTTCATCATTTTGCGAAATAGACTCTGTGACGATAGTGAAAATTATGATTGTAAGATTATTTGCTGTTGTTGAAAGTAAATAAAGATACCAGACTGCAATGCAAGGTTGTTAAATGCTCTATTATTCACATAACATAATAAACAGATAAAAAAAACAAGGCTCGAATGAAAGTCAAAATCATGGCATGTAAGTACCTTTTAAACATATTGTTTAGCATGTGCTCAAGCTCTAGAATGTGTTCCTGCGAGAGGAAAACAGATCATGGTGAAAGTAATAGGGTGTTGGCTAAACATAATCGGATAGGACGTATAGTGCAGCAAGAGATTAGTCATCAATGGCATAAAGTAGAAAAAATATGTGGTTTCATTGACATTGTCCTCACCAGTTTTCTTGAACACTGGCATGACTATATACAACTTCACAACTATAGTCTCATTCACTGTGTCGTGGAAAAGTACAAAGTAAGTCCCGCTATTCTTTGGTTTACAGCTTAAAGGATAGGCTCTTGTTATATGCTAGTGTTTTTTCAAACCTGATACACATTTATCTTGGTGTGACTTAGTCATAACTCTGGGCTTACAGCCAAGAGAGGTTTGGGTGCAACCGCAGCATGTGACATCCCTTGGGTTTACTATTTACAGAAATTCACATGTATGGAAACTTGCAGAAAGGAGTACAATATATTGTTTCTTGTTGTGAATGCAGTTAGACAGTTGAGCCCTCAGGCTATTAACCTCGTTGCACAGCCAACTAATTACCTTTTACACACCATCTGCTGACTGCCACGTATACAGAAAGGGGTTGTATTGTCTCTGTAAAAGCAGAGACCCGGCTATGTTTGTTAAGCTTTCAACTCTGAACCATTCTTGGTGATGTTGTTGCTTCATTTTTGCAAATCTTATAATAAAGCTGTTGTTGGAAGAATCAAGTCTCTCTTTTCATTTATAATTTATCTGACAAATTGGCGACAAGGATGGGATGGCTAACTCCGCATGCTGATTGCTCCCGAGGAGATCGAGGTTACCTACGTGCAGGACATCGTTAGACGTGGCTCATGGAACCCACTCTCCGACTAAAACGGAGCAGAAAGAGACCCGCCTCAGACCGGCTGGGAGCGTCAGTGAGTGGAGACTCCATTCCGGACAACCAAAATAAATTAAGGGTGAGACTGAATTTATTTTAAACACCATAGAAAATGCTGTTCTGGGAGATGTTGTGCACATTCTATATTTGTTGTAGCAAAGACACAACTAGTTAGGAACTTTGTTGTAGCAGAGTTACAGTGCCTTGCAAAAGTATTCATCCCCCTTGGTATTTTCCCTATTTTGTTGCATGACAACCTGTAATTTAAATAGATTTTTATATAAAAATAAGTTATTCAAAAAAACTGAAAACTTGAGCGTGCATAACTATTCACCCCCCCGAAGTCAATACCTTGTTGATCCACCTTTTGCAGCAATTATATATCTCTATAAGCTTGGCACATCTAGTCACTGGGATTTTTGCCAGTTCTTCAAGGCAAAACTGCTCCAGCTCCTACAAGTTGGATGGGTTCTGCTGGTGTACAGCAATCTTTAAGTCATACCACAGATTCACAATTAGATTGAGGTCTGGGCTTTGACTAGGCCATTCCAAGACATTTAAATGTTTCCCCTTAAACCACTCGAGTGTTGCTTTAGCAATATGCTTGGGGTCATTATCCTGCTGGAAGGTGAAACTCCGTCCCAGTCTCAAATCTCTGGAAGACGGAAACAGGTTTCCCTCAAGAATTTCCCTGTATTTAGCGCCATCTATCATTCCTTCAAATCTGACCAGTTTCCTAGTCCCTGCCGATGAAAAACATCCCCACAACATGATGCTGCCATCACCATTCTTCACTTTGGGGATGCGGTTCTCGGGGTGATGAGCTTGCACCAGACGTATAATTTTCCTTGATGGCCATAAAGCTCAATCTTAGTCTCATCTGACCAGAGTACCTTCTTCCATATGTTTGGGGAGTCTCTGACATGCCTTTTGGTGACTACCAAACGTGTTTTCTTTTTTTTTCTTTTAGCAATGGCTTTTTTTCTGGCCACTCTTCCGTAAAGCCCAGCTTTGTGGAGTGTACGGCTTAAAGTGGTCCTATGGACAGATACTCCAATCTCCATTGTGGAGCTTTGCAGCTCCCTTCAGGGTTATCTTTGGTCTCTTTGTTGCCTCTCTGATTAATGCCCTCCTTGCCTGGTCTGTGTGTTTTGGTGGGCGGCCCTCTCTTGACAGATTTGTCGTGGTGCCATATTCTTAATGGTGCTCCGTGGGATGTTCAAAGTTTCGGATCTTTTTTTATAACCCAACCCTGATCTGTACCACAACTTTGACCACAACTTTGTCCCTGACCTGTTTGGAGAGCTCCTTTGTCTTCATGGTGCCACTTGCTTAGTGGTGTTGCAGACTCTGGAGCCTTTCAGAACAGAGTGTACTAAGATCATGTGACAGATCACGTGACACTTAGATTGCACACAGGTGGACTTTATTTAACTATTTACGTGACTTCTGAAGGTAATTGGTTGCACCAGATCTTATTTAGGGGCTTCATAGCAAAGGGGGTGAATACATATGCATGCACCAGTTTTCCGTTTTACATTTTTTGAAACATGTTATTTTTTTCATTTCACTTCATCAATTTGGACTATTTTGTGTATGTCAACTACATGAAATACCAAATAAAAATCAATTTAAATTACAGGTTATAATGCAACAAAATAGGATTAAAGGCCATGGGGGATTAATATTTTTTCAATGCACTGTGGGACCTGGATGTCAGGAAGCTTGACCCCAGTGAGTACTGGGCCATACGCAGTACCCTCCGTACGCAGTACCCCCCTTATTTTTATATGCAGAGCAGTTGCCATACCAGGCGGTAATGCATCTGGTCAGAATCCTCTCTCTCTTTTACTCACTCTCTCTCAAGCGCACACAGGACCACCGCCTTCAATACCATAGTTCCCTATAAGCTCATTACAAATCTCACGGCCCTAGGTCTGAACTCCTCCCTACTCAACTGGGTCCTGGACTTCCTGACGTGCCATCCCCAGGTGGTGACGATAGGCAACATGACCTCCTCGACACTGATCCTCAACACGGGGACAACACAAGGGTGCGTCCTCAGTACCCTCCTGTATTCCCTGTATACCCATGACTGTGTGGCCTCATGCAGTTCCAACTACATCATCAAGTTTGCTAATGACACGACAGATCATCAACAATGACAAGACAGCCTACAGGGAGGAGTAAGGAACTCTGACGGCATGGTCCCACGTAAACAACGTCTACCTCAAAGTTAGGAAAACAAAAGATCTGATTGTGGACTTCAGGAGGAACCAGGCTGGCCACGCACCCATCCTCATCAATGAGGCCTCCTTGGAGATGGTCACCAACTTCAAATTCCTCTGCGTACGCATCTCAGAGACGCTGAAATGGTCTAACCACACAGACAACATAGTGAAGAAGGCACAACAGCGACTTTTCAACCTCAGGAAGCTGAAGAAATTTGGCCTATCCCCGAAGGCACTCACAGTCTTCTACAGGAGAGCCATCGAGAGCATACTGTCAGGCTGCATCACAGTCTGGTACAGCAACTCCACCGCTGCAGACCACAAGGCCCTTCAGAGGGTGATACATGCAGCCAAACACACCATTGGATGCATACTGCTTGCCCTAAAGGACATCTACAACACCATGTGTCTTAGGAAGGCCAGAAGATTATCAGGGACCCCAGCAACCCAAGCCATGCCCTGTTCACCCCGCTTCAATCACTAAGATGCCCAGTACAGGGGCATCATGGCAAAACTGAAAGACTGGCCAATAACTACCATTAGTCAGCTACCTGCTCCCCCTCCACATGTGACTATTAAACACTCGGGAATCTGAATATCTACCGTCTCTTAATCTTTTGCAATCATTGTTTACGCTTAGCTAGCAGTGTTGACCTCTAATAGATGTGCAATCGTGGAGTGCTGCCCTTGTCCATCTATTGCAGAGATTGAAAAGGAACCCTTGAGATCTCTGCTTTGTGGAGAAAGTACTTAACCCTTGTGTGGTGTTCGGGTCTGTAAGATCCATTTTTATGTTTACTAAAAGAAAAATCATACAATTCATTATTTTTTCAACCTGAGACATTGCTCTTGGCTCATTTTCTGTGAAGAACATGTAAAAGAACACATTTTATTGAGTGCACACCGTGCACCCCCCTGCACATTTATAGTACATAGCTTGTATGTGTGGCTCCTTACCACAATCAATCAGCATGGCAAAAATAATCTCTGCTCAGAGGGCTTTAGAATTTTTAATTTGCAGAGAGAGAGAAGCTAGTGTGGATGGAGCGACTTTTCCAAATATGAGGATCATGTCCCTGTCAATTCGGTGTCTTGACAGTGAGTTGGAAGAAGAGGATAAGATTGACCATCAGCAAGCCCCAGGACCAGCCCGTCAGCAACTAGCTCATCAGCAGCCTCTAGGAGAAGAAATATGGATGTCAACAAGTGGTGATATTGAATGGTCTTCATGCCCAAGGAGTGAGCCAACCTGCATGGATAACAATGTGATAAGGATGTAACCAGGACCAACGCAGATGGACATAAAGTCTTCTTTTAAACTATTCATCCCAGACACCATCCAGAAAATAATTCTGGAATACCATAATTTGGAGGGAAGGTGTGTTTTTGGAGAAAGATGGAAGATGGACCAAACTCATTTACATGCATTCTTTTGGGTTCTTATCCTTGCTGGTGTTTTCAGATCCAATGGGGGAATACACAGAATCCCCGTGGGATGCAGAAACTGTCAGACAACTTTTTTGTGCAATAATGTCTCAGGGAAAATCCCACATTATTTCCAGGATTACCTGCTTGATAACCAATACACCAGACCAGCTTGGCGGCAGAGAGACAAGCAAGCTGTAATCAGGTCAGTGTGGGACAAGTGGGTGGACCGCCTTATTTTACAACCATGGGCCCAGAATTACTGTTGATGAACAGTTTATGCCATTTAGGGGCCGCTGCCCCTTCAGGTAGTTCCTACCGTCTAAACCCGTAATATATGGAATCAAGATCTGGGCTGCCTGTGATGCTGCTTCATCATATGGGTTGAAATTGCAAGTGTGTATGGAGAAGCCAGATGGAGAAGCCCCTGAGAAGAACCAAGGGATGCGGACTCCATGGGCCACAACATCACATGCAATAACTTTTTTACTTTGCACAAGCTGGGACAGGAGTTCCTCAAAAGGAAGCGGACGATGGTAGGAACAGTACAAAAAACAAGCCAGAGCTCCCAACTCAGCTGTTGAATACATGGAACAGGCCTATCAATTCCTATAAGTTTGTGTTCCCAGCCGTCATGTTCCGTGTGTCCTAAGTGCCAAAGAAAGGCAAAAATGTGGTACTGTTGAGTACGCTGCATAGGGATCGGAGAAGCTGTGAAAAAACAGAAATCATAATGGATTACAATGCCAGAAAAGGAGGGGTGAACAATTTAGAGAAGCTGGTGACTGGCTACAGCTGCAAAAGAAGAACCCTACGCTGGCCACTTGCGATATTCTTCAACATCTTTGACATCTTGGTGTACAAAACGTGTTTGTCATCTGGGTGGCATTGAACCCAGATTGGAACAGAGGGAAGCTCTAGGGGAGGGCTCTTTCTCGAGGAGTTGGGCAAGGCATTGGTAAGACTTCAAATCTAGAGGAGCCAAAATATCCCAAGGACCCAAGCTTCTGCAGCCATCATGAGGAGGATTCAGGAGGAGGATGCTGGTTCCCCATCAGCCTGATCCACAGAACCAACAACTCCAATACCGGAAGTAAGTGTGAGAGATGTTCTTGCATGTGTGTGTGTCTGACTCTCCTTCCTTGGCCAGCTGTAACTATATGTAACAGATGTGAAAGCTAGCTTAGTTAGCGGTGGTGCGCGCTAAATAGCGTTTCAATCGGTGACGTCACTTGCTCTGAGACCTTGAAGTAGTAGTTCCTCTTGCTCTGCGAGGGCCGTGGCTTTTGTGGAGCGATGGGTAACGATGCTTCGTGGGTAACTGTTGTTGATGTGTGCAGAGGGTCCCTGGTTCGCGCCCGGGTATGAGCGAGGGGACGGTCTAAAGTTTACTGTTACATATATAAGTGAGTGAATGAGATGTTAGTGAATTTTTTTCCCCATCATTCTAGATTGCAGCCGGTAGCAACAAGAAGAAGTGTTGTGATGAACAAGAAGACACAGTGCACATACATCAAGTGCAAGAAATACATTTGCAACACGCACACAGTAAAACTCATGTCCCTCATGTGGTTTGTAGACCGGCCTTCATTTCTTTTCAATGGGGCTCATTTATCATTTCCATAAAATACTGTTGGTAAAATTTGTCCTTCAAATTTGTTCAGTTCAAAGCAATAAACATCAACAGTGATGAAAACATTGTTTCATTTATATTTGTTCAAGATAAACTTGATTTATTCCATGTTATTATATACTGTCTATATATATATTTTTACCTTCACCTTCACCTTCTTTTTTTTACCTTCAAATTCTTATTTACAATGATGGCCTACCCTGGCCAAACCCAAACCCGGACTACGCTGGGCCAATTGTGCACCGCCCTATGGGACTCCTAATCACATCCGGTTGTGATTAAGTATTAAGTATTTTTACGTAAATTGTTATGGCTGTTTAAAAACCCAATAATGTTGTGGGTCCATCAGACCCGTGAACATTGGGTGAATAACAAAAACATGAACACCACACACATAAGGGTTGCCAATGAATTACTAATTTTGCACAACAGGCAAACATAATATAACCACTTAGTACATTGGCCCTGTATTCAGAGATAATCTATTCATCAGAAGTAGGTATATTTTTCTGCCCTTGATCACACAATTAAATAGATGTATGTTAAATATCTTTGTTATAATTGTTTATGTGTGAATGAAAATGTATAACATCAACAACATTCCGGTCTGTAATTCTGCAAAATATCAAATGAAATCAAACTTTATTTATTTATTTGAATGCAACAAGTGTAGACCTTACCGTGAAATGCTTACTTACAAGCCATTAACCTACACGGCAGTTGGCAGTGTGCGGGGGTACAGATTAGTTGCGGTAATTTGCACCTGTAGATAGGGGTGAAGTGACTATGCATAGATAATAAACAGCGAGTAGCAGCAGTGTACAAACAAATGGAGGGAGGGGTCAATGTAATACTCCGGTGGCCATTTGATTAATTGTTCAGCAGTCTTATGGATTGGGGGTAGAACTTTTTGGTCCTAGATTTGGGGCTCTGGTACCACTTGCCGTGGGGTAACAGAGAAAACAGTCTATGACCTGGATGACTGGAGTCTCTGACACTTTTATGGGTTTTCCTCTATGTGCTTTATAATGTCAAAGCTTATTTTATAGACTGAAGTGTGGCTGAGGCAACACTATACTTGCAAGGCCATGGACTCAGTGACATTGGCTACAGTTGCCTGAAGACTCTTCTCTTCTCTTCGCCTGTTTCAAGTTTACTTCAGTTATGTACACAGACACAAACACACCCCAACGCACACAGAAAAAAATATATGTTTTATTTTCAGAGGAAGCTAGCACCATAATCTAGGAGTGAGATAAGGCGCTCTCCCACTGTGAGGTGAGACGGATCACTAATGTTCAGAGGTCCTCTATCAGTATGTGGGCCTCTGCTTCAGTTCTCTCTCCCACACCCAGTGTTCCTGTTCCGGTGGCGTTCATTATGTTCTCCTACCCTCCACCATAACAAGTAGTTTTAGAAAGGAAATGGCTCTGGGTTCTACAGCAGCTAACGTTTAAAGCTAAAATTGATATGTCCTGGATCTGTTTATTTTCTGGTAGCAACAGAGGCAATATTTGGAAAAAGATGGAAATAACTTAATGAATACTTCAAGCCTTATACTGTAGCTCGGTAGCTATTTAACAACAAGATATGTATCATGCTGTTTAGGAATAATAGGGTCTCCTGAAGTTTTTTTTAGCAGTATGAACATCTTATTCTCTTGTTCTGCTTTGCATGTGGTTGGTTTCTTGAGTAGTATAATCTTGGAGAGACAGAGCAGGGATAAGAGAGTCGTGAGGTACAGTACAGGATATCAGCAGGTAATCCAGTTTGTGTGTCTCACTGTCCCAGAGGTCAGGCCTGTCATTGTTTCTAAATACAGCTGACAGCAGACACCGTACAATAGGCCTATTGGCTGCATCTTAAATGGCACCTTATTCCCTAAATAGTGCTCTACTTTTGATCAGGGCCTAAAGGGCACTGATCAAAAGAAGTGCACTATAAAGGGAATAGGGTGATGTCTGGGATGCAATTTAAGACTGAGGGAATATCTACAGATAAGCTCTTCAGCTTATTACCGGTCAAGAACCGTTTGTAGGTCAACTCAGAACAGTTCTACTTGGTCCAATTGTAACAAGTGGATAGTTTCGCCTCAATTTCAACTCGCAAGTACAGTACTCTCTTTCTCTGAAAAATACATCTGAACATAAGTACCTCACTCACAAAGGCTATAAACATTTCATAATGTTTAATCAATGCTACAGTTTATGGGGTCAAATGCTGGCACAATAGATCTGGCGGACACCTGCATGGCAAACATGATGTCTCAGTAATCTCATAAAACATAGATTATTGGAAAGCAAGGGGTCAGGCGCCAGCCACACCTCTCAATAAACACAATTTCTCCACAGGATCACAGAGTTCAGCAGTTATCGTTACCCTTTAGGCTTTGACTCAGGCAACATCCATATACCAGGCACTCTGGGTTTTAAATTGTGTGGCCTCTCCAGAGTCTTCGAAGGATGCCTCCCAAATGGCACACTATTCCCTTTATAATGCAAAATGGCACTGGTCAAAAGTAGTGCAATTTAAAGGGGTTAGTGTACCATTTGGGATGCAGTGGGAGTGTCAAGTGCTAGTAAGTGAAATATCTTAGCTGTGAAATCCAGAGGGGGGAGTATTGTGCCTCAGCGTCACAGAAAAGGTAACCTGAGGAGGTGGAGGTCCTTTATCTCCCAGGCTAGCGTTGCATCCCAAATGGTACCCTTTTCCCTATTTTGTGCAGTACATTTTACCGGGGCCCATAGGGTTCTGGTCTAAAGTAGTGCACTATAAATGGAATCGGGTGCCATTTGGTAGGCAGCCTTAATATAACCACTCAAATAAATCCTTTCCCTTGTTGGCCACATCTCATACAGACCATATTGACCTGTCCTCCACAGCTACCCATATTAGAGCCAGGTTAGGTTGGACCCCTTTGGAATGAAAGGATAAGTGAGGACAGAGCATTTTGTCCTTAATCTATTATAACATTAACAAAATGTTAGTATCACTCCAGTAACACTTGACAGTAATTGTCTCACATACCTGTGTAAGGCTGTAATTACTCCAGTACCAACATTCAGAATTAACATTCATAATATAAATGAACAAACCTGGTCAAGCCACCAGCACTAGCTACCATCCTGTTTACTGCATGACACATTTAAGCATTTGCCAGATTCCCTCATTAAAAGAGTTAATGGTTTCACCCTGTAAAAAACTGGCCATAACCTACCAAGTTATATTTTTAATTTTAGCTAAATCAAAAAGCACTTCATAACAGTCTATCCAAACGTTTTGGTAAACTAAAAGTCATTTTGAATCCATCGTGCTAATTGAGCCTTAGCGATTTGAGGGCGACATCTTAATCTCTTACCTCATTAAGCGCTATACTGTGGAAATATTCTCAGTCAAGGCAGGGACAGGAAAGCAGCCAGACAGTGTTGACTTTGGAGTCCGATGTTCTTGTATCTGTGATGATAAATCATGCGCATGGCGGTCAGATGTGACTTGTCGTCTGAGCAGAAATGCAACAAGAGAACATGCTGTTAATTCTCTGAGTAATCCCTCCTTATCATCTTAGGGAAATAAATCACATAAACGGATTGCCTAGGTTTAAACGATTTCCAACACATCTGTTCAATAGAGACCATTTGTACTGCTTGCCACTATTTTTCACTTTAATCTCCAAGGACAAGTGGCGGCAATCTAAGCACCACTTTGGGGTATAAGACACTGTGGTTACTTATGAGACGGATAACCGGATATAATACAAGTTGGGTTGATATGGAAAAAGACATGATCAGCGTCTTAGTTTAGGAGCAAGCCAGAACCTCTGGCTTTGATGGTGGCAAATTGAGATTTTGTACAATCAGAACAATGCACACTTGTGGCTTATAATTAGTTAAACAATATACTTACTCATACAACCCTTACTTAACCAGGAAAGTCAATAATGAACAAACTGATAACACATAGTACTTCTCTAATTTGAACATTGATAAGTCACTTTGCAGTTCAATTTGTGGTGTGAGAACACTCACACTTTGATATCCTAAAGCTCTCATCCAGTGTACAGCAATTAGACATACTCTAAGAATACAAAACATAAGGAACACCTTCCTAATATTGAGTTGCACCCACCCCTTTTGCCCTCAGAACAGCTTCAATCACCGGGGCATGGACCATGTTGACTCCAATGGAGTACCACAGTGTGAGTCCCATACCCATACAACCTTTTGCATGATGTCTGCTTTAATGCTAATTAGCATTTTCCAATCTGAGAGTAAATAGAGCCGAATATGTTGATAAAAGTCACCATGTCCGAGAGAGATTTACATGGTTATCAAAACGTCACGCCAGGGCAAACCTACACAAAACACGGCCCTTATTTTAAGAGTTTTTGAATGCTAGGTTTTATGGGTATTATGACACCTCCACTGTGGCACTCTACACTTCCCATAGTTGTGTAAAGTTGGCTGGATGTCCTTTTAGGTGGTGAACCATTCTTGATACACACGGGAAACTGTTGAGTGTGAAAAACCCAGAAACATTGTAGTTCTTGACAGAAACCGATGCTCCTGGCACCTACTACCATACCCTGTTCAGAGGCACTTAATGACAGGTTGCCAAATAATATCTGGGGCTGTGTAACAATGGGGTTCAAATACAATCTATCTAGTCTCTCACATCTATGCAGCCTGCCTGCCCAATGTGCTTACCTTTAGCGTCCCAAATGACTCCTTTTTCCAGATGTAGGGAATAGGGTGCCATTTGGAATGCAGATTAGACAGTATTAGATGAAGGTGAAATGTGACTCAAGTCAAATAATTTGAGATAAAATAACAGATAAAAAAAGGGGTGCTAGATGCCAATGTTCCCATAATAATGCCCCCCTAGTGTCCCTGAGAGTGTGTGTTCACATATAGTCAACAAAGTGTTCTTGTATACTATTTACACATTTTCGCAGGAAATTACTCTTCTGACCAGAATCCTCTGCATTCTCCTCTACGGTCACCATGCCAGATGGGAGATAAGGACTGTATGATTACATTCCCAAAAGACAAACATTTATATCTGTGAAATAAACTCTGAGCGGTTGGTTTGGGCCAGATACCAGGTCCGCGGAGCTTAAGAGGCAACCACTCACTTAATTTTCAGTCAGACATATTATTGGGAACCAAAACTTTTCTTTACCTTCTCTTGCTCTGGCTCTGTAGTAGTAACCTGAATCAGAGTCCCATGGGTTCTGTAGGACTAAAGTTTTGAAATTGAAATGTATCTAATGAAGGTAGCTTACAATTTATGTGTTGCTTAGAAAATGCTACCAGAGGGCATCAAACTTTAACATTAATGAATTAACCTGTCATATAGTGGCTGGCAATAACCATACTTAACATAGAAACACAAAGAAACACTCTCCTTTTGACTTTTCAAACTCTATGGTCATCATTGGCCAATTTCACAAGGATAACATTCTTTCTCTCTCCAGCCAGCTCCAAACAGAGCGCCTATAGGTCTTTTAACATTATTGTATCAAATCAAATCAAATGTATTTGTCACATACACATGGTTAGCAGATGTTAATGCGAGTGTAGCGAAATGCTTGTGCTTCTAGTTCCGACAATGCAATAATAACCAACGAGTAATCTAACCTAACAATTCCAAAACTACAATCTTATACACACAAGTGTAAAGGGATAAATAATATGTACATAAAGATATATGAATGAGTGATGGTACAGAACGGCATAGGCAAGATCCAGTAGATGGTATCGAGTACAGTATATACATATGGAATGAGTAATGTAGGGTATGTAAACAAAGTGGCATAGTTTAAAGTGGCTAGTGATACATGTATTACATAAAGATGCAGTAGATGATACAGAGTACAGTATATACATATACATATGAGATGAGTAATGTAGGGTATGTAAACACTATATTAAGTAGCATTGTTTAAAGTGGCTAGTGATATAATTTACATACATTTCCATCAATTCCCATTATTAAAGTGGCTAGAGTTGAGTCAGTATGTTGGCAGCAGCCACTCAATGTTAGTGGTGGCTGTTTAACAGTCTGATGGCCTTGAGATAGAAGCTGTTTTTCAGTCTCACGGTCCCTGCTTTGATGCACCTATACTAACCTCGCCTTCTGGATGATAGCGGGGTGAACACGCAGTGGCTTGGGTGGTTGTTGTACTTGATGATCTTTATGGCCTTCCTGTGACATCGGGTGGTGTAGGTGTCCAGGAGGGCAGGTAGTGTGCCCCCGGTGATGCGTTGTGCAGACCTCACTACCCTCTGGAGAGCCTTACTGTTGTGGGCGGAGCAGTTGCCGTACCAGGCGGTGATACAGCCCGACAGCATGCTCTCAAACTCGCTCACCGAATCAGCGTATTCCTCAATGTTGTTGTTGGACGCAATGCGGAACATTTCCCAATCCACGTGATCGAAGCAGTCTTGAAGCGTGGAATCAGATTGGTCGGACCAGCATTGAACAGACCTAAGTGCGGGAGCTTCTTGTTTTAGTTTCTGTCTGTAGGCAGGGAGCAACAAAATGGAGTCGTGGTCAGCTTTTCCGAAAGGATGGAGGGGGGAGGGGACCTTATATGCGTCGCGGAAGTTAGAATAGCAATGATTCAAGATTTTTCCAGCCCTGGTTGCGCAATCGATATGCTGATACAATTTAGGGAGTCTTGTTTTCAGATTAGCCTTGTTAAAATCCCCAGCTACAATGAATGCAGCCTCAGGATAAGTGGTTTCTAGTTTGCAAAGAGTCAAATAAAGTTTGTTCAGGGTCATCGATGTGTCTGCTTGGGGGGGAATATATACGGCTGTGATTATAATCAAAGAGAATTCCCTTGGTAGATAATGCGGTCGACATTTGATTGTGAGGAATTCTAAATCGGGTGAACGGAAGGACTTGAGTTCCTGTATGTTGTTGTGACTACACCACGTCTCGTTAATCATAAGGCATACACCCCCGCCCCTCTTCTTACTAGAAAGATGTTTGTTTCTGTCGGCGCGATGCGTGAAGAAACCAGCTGGCTGCACCGATTCAGTTAGCGTCTCTCGAGTGAGCCATGTTTCCTTGAAGCAAAGAACGTTACAGTCTCTGATGTCCCTCTGGAATGCTACCCTTGCTCGGATTTCATCAACCTTGTTGTCAAGAGACTGGACATTGGCGAGTAGTATGCTCGGGAGTGGTGCGCGATGTGCCCGTCTCCGGAGCCTGACCAGAAGACCGCTTCATTTCCCTCTTTTACGACGTCGTTGTTTTAGGTCGCAGGCTGGGATCTATTCCGTTGTCCTGGGTGGAAGGCAGAACACAGGATCCGCTTCGGGAAAGTCATATTCCTGGTCGTACTGATGGTGAGTTGACGTTGCTCTTATATTCAGTAGTTCTTCCGGACTGTATGTAATGAAACCTAAGATTACCTGGGGTACCAATGTAAGAAATAACACGTAAAAAAACAAAATACTGCATAGTTTCCTAGGAATGCGAAGCGAGAAGGCCATCTCTGTCGGTCTGTCGTATGTTACGTCCTCTGCTATCTCATGGTTTGAGAGTTACCTGTCTAACAGAACAGAGAGGCTGTTCATTAATGGAAGCCGCTCCAACATAATGAAGGTAGATTCAGACATACCCCAGGGCAGCTGTCCAGGCCCCTTACTACATTTTTTACTGATGGCCTGCCACTGGCACTGAATAAAGCATGTGTGTCTATGTATGGTGATGATGCAACATTATACAGTACATTCGTAAAGTATTCACACCCCTTCACTTTTGACACATTTTGTTATGATACAGCCTTATTCTACAATGAATTAAATTCATGTTTTTCACTCCCACTTGGAGTTTGCCATCCTGTTTCCATTGATTCTACAACTTCATTGGAGTCCACCTGTGGTAAATTCAGAAATGCACACACGTGTCTATATAAGATCCCACATTTGACAGTGCATGTCAGAGCAAAAGCCAAGATATGAGGTCGAAGGAATTGTCCGTAGAGCTCCGAGACAGGATTGTGTCGAGACACAGATCTGGCGAAGGGTACCAAAGAACACATTGGCCAACATCATTCTTCAATGGAAGAAGTTTGGCTTGTCTGGTAGTCTCATGTCACTGGGCAGCTCTTGGCTGTGCTTACCTTTGTAGTCTGTAATGGTATGCAAGCCCTGCCACATCCAATGAGCGTCAGAGCAGGTCGTAGTATGACTCGATCTTAGCCCTGTATTGACATTTAGCCTGTTTGATGGTCGTCGGAGGTGATAACGGGATATCTTATGAGTCCCGCTCCTTGAAAGCGGCAGCTATATCATTTACCTAAGAGTGGATGCTGCCTGTAATCCATTCTGGTTGGGGTATGTAAGTACGGTCACTGTGGGGACGACGTCATCGATACACTTATTGATGAAGCCAATGACAGACATGGTGTACTCCACAATGCCATTGGAGGAATCCCGGAACATATTCCAGTCTGTACTCGCAAAACAGTCCTGTAGCTTAGCATCTGCTTCATCTGAACACTTTTTTTGATCTAGTCACTGGTGCTTCCTGTTTTCATTTTTGCTTGTAAGCAGGAATCTGGAGGATAGAATTATGGTCAGATTTGCCAAATTGAGGGTGAGGGAGAGCTTTGCATGTGTCTCTGTGTGTGGAGTATAGGTGGTCTAGAGTTATTTTCCCTCTGGTTGCACATTTAACATGATGATAGAAATTTGGTGAAACTGATTTAAGATTCCTTGCATTAAAGTCCCTGGCTATAAGGAGTGCCGCCTCTGGGTTTTCTTGTTTGCTTATGGCGGAATACAGCTCCTTCAATGCAATCTTAGTGCCAACCTCTGACTGAGGTGGTATGTAAACAGCTACGAAGAATACATATGAGAATTCTCTCGGTAGGTAGTGTGGTCTACAGCTTATCATGATATACTCAAGGTGAGCAATAGCTTGAGACTTCCTTAGATATAGTGCGCCAGCTGTTATTTACAAAAATACATAGTCCGCCGCCCCTTGTCTTAGCAGACGCCACTGTTCTATCCTGCCGGTACATCGTATAACCAGCCAGCTGTATGTTGATATTGTCATCTTTCAGCCACGACTCCGTAAAGCATAAGATATTCCAGTTTTTAATGTCCCGTTGGTAGTTTAATCTTCCCCGTAACTCGTAAATTTTATTATCCAAAGATTGCATGTTTGCTAGCAGAATTGAGGGAAGTGGAGGTTTATTCGAACACCTCCGACTTCTCAGAAGGCAGCCCGCTCTCCATGGCCTCTTTTTCTCTGCCTCTTCTTCACGTAGATCACGGGGCCGGGGCCTGTTCCAGAGGGAGCCATATATCCTCCGCCTCGGGCTCATCAGAGTCGTTAAACAAGAAAAAAGATTCTGCTAGTCCGTGGTGAGTAATTGCAGTCCTGATGTCTGGAAGTCATTTTGGTCATGAGAGACGGTAGCGGCAACATTATGCACAAAATTTGTAAAAAAAAACAAGTTACAAACAACGTAAATAAACAAACAAAAAAACACAATCAGTTGGGGGCATGTAAAACATCTGCCTTCTGCTCCGGCGCCGTCTTAGATGGGGTTCCAAATGTATAGTCTACTATTTCTGACGAGCTCTGGTCAAAATTAGTACAATATATAGGGAATAGGGTACCATTTGGGACACAACACTAGGTTTCCACTTATCACAGAGACACAATAGTTTATTCCACAAATGTTGATGTAAACATTTCTAACAATACTATATGAAGGGAGAATGTTGTAAATATTTTCCTGAAATACTGTCTACTTTTGCAGAATATTTATACTGTCACAAGCTTACATTAGCGTCATTACCTTTGTGTCTTTTTTGTAACGTTGTTCCATGTAAATAGACATGTTGGAAGATGATATGTTTGGATATGTACGAATTGCTCTGTTTTAATCTAGAGTTGCAATTTGATATGACATCCACACAGGATAATCTCTGCATGGAGAATGACACGTAGCCAACATCAAGTCACATTGTCTCAGAAACCGATCGGCAGCTACCTCTGACGTAGTTCTCACATATTTACAAGATGAAAAACAGGCAAACTGACAGTCAGTCCAGTTGTATCTTGGATGATGCATAGAGTCTAGTTAGCTCCTCTGAGATGCTGATCTGACAGTAACATCCTAAGGGGCTAATGGAAGTAGGTGAGTAGGAATGGGATTACAGAAAGACGGTACACAACATGAAATACATTTCTCCAATAAAATACTGTACAGTACAATCCACAGAAACAAAAGCCAAACCACTCTCAGTATCTTTTCTCCATTTTCCCATTGAAATAGATTGTGTCCCAAATGGCACACTATTCCCTCTATAAGTAGGGAGTACTGCACTATATAGGGATTAGGGTGTAATTTGAGACGCAAGCTCGATCAAAGCATCTCCAGGTGAACTCATGTCCATTAACACACATGAACAGTGGAAAGGATAACTGCAATCACACACTCTCTGCAATGAGTTGGAGCTGCCTGCCAATTTCTAGAGGTAATTAACAGCAAACACTATTCTTGTTCTTCACTTCTCTTTCTTTGCTCTTTATTTTCGATGTGTCACATAGTTTTGAGTCTGGGATGAGTAGGGGTTAAACGCAACTGTGTAATCCTGTGTGCTTTCTTTCCAAACACTCTCTACGCACAATGTCACTTTTTGAAATGTGTTACACTACACATTGCTTAGTAATGAACAATTTCCCACTGCCAGCGAAAATTCTCAGCTTGTAATTTAGTATGAACGTTATTATCCAATGCTTTCATAAGAAATGTACACATCCAATCATATGCTCCATTTATCAACTCTACACCGAGATGAGGGACACGTGCTTGGAATAGAGACTTGATCATTTACAACACATCCGTATTATTGGCTACATTTCTCTTTGGTAACACGTTCCTGTGAAGCAGTATAAATGAATAGGGCCCGGTTGGGTCTCAGGCGGCAACATCTTCACCCTGAAAAGTGATGTAGTGGTGTCAGGTTGCGAATCTTGCCCTATAAAAGCCCTGCCTCCATCCATTCTCCTCAACCTTCTCCAGTCACTGATGCTTTATGCGCCTCCACTATGGGAACAAACTCAAGACAGGAGTGAGTGTGTTCATTTCATACTAAAACGGCAAAACCTCCCCAATTGACAATTACTCAAAGGATAAGGCAGCCAGCACTGAACTCGACCGTAAAGCATTTGTGCATATTTTTCTATTTTTTACTATATTGCATATCATTAGCTTGGAGAGATGTATTTCTGTGGTGGTAGTAATTCACAATTTTCAGATGGCAACTGTGTGTGTTTCACATTTAGAAATAGGATTTTCCATATGTTGGGTTGTTCAGATAGCTTGCTTTAGCTATCTGGGTCCATTCGGATATGCTTTCCCCTCTTGTAATTGAAACACATGAGAGGGTAGATAGTTATAACTCACATCTCCATATTTGTCTTGCCAATCCTACATCAGGAATTTACTCTGAGCATCATGCTGAAGGCTTCCTTCTTATTCCTTTTCTTCACGAACCAATAATGTTGATAAAGATTCAATAGAAAAGTGATGAAGCTGATGATTACACCAGTGCAAAGTCTATTTGTTTTTAATTGGTGATAAATGGACTTGTGGATGGATACACAGTTCTCCGACACTGGAGCTCTAATTGCATCACTTCCTCTGAGGCTATTCACTCCTAACCTAATTGATCTCTGGACAGACACTAAAACTAGGGTTGCGTCCCTATGGGCCCTGGTCAAAAATAGTGCACTATGTAGGGATTAAGATGTCATTTCAGAGGCTACCCATCAATTCAAGCAATGGTGTCATCCACCCCCCAAAAAGCAGGGACTCTGATGTCTAAATCCAATGTCAAAAGAGGAGAGTAGACTAGACATCACTTCAAATGTCAGTAATAACCAAATTCAGTATCTTTGCATTATTTAGATGTCTTGGAATTTGTTATGTGTATCTTGTGTATTTTTATCATAAACATTGATAAAAAATAGAGAAGACACGTGGCCCATCACTTTCAATGGATAGCCTATGACTCATCTGTACCTATTGGAATTGCACACTATACAGGGGATGCACAGTAAGCTTTCAACACTGAAGCCACTCTGCCAACTACTATGGTTGGAGGCATGAGAAGCTAAAATTGTATGACATATGCTTGAAATCTGTGAAAGGGTTTATCAACAGTTTGTTTGAGACATGTATGTTGCCATTTCGGTGCTGCAAGGTGTCCATTTCTTTTTAAACACAACAGCAACAGAGCAGATTGATGTGACTTGTTCCAGGCCTTAAGGAGTCTCGATTGACATTGACAATTGTTCATCTAATCATTGAGAGGATTATGGACTAAACCGTCAACTTAATTTAATAGCATCAATAAAGTACTATTTACACTTATATGCCTCCAGAATACTGAAACACTTTTATTCTTATAGGCCCACCCAGTTATATATACAGACAAATATTCACACTGAATCCCAACTGATACAGTACCTGCCTGTGTAGAATAGCTACAGTAATATGAATTTCCTTTCCTTTTATTTACTCTGTCACATTGCTTTTAAATAAAATCTTCTGCTTTCATTTACCTCTACATATGCATCTGCAGCAGAAAATGAATAGAATACTTAATTTCTTCATATTGTGGGAGACGGAGCAGTTCAATCTTGTTTCTAGGGAGTTGGCAGGCCCATACTGCCCTTATCATCACTGATGTATAAACTTCAATGTAATTTAATGAAAGCCATTTTCCTCCCCGCTGTGCTGCAGATAGCCGTGCTGCATTATGTTGAGCCCAATCTTTGGAAATCACAATTTCCAATACACAACAGTGATTGGTCCTGGATGCCAAGGAAAATACACATTTTCTTTCCTAGAAGCCATTTTCTTTTAACCTCCAGTTAACATGCACAGCCATTCATAATTTGGGTCAAGTCATGTCTTCCTTACATGGCTAGAAGTATGTGGACACCTGCTCGAACATCTCATTCCAAAATCATGGGCATGAATATGGAGTTGGTCCCCCCTTTTCTGTTATAACAGCCTCCACTCTTCTGGGAAGGCTTTCCACTAGATGTTAGAACATTGCTGCGAGGACTTGCTTCCATTCAGCCACAAGAACATTAGTGAGGTCGGGCACTGATGTTGAGTGATTAGGCCTGGCTCGCAGTCAGCGTTCCAATTCCTCCCAAAGGTGTTGGATGGGTTTGAGGTCAGGGCTCTGTGCAGGCCAGTCAACTTCTTCCACAATGTACATGGGGGCATTGTCATGCTGAAACAGGAAAGGGCCTTCCCCAAACTGTTGCCACAAAGTTGAAGGAACAGAATCATCTAGAATGTCATTGTATGCTGTATTGTTAAGATGTCCCTTCACTGGAACTAAGGGGCTTAGCCTGAACCATGAAAAACAGCCCCGGACCATTATTCCTCCTCCACCAAACTTTACAGTTGGCACTATATATTCGACAACAGGTGTGGCTGAAATAGCCGAATCTACTCATTTGAAGGGGTGTCTACATACTTTTGTGTATGTTCCCAATTCATTCAAGAATATTTGCCCACATTTGGCTTTGGGGGAGGTACACTTTGGAGAAAATAGGTAATTGTGTTCAATTCTAGTTAATACCATTACAGCTCTAATCAGAATGCAAGGCAATTAATACTTAGGGTGGATGACATCAACATCCTCTGTAAAAATGCACATAATTTGCATCTTATCACTTTGAACCAAAACAACTCTAAAACAAGGTCATATTAAGTCAAATTAAGGATTCTGAGTAGTTATTTATTTCCCTCTTATTTTCTTAATTAGCATTAGTGTCACCCTACTCTTACAGGAGTCACATGTAAGAGGAGTTACTGACAGGATTACTAGAGTAAATCAGAAAGCCTCTAAGCTCCTGGACCTGTGTTGACGTTAGTGCTTTGAAATTCTGTGTTCTGTATTAGGGGTGGAGAAAAAAACACTATTGATGTATGTTTATGTTGGTTCTGCTACTATGATCTTAGTGAAGAAGAACTACTACACATTGTATTCAGCTTTACATACACCCTACTGATGGATTGTTTCCCTCGTCCCTCACAACAAAGATAGCAGAAGCATCATGCCTCTAACCCATGAGCTATTATGTTAACAGTGGATTTAATCAAGAGGTCTCCTCCCATAGGTTTTGCCACAGATTTCCTCTCTCCCAGTCTTCCTAATGGCATCACTAATTTGATCCCTTTATCGTCCCACTTCTATCAATTACATTTCCTTTTAAGACTGTTAAGTCAAATCTAGACGTCCTACCCATTCAGCCGGGAACCTCTTTTAGTACAACACAGCTGCACTCTACTGCACATGCTTGTTGCGGAAATACTGACAGAATGTTCAAGGGTTGCTGATGGGCTTTTACAACAAACCAAAAAACATATATGGGAGTTTAAGCTGGTTGGCATATTCAGGATGTGCAATAACAACTCACAAGGAAGCGAAGCAATTGAATGCCAATGTCCAAAACCTGCATTTCCAAAAACAAGGAGAGAAACTAAACAATATTTTCAATCGAAGTTAAACATTGACCACAGTTTACATCGTATCATGGCCATGCACAGGGCCATTAAATCACGACCAGGGCCATGCACAGACCGTTCGGGTGGCAGGTGCTCAAATCTCCCCTCCCGGTAGTTGGGGCTACCTGCCTCTGCTATTTTCTGCAACAACCCAATCACTCATCACACATGGTAAGCAATTTGTGCCAGTCACTACTACTAACTGGAGATGACTAGAGATGATTGACATTGGGAAAAGGATGGATGATCAGCCGATTCATAACAAATGCAAGCTAGCTATGCTGTCGAAAAACATTTGTTTTTACTTGATTTGAGTTTATTCTGATTCTATGATCTGCCCCTTCCTAACAAAAATAGTCAAATTTCCCTATTCTGTGTTCCTGACAGTCGCATGACAGATCCAACATAAAGTAGCCTACTGCAATATTCAAACTCACCGCCCGTAGCCAGTGGACAATGCATGTAGAAGTCCACCAAGCTGCAAGGCCATATTTTCACAGGGCATTTGAGCCCTAGGATTCTCTGCCTCTGACCCTATTACAGGGGCTGAGTCACCAGCTTACTAATGCTCTTCCATGCCATCCCTGCGAGGGGTGTGTCCCGTTGTGCCAGGCTTTTTTGTGCTATACTCGACTTGAGTGGGCTGAGTCACTGACGCAATCTTCCTGTCCGGTCTTGTGCCCCCTTGGGCTCATGCGGTGGAGGAGATCTTTGTGGGCTATACTCAGCCTTGTCTCAGGGTAGTAAGTTGGTGGTCTGTTTATATCCCTCTAGTGGTGTGGGGATTGTGCTTTGGCAAAGTGGGTGGGGTTATATTCTGCCTGGATGTCCCTGTAGGGGGTATCGTCGGACGGGGCCACAGTGTCCCCCAACCCCCCTGTCTTAGCCTCCATTATCTATGCTGCAATAGTCTATGTGTCGGAGGGCTAGGGCCAATCTGATATATCTGGTGTAATTCTCCTGTCTTATCTGGTGTCCTGTGTGAATTTAAGTATGCTCCCTCTAATTATCTCCCTCTCTCCCTCCCCTCCTGGAGACTCTGAGCCCTTGGACCATGCCTCTGAGCCCTTGGACCAGCCTGGTTCCTCTCTAAGTGTCTTCCTAGGTTCCAGCCTTTCTAGGGAGTTCTACATCTGCATTGCTTGCTGTTTGGGGTTTTAGGCTGGGTTTCTGTATAAGCACTTTGTGACATCTGCTGATATAAAAAGGGCTTTATAAATACATTTGATTTCATATCTGTGCCAGTGCCTGATTGGGACATTAGAATTATTCAGTGCCCAAGGAGGCAACTGATGAAAAACATCAAACATGGCGAGTGATAAATGGTAAAAATTAGTGTCGTGGTGTGGCCTGGCGCGACCCAGTGAGACCTGGTGCTGGGGGAAGAGTGGCAGAGTGGATGAGCCCACTCATCATTCCGCTGTTAGGATAATGGGAGACAGCCAGCAGCCTGTATTGATTCACTGCTGTCCTGAGCACTGTGTCTGTCTGTGTCCACAATACAAAACTAAACGACAAGGGACAGCAGATCTAAAAGGGGACAAAGGACACTCTTGCCTTTCTGTCTGATCATCTTTTGTCACTTCAAAACACTTAGCTACAAATCATCCCTTTTGAATCGAGGATGACCCACATTTAGTTTTTATTTCATTATCTGACCCCACTTATTGTTTCCTTTTCCGTTTTCTTTCTTATTATGAAGACTTAATTCGTTGTCAGAGGACCTGGCTCAGCGGGGAAGCATTTAACATCAGAAAATCAGGCACATTGGTGGCTGCCTATTTTGCAAACACAACAGCAAAGCAGCAGTGAAAGCCAAAGGGGCGTCCTTATTTACATCATTGGCCTTTCTGTCTGTGGAGCGAGCACGCCTCTTGCTGTGTGATCAGACCACTGTGTGGTGCCTGAGAGACTGGGGCCCCTGCCGATCTACTTCCACTTCCGCAGAAACACAGATGACAATGTTTAAGGATGCAGCAGGGAGAAAGGATATGGGGAGAGAGAGATGGAGAAGGAGGGGGGAGGTAAGGGCTGAAGGGAAATAAAGAGAGAGAGAGAGAGAGAGAGGCCACTGCGCAAAAAGGGGTCTGTCTGTCTCCAGAGGAAAATGTATTTAAGCAATTACCTCTAGCATGGAATAAGAAAAATGGAATATAATTGCTTCATGTAAATACCCCCAAAAAATGCATGTAACAATCCGCTCCCTACTTTTGTTCCATAGCTTGGCCATTTGTCGGCTGTGGTGACACAATGTGGCACACATATGAAAGGAGAAAGAGGAAAAGGCAAAGGAGGCGATTTATCAAGGGCAGGACTATAGGCTGCCTGACTTGAGCTCCCTGAGGAGAGGAGGTCACTATACCACACTACACCATCATGCCGGGTATGGCAGTTGTCCTTTTGCCTACTTGGAAATTATAAGCAACAATAATGCAGGCATCTGTTCACTATTAGGGACTAAGCAAATGGATGATGATTAAAGGTTGCCTCTTTAGCAACATAATTGAAATAAATTGTATAGGGAAATTGTGTAATTAACAATATGCTTGTGAAAGCTGCTCTCTTTTCTACCATGAAAGCTTGCAAAATATTGAAGGATTGAGCATGCAATGTATTAAAGGATTTATTAGCTGAGCTGAGTTGCCTCGACCTGCCTTTGATACATTTCATCAATGTATCAATGTACCCCTGTCCCTATCTCTTTACCATCACAACCTCATCCTCAACTCACAGCCACATGCAAGACTGGCATAAACATGCAATGGCATTACGACCTCTATGAGAATTGGGTGCACCATCATCAACATCGATGTACAGCCATGACCAATCTTCCAATGTCCTTTTTGATATAATCCTTACTTGCCAATAATGGAAGGATTTTATGATTAAACATTTATGAATGATCAGATAATCATATATATCATTATTATGACTACAGTAAAGAAAGAAAGAGTCATTGTAAGCATTGATGTTCAGAGATGATATTCAGAATATTGGTCTACAATCAGGCAGGAGAGTCTAACATATTTTGACATATGATAACCGTGTATTTCTGCCTGTCAGTGATTATATTTCTCATTCGGTTTCGCAGTCGCAATTCCACTTGATTTAATTCAATATGCATCTGACCTCATGGGAGAATATTAGCCCCTTGAGGAGAATGCTGTCTCATGAAGTGTGGGGTTACGTCCGAAATGATACCCTATTCCCTATACGGTTTACTACTTTGACCAGGGCTCTGGTCAAAAGTAGTGCACTACAGTATACAGGGAATAAGGTGCCATTTGGCACGCAGACCTTGTCTTTACACTCTCCACACGATCAGAGATGGATCCTTAGAAAACACAGACACACGCACACACGCATGCACAGTTCTCAGAAAAACAAAAGTACTTACAGAATCATGCCTAGAGAAACACAGGCACACAAACAAGAACATAGTGCAGAGCAAACATATACGTATACGGTGTACCACATCAAGGGAACAGTGGAGAGAGAGAGCGAGAGAGCAACCAAGGTGTGACGCATTCCTATGGCATCAGAGTGTTACACCCGCAATCAATGATAAATGGTGATCTTGTAGGCAGGACGTAACCTTCACACCCATTGAAGATGAATGGTCTAGCTAGAAAAGGCTATGACACAGCAAGTCATCATAGTGTCCCGGGGAAAATGAAACAAAAAATACAACCATACAGTCCTACCAAAGGGATGATTCATTTGTCTGGTTTGTCTTATATGCGGAGTAGTGCAGTTCAGCATTGTTCAGCACTGTTTGGCACAGGCACACAACACAATTCCCTACAAAGGCAAGGTTTACTACATGTGCTATACACATTCATCCATTATAAATCAAAGGGATTTGAGAGCCGCAGCCTGACTTTCTTTCGTCTTTGCCGATAAATGTAAATAAATAAATAAAATGAAGATGAATGAATAATGCTACCATCTGTTAATGTCATTCTAAACAGCCATAAAGTTGATTTCTCGGGTCTACGTAGGCTGGAGTACACTCGTCCCCTTTACATTATGGTAGTTGTAATGGCTGCTATATTTCTAGTAATGAATATTCGGTTATCAGGTTCTTGCCTTTTTTAGCATTGATTGTCCTTTTGTCATCTTACTTTCTCCTCTTGTAAACAGAACTAAACTTCTAGCTAATATGTTTTGTATTAGTAACCTAACTGGGTCTGGTCACACATGGTAATCAGTGGTGGAGTGGAGAGTAAATGCACACAAGTGACTTGAACGCACATAAAATGCATCAGAAAAATGAGAAGCATTACTTTATTCGCCACAGTGATCAGCGTTTACCCACCTTTTATTTACCACTACATCACTGATGGTAATCATCCATTTAAACTGGTGAGATTAATCTTATTTGCATGTTGTAAAGCGTTGATTGTGATTCATAATGGTAATTTACACATTCGTATGTCTTTGTCTGTTTTACAACACCTATCACTCAGCCCTTTTATGTCTGACACACACAATCACATGGCTGCAAAATGCCACTCCTCTAAAGAGGAGAGCCATTTACAAACAGTGTGTTGAATAAATAACCACTGTGTTTTATGCAAAAACAAAACTGAATGTAAACTGACTGTTCTGATGCATTTCTGTGCTTTTATAATTACAAACCGTTTAGCCGCTATGACGACCTGGTATGTAAAGTATGTAATGCAAATGTTATAAAACACTCCTATCACCTCACCATGCAATCCTATCAAATGAGAGCGAAATTACATTAAGTGACATGCATAATTGTATTAACAAGACTGCATAGTATGTCTTTTTACATAAAAAGAGGAATAAAAGGGCATTTTTTTCAAACCACAGTTGCCCCAGGCCTGTTTTTATTTCTCAGGCATTACTTCTCAAAGTGTGTGTAATTTCAATTAGTAGGTAGAATTATGCTGAAAAAAATCATTTCAGCTATAGGCTCAGTTTTTCTTAGAGTATGTCCCTAGTATCTAGAGGAACAAAACTCCCATCTGAGTCCAAATTGGCACCCTATTCGCTAGGTAGTGTACTGTATATTCACCAATTTCCCCTTCGACTATTCATCGGATTCATGGTCAATATCTCACAGTTAAAGAATAATTAACTGTGTTTGTGTTTTGTTGGCCTTGCAAATCCTGTACAAGCAGAGAGGGAAATTGGTGACAGTAGGTAGGTTTCCATTGACCCAGGTTCATTCGACAAAAGCAATGTCGCAAGAGAAATCATTGAGACATTTGTAATGGAAACTGTAATGTTAGGTTTTTGTAAAAATAATAATAATAAATGGGTATGACATCATAAAGTCCAGCTGTTTTTAATCGACACAAGATAGTTAAATGGAAACACACCCTAGCAGGCAAGTGTAGCATCTATTCTCTTTGCAATAGTTCTAAATGTCAACAAAAAAATCACTGGGCAAGTTAATGGAAACAGCAACTGTGTGCAAAGCTATGAACCGGAACTCAACAGGTTAGGGTTATTTTATGCACAATGGAACAGTCTTCTACACCGAACAACACACACTGCATCACACACTTCAATACTGTTTCTCCCAAGGCCTTGCTCTCGCATAAATAATTAAATCCACAGCCACACACAGCTACAGGGCAGATTTGTTTGCGTGAAAAGGTGCTCAGTTTTGGTTGTTAGACTGTATAACACTCACACTGTGAGACATGACCCCTCCACCTCACCATACACAGACACAGACACGCACAGATACCCGCACGGACTTACAAACGCTAGTTATTGCACTCACACACACACACACCACTCTTTACCCCAAGGTGAACCGAACAGCGTCTAGACCAAAGAAATCAGCTTTGTACATTGGAGGCTACACATGTGGAGTGGACAAACAATACACACAATGGAAGCTTCAGTGCAGCTACTGTATCACACCCATCTGTGTGATATGTGCTTGTTAATTACTGCTATCACTTCTAGAAACATTAGACAGCTCACCTTGTTGTTTGGCACTGTGGACCCTCCTCACATAGATCAATGTCCTTGGTCTCCCAATAGTCACCACTTATCCTCTGAAAGAGAAAGGAAAAGATAATACTGTTTGTTATTGTTTTGACCATTAAAATGTCTATAATGCGGAATACAGCTTTGAATCTGTGAGACACATTGCCACAAGACAACCCATTCCACTTGAAAACCTAGAAGCTCAAAACTCAAGCAGGATAAATGCTTTATTATAGTGTCGTGTTCAATAGAACAAAATTATTAAACTCTGTTTCAGCATGGTCTTCGTCAGGAAGTACCATACAACAAGCTAGAAGCTACCTAAATTAGAGGTTTTCAGAATTCAGTACATACAAGTTTTCAAAACCTATGGAGGTAAAAGCATATTTTTTGTCCAATTATTTCTTTGCAGTACACTGTCAGTTTATTATTGGTGACAACATCAATTTGCATCTCATTATAATCATGAAATAGACATCTGGCAGAATTAGAAGTTACTCAAATGAAAACTTTTTTTTTCAATGTTTATCAGCCCCCGGTTATTTACACTGCTTTGGCTAAAACTAACCAAATAAACCCCTAATGGATGGTGTACAAGGAAGCCAAATCCACCTTCTACTGTACCATTTTTTTGTTTAGGTTATTTTAATTGAGAATTTTAAACAAGGTACAAAACACAAACAAAAATATACACTTGATTAAGAATCATTGAGGTTAAATGCAAAAATGTTCTACGACTTATTTCCATTGTGGTCCTCATACTTTAGCTTCAACAATGTAAATTATCACCTCTTTATTGGCCTGCATTACTCTACATGGTGGGCTAAATATACAGTAGGAATGGGGAAATTAGAAACACCTTTATCCGTTCAAGGACATATTCCGGTAAAGTCAACCTTGTCGTAATCTCATTGATTTTATGTGCATTCCCATGTAATATGTACAACGTTTTACTGTACATGCATGAATCATGCAGCCCAAGCAGGCAAACACACACATACACTGTTGTAACGTGTACGCTAATAATCGGGAAGCAAGTACAGAGAGTAAATTTAATAAATAAATGAACATGGAGCAAAACAAGAAGCACGAGTAGCGAACAGATATGAAATGTGTAAGCAGAAACAATAACGCCTGAAGAAAAATACAAAGTGAGTGAGAGATATAGGGGAGGTAATCAGGATGGCAAGGGAGTCCAGGTAAGTCTCATGAGGCGCAGGTGCGTGTAACAATGGTAACAGGTGTGCGTAATAATGAGTAAACTGTTGACAATAAGCGCCAGAGTGGAGGAGCGGGAGTAGAAGTGACAGTACCCCCTCCCTGATGCGCGACTCTAGCCACAGGACGCCGGCCAGAGGGATGGTCCCGAAGACCAGGAGCAGGCCGATTGCTTCTGCTAAGGCGCGGAACCTGTAGAGCCGGCTGAGGCATGGGAGCCCGACGAGCCGGTTGAGGCATGGGACCCCGATGAGCCATCTGAGGCATGGAAGCCTGACGAGTCAACATAGGCTTGAGAGCCAGTCGAGCCAGCTGAGGCATGGAAGCCTGACGAGCTAGCTGAGGCATCCCCGGTAGCTTCGGCAATGGAAGCCTGACAAGCCAACCAAGGCTTGAGAAACTGTTCGAGCCAGCTGAGGCATGGAAGCCTGATGAGCTAGCTGAGGCGTCCCCGGTAACTTTGGCAGTAGCTCTTGGACCCGACGTCACCAGTAAAAATGCAAAAAAATGCATGTTGCTTCCCTTTGGTGAGGTGTTATTCTGTAACCTGTCTTCAACACCATGACCAGCTGGCACAACTGAGGACAGCTATGGAAGAGGATATTCGCAGTGTGCAACATCTCGAACATACCCGGGAGGTGTTGACGTCAACTAGCGGGGGATACACTAGTGAGGTAATGGAGTCCAGGTGTGCCTCATTATGACGTGCAGGTGCGCATAGTGATTGATGCCAGGTGTGCGTAATGATGGATCCCAGGACCGGTGGTTAGTATACACCCAGGATACTCTACACCCAGCGAGCCAGCACAACAGCCCATTCAACAACGTGCTCAGGTCAGAGATGCCCGTTTGTCTCTCCTGGATAAATATGACGGCACCCCATCTAAAAGCTGTGAATTCCTTCTTCAGTGCTCCCTCCACTTTACGCACCAGATGGGAGCCCGCACCACCGAGAGGTCCTAGTTTTTAAAAATGTTTTATTTAACCTTTATTAACTATGCAAGTCAGTTAAGAACAAATTCTTATTTACAATGACCGCCTACCGGGGAAGAGTGGGTTAACTGCTGTCATGATGCTGGCCTGGGGGAAGGTTTGTGACAGTCATAAATACCTCTCTCCCCGTTTTTCCTCTCTCTACCCTACCGATGTGAAATTTGAAAACCCCTTGGTTAATTTAACATAGAAATTCTGGGAACATTAGAGGGTGGGGGGAAATGAACTATATTCTGGTAATCCGACCAATTGAACATATGCGGTGGTACTTAATGAATATGATGTCAGTTCAGTTGTCATCTGGGACATTCTCACCAATGATAGGATGACATAAACTCTACAGTGGAAAGTCTGCACTTTGTAGTTATCGGAGTCACATGGAATTGTTGTTCAATTCAAATGTTTGAATACAAAATGATTGGTGAAGAGATTAATTAAATGTAATTTTAGCTTCCAAATGAGAGATTTGGGTTTTCATAAGGTTAGGGCTCTGCTCAATCAGTGGCCCGCCCCTGTGAAGGGACATGGGTTATAGAACTTTTCAAACACGCCCTCCTTTCCCTTCCTATATAAAGCATTGACGACAATATAACCTCCTATTCCAAGTACGTGAGGTCTGCAGCCTCTGCGTTAAAAGGACTAACCTGTCAACTACAGAACTACAGAACCCGTCTATCACACAACGGCGTTACTACAACGTATCCAATTGACCACCAGAGGCATTCTTCAAAGGACAAAGGACTCGGTTTGGAAACACGGCCTTCCATCTACCACCAACCTACCGAAGTGCAGCTCAGAGTAAATATTTATTGCATTTTCCTTTTCCAAATGGGTGGTAATTTAGAATGCATAAGATACTGTATTTACGATAGCACAGCTTCTCCCTTTGTCCCTCAGTCTTCCCGCTCTTTCACTCAAACCCAGAACCTTTTCTTTTGTGTAACCAGCTGTCATATCTGTTCCGCCCGCTAGGGATGTTTTACTTTATGACGTAATTTGTAATCAAGGTATGATTCATTCTTTGTATATGTAATTGTGTGATTAGTTAGGTATTTAGTAAATAAATAATTAATCCCAATTTTGTATTTCTGATTCAACTTGTTAGCCAGGGTTCGTGAAGATAACCAAGAATTTACAACTTTCAGATGAGACTGAATTAAGGTGACGATTAATATTGACTGCTATTGATGTAAAATATTACTAGGTCTTTAAGAGATTATTCGGAAGATAACAGCTCTTTAAATATTATTTTGTGGTGCCCCGACTCTCTAGTTAATTACATTTACATGATTAGTTCAATCAGGTAATATTAGTTACGGAGAAAGGATTTTATAGAATAGCATGTCATATCACTAAATCCGGCATAGCCAAAGACACAACATAATTGGTGCTCCCGTGCGTGGAATCGAAAATAGAATGAGGCTTTCATTTTGATTTTGATTTAATTTTGTTGCTGGACATCCAGTTATATCTTGCACTACCCAATCTATCTCTGAGAAGTACTGATGGCCCACCTTGGCGCAGGACGTCACTCACTACATCAACTCCTATTCTGTATGTGCCCAAACCAAATCCCCCCCAGAACGCTCCATCAGGGAATTACCTTTCCCTTCCAGTGCCTCAGCATCCCTTGTCCCATCTATCCATTGACTTTGTTACTGATCTCCCTTTGTCTGATGGTTTCACCACCATTTTGGTGGATGTGGATAGAGTTTCTAAATCCTGTCGTTTAACCCCTTTCTGGTTTCCCTACTGCTCTCCAGGTTGTTGAGGCACTATTCCAGCCGGTCTTCCAGCATTATAGCCTTCCGGATATTATTGTCTCCAACCATGGCCCCCAATTCACATCATGGGTACGGTCAGCCTCACTTCCAAGTATAGGCCTCAGTCCAATGGGCAGAGGATGAAGCAGGAGCTTATGAGGTTCCTAAATTCCTGGAGAGGATGAACCAGGAGCTTAGGAGGTTCCTGAGGAGTCACTGTCAGGACCGGCAGGGAGAGTTGGCTCGATTCCTTCCATGCTTAGAGTATTCACAGAACTCGATACGTCACTCCTCCTCTGGGTTGACCCCCTTCCAGTGTGTTCTGGGTTTTCAGCCGGCACTGGCACCGTGGACCCCTGGCCAGCTCCCTTGGTTGATGAGTAGTTCAGACGCACAGATGAAGTGTGGAGCGATGCTCACGTGATACTCCAGTGCACCATCCACCGTCAAAAGGAGCAGGCAGACCGCCACTGCCAAGTTGTTGGTTGAAGATATCCCTCTAATGGTGTGGGGGCTGTGCTTTGGCAAAGTGGGTGGGGTTATATCCTTCCTGTTTGGCCCTGCCCGGGGGTATCATTGGATGGGGCCACAGTGTCTCCTGACCCCTCCTGTCTCATCCTCCAGTATTTATGCTGCTGTAGTTTATGTGTCGGGGGGCTAGGGTCAGTTTGTATTATCTGGAGTACTTCTCCTGTCCTTTCCGGTGTCCTGTGTGAATTCTAAGTATGCTCTCTCTAATTTTTCTTTCTTTCTTTCTTTCTTTCTTTCTTTCTTTCTTTCTTTCTTTCTTTCTCTCGGAGGACCTGAGCCCTAGGACCATGCCTCAGGACTACCTGACATGATGACTCCTTGCTGTCCCCAGTCCACCTGGCCGTGCTGCTCCAGTTTCAACTGTTCTGCCTGTGATTATTATTATTTGACCATGCTGGTCATTTATGAACATTTGAACATCTTGGCCATGTTCTGTTATAATCTCCACCCGGCACAGCCAGAAGAGGACTGGCCACCCCACATATCCTGGTTCCTCTCTATGTTTCTTCCTAGGTTTTGGCCTTTCTAGGGAATTTTTCCTAGCCACCGTGCTTCTACACCTGCATTGCTTGCTGTTTGTGGTTTTAGGCTGTGTTTCTGTACAGCACTTTGAGATATCAGCTGATGTACGAAGGGCTATATAAATAAATTTGATTTGATTTGATAAAGCATAGCAATTCGACACATACAACAACACAGAGTTACACATGGAATAAACAAAACATAGTCAGTAATACAGTGAAACAATTGAAAACAAAATGTCTATGGACAGTGAGTGCAAATGAGGTAAGATAGGGGAGTTAAGGCAATAAATAGGCCATAGTGGCGAAGTAATTACATTATAGCAATTGAAACACTGGAATGGTAAATGTGCAGAAGATGAATGTGCAAGTAGAGATACTGGGGTGCAAAGGAGCAAGATAAATAAACAATTACTGTAAGGGGATGAGGTAGGTAGATAGATGGGCTGTTCACAGATGGGCTATTGACAGGTGCAGTGATCTGTGAGCTGCTCTGACAGCTGGTGCTTAAAGCTAGTGAGGGAGATATGAGTCTCCAACTTCAGAGATTTTTGCAGTTTGTTCCAGTCAATGGCAGCACGACCAAAGGAGGAATTGGCTTTGGGGGTGACCAGTGAGATATACCTGCTGGAGCGCGTGCTACGAATGGGTGCTGCTATGTTAACCAGTGAGCTGAGATAAGGCGGGGCTTTACCTAACAGAGACTTGTAGATAACCTGTAGCCAGTGGGTTTGACGACGAGTATGAAGCAAAGGCCAACCAATGAGAGCGTACAGGTCGCAATGATGGGTAGTGTATGGGGCTTTGGATGGCACTGTGATAGACTGCATCCAGTTTGTTGAGTAGAGTGTTGGAGGCTATTTTATAGATTGGAGGCTATTTGTAAATGACATTACTGAAGTCGAGGATTGGTAGGATGGTCAGTTTTACGAGGGTATGTTTGTCAGCATGAGCGAAGGATGCTTTGTTGCGATATAGGAAGCCAATTCTAGATGTAATTTTGGATTGGAGATGCTTAATGTGAGTCTGGAAGGAGAGTTTACAGTCTAGGTATTTGTAGTTGTCCACGTATCCTAAGTCAGAGCTGTCCAGAGTAGTGGACGGGCGAGCAGGTGCTGGCAGGGATCGGTTGAATAGCATGCATTTAGTTTCCCCTGAGTTTAAGAGCAGTTGGAGGCCACGGAAGGAGGGTTGTATTGTATTGGGTTGGCATTGAAGCTCGTCTGGAGGTTAGTTAAAACAGTGTCCAAAGAGGGGCCAGAAGTATACAGAATGGTGTCGTCTGCGTAGATGTGTAGCAGAGAATCACCAGCAGCAAGAGCAACATCATTGATGTATACAGAGAAGAGAGTCGGCCCGAGGATTGAACCCTGTGGCACCCCCATAGAGACTGCCAGAGGTCCGGACAACAGGCCCTCCGATTTGACACACTGAACTCTATCAGAGAAGTAGTTGGTAAACCAGGCGAGGCAATCATTTGAGAAACCAAGGCTGTCGAGTCTCCCAATAAGAATGTGGTGATTGACAGAGTCGAAAGGCTTGGCCAGGTCGATAAATACGACTGCACAGTAATGTCTTTTATCGATGGCGGTTATGATGTTGTTTAGGACCTTGAGCGTGGCTCAGGTGCACCCATGACCAGCTCTGAAACCAGATTGCATAGTGGAGAAGGTACGGTGGGATTTGAAATGGTCGGTAATCTGTTTGTTAACTTGGCTTTTGAATACCTTAGAAAGACAGGTTAGGATAGATATAGGTCTGTAGCATTTTGTGTCTAGAGTGTCACCCCCTTTGAAGAGGGGGATGACCGCGGCAGGTTTCCAATCTTTGGGAATCTCAGATAATACGAAAGAGAGGTTGAACAGGCTAGTAATAGGGGTTGCAACAATTTTGGCAGATAATTTTAGAAAGAGAGGGTCCAGATTGTCTAGCCCGGCTGATTTGTAAGGATCCAGATTTTGCAGCTCTTTCAGAACATCGGCTGTCTGGATTTGGGTAAAGGAGAAATGGTGGGGGCTTTGGCGGGTTGCTGTGGAGGGTGCCGGGCAGTTGACCGGGGTAGGCACGTGGAAAGCATGGCCAGCCGTAGAGAAATATTATTGAAATTCGGTGGTGACAGTGCCTCCTAGCCTCAGAGCAGTGGGCAGCTGGGAGGAGGTGATTGTATTCTCCATGGACTTTACAGTGTCCCATAACTTTTTTGAATTAGTACTACAGGATTCAAATTTCTGTTTGAAAAAGCTAGCCTTAGCTTTCCTAACTGCCTGTGTATATTTGTTCCTAACTACCCTGAAAAGTTGCATATCACGGGGGCTATTCGATGCTAATGCCGAATGCCACAGGATGCTTTTGTGCTGGTCAAGGGCAGACAGGTCTGGAGTGAACCAAGGACTATATCTATTCCTAGTTCTAAATTTTTTGAATGGGGCATGCTTATTTAAGATGGTGAGGAAGGTACTTTTAAAGAATAGCTAGGCATCCTCTACTGACGGGATGAGGTCAATGTCATTCCAGAATACCAGGCCAGGTCGATTAGAAATGCCTGCTCGCAGAAGTGTTTTAGGGATCGTTTGACAGTGATAAGGTGGTTGTTTGGTCGCAGACCCATTACGGATGCAGGCAATGAGGCAGCGATCGCTGAGATCTTGATTGAAAACAGCAGAGGTGTATTTGGAGGGCGAGTTAGTTAGGATGACATCTATGAGGGTGCCCGTGTTTAAGGATTTGGAGTTTTACCTGATAGATTCATTGATAAATTGTGTGAGATTGAGCGCATCAAGCTTGGATTGTAGGATGGCCGGGGTGTTAAGCATGTCCCAGTTTAGGTCACCTAGTAGCACGAGCCTATTAGCACGAAGCTCAATCAATTCACATATGGTATCGAGGGCACAGCTAGGGGCAGAGGGAGGTCTATAGCAAGTGGCAACAGTGAGAGACTTGTTTCTGGAAAGGTGAATGTTTAGAAGTAGAAGCTCGAATTGTTTGGGTACAGACTTGGATAGTAATACAGAACTCTGCAGGCTATCTTTGCAGTAGATTGCAACACCGCCCCTTTTGGCAGTTCTATCTTGCCGGAAAATGTTATAGTTAGCAATGGAGATTTCAAGGTTTTTGCTGGTTTTCCTTAGCCAGGATTCAGACACGGCTAAAACATACGGGTTAGCAGAGTGTGCTAAAGCAGTGAGTAAAACAAACTTAGGGAGGAGGTTTCTAATGTTAACATGCATAAAACCATGGCTTTTACAGTTAGAGAAGTCAACAAATGAGAGCACCTGGGGAGTGGGAGTGGAGCTAGGCACTGCAGGGCCTGGATTAACCTCTACATCACCAGAGGAACAGAGGACAGTAGGTTAAGGGTACGGCTAAAGGCTATACGAACTGGCCGTCTACCACGTTCAGAACAGAGAGTAAAAGGAGGTTTCTGGGGATTGTCGATATTCCAGTTGTAGAGGATCGGCGGGGTTCCGTGCCCCGTACCGGCAGTAGAAGGGGTCCGGATATTGTAGCCCAGGAGTGAGCCGGGAGTTGAGTCTAGCATGGGCTAGCCCCAGGCTAGTTGGTGCTAGCTCCGGGACGCAAACGTTAGCCAGGAATAGTCAACCCGGGTTGCTGTTAGCTAGCTGTGATGATCCAGATGAAAATGTTCAGAGTTTGTGGTAGGAATTCGGGGATATGGAGAGAAAAATAGGTCCGTTATCCTCTGGTTTGAAATGCGTTGTACGAACTGGCGAGAGCTTTCAGAGCTAAAGGTTAGCTGATGACCGCTAGCAGTGGATAGCTGACTGATAGCTGGTAGCTAGTTTCAGTTGAGGTATTCCAGTTCGGAGGTAATTAGAAATACTTTAGGATTTGTTTTTTAATCCACACCACATTGGGTGAGGCGGGTTGCAGGAGAGTATTTTGAAGTTGAGGTTTAGTAAAAATATTAAAAAGAATGCGATGAAAAAGATATACAGTATACACCTGGGACGAGACAGGACAAAGACGTCTGACTGCTACGCCATCTTGGCATGTGTGGGCTAGGCTACTGAGGTGCGCGACGATGATTTGAAAAAGTCGCAATAAAAGGCATGTGCTGTTTCTTGCATTACTGCACACAAGCTGGGTATTATTCACAAGTGATAGGCTAATATTTTCACCCATCGGAATGTTATTGATTTAATCTAGTCTTAATAACATATACTAAATAATATATGCGTGAAATGTGTTTTAATTTAGATTGGACCACTATCATGCACCTGTCTCAAAACAGGGGAAAATATGTAATCTATGCACTTAAATAGCGAATGGAGGATGCTTTTCCAGTGGTTCATTTTCATGCCAGGTAGGCTATACTCCTAACATTAGGAAAGTTGAGAAATAAATATAGTAGGCTAGCCTATAGAAAGCTAATGTGATCATCCTCTTTTTAATAGAGGCCATCACTCTGTTTTTCATGCATTTGCATAACCTATAGAAAACGTTGCACAACATGAGCTCTCTCATGAAATGTTTGATTAGATTTTTGATTACATTTGCATTGATATCAGAGTGATTAGAGGGACAATAGAGGGCTGAGTAGCAGGCAGTTAGCAAGTTTGACAGGCTACTAATGACCACCAGCATCATCAGAACTTTGAGAAGCCTAATTACCATGACTAAACGATCATGTGGAATTTGACTGTGTCATGACTAGAGACCGCTGGTGGGATGGTAATATGGTCACTGTAACAGCCCTATGTGCAACTCAATACTAGGAAGGTGTTCTTAATGTATATTATGTACATGTACATGCATATAAACATACATACCATAATGAGTTACTTTCAACCTCAAGTTGAGTAGCAGTTATAAGTATTCTCTTCCTCCCACTGGTAGTCAAATCATTGGTCCATGAACACCCATAAAGTAGTCCCTCTCTCATGTCTTTTCAATTTGACTAAAAATCAAGATAAGTATATGGCAGTGGACATTAGTCAGAACTGACAGATGGGAAAGTGGAGATTTATTTGCTTGAGGAAGTGGAGTGGCAGTAGTGGTGGTGGTAGCGGCGGTGATGTAGCTATGTGACTGAGATGTCAAAGCAGTTTCATTAATCTTTCTCCTGTCTCTTTGTTGGACAAATAACAAGTTCAAGATGGAAGAAAAAAAGACAAAAGTCGCAGCGGAGAGATTGACAGGACGGTATAGAGAGGACAGATAGCTGCCTTCAAAGAGAAGGGACAAAACAAGCTTAGGGCAGAGAAAAAAAGAGGGGTGGATTAAGAGTTTAAAATGGTACCTTGCAATAACAAACTTCACAGTTGCATAAGAAACCTCTTAGCTGATGTAAAGAGAAGTTACAGAGGGAGGAATAGGTTGAATTACAACAAAACAATACAACAGATTGACTCAAACTGACAATCAGGTCAATTCCTGGGCTAAAAGGGCTGTGATCTAAAATGAAGGAAACATTAAATAAATCTAAGTCCAGTAATGATTCTATAAATGACTGGATAAAAAACAACAATCTGTGATTCTAACCTTTAACAAGCTCTAATTCCTTTTAAATTACCGGTTTGTGTAATCATCAGGCTCCAAATGATGACTGCCAGGTACAGTGGCATGTGAAAGTATTCACCCCCTTGGCATTTTTACTATTTTGTTGCATTACAACCTGGAATTAAAATACATTTTTGGCTGGTTTGTATCATTTGATTTACACAACATGCCTACCACTTTGAAGATGCAAATATGGTTTATTGTGAAACAAACAAGAAATAAGGCAAAAAAACAGAACACTTGAGAACACATAACTATTAGCAATTACAGCTGCAAGTCTCTTGGGGTTATGATTCTATAAGCTTGACACATCTAGCCGCTGGGATTTTTGCCCATTCTTCAACACAAAATTACTCCAGCTCCTTCAAGTTGGATGGGTTACACTGGTGTACAGCAATCTTTAAGTCATACCACATATTCTTGGATTGAGGTCTATGCTTTGACTAGGCCATTCCAAGACATTTAAATGTATCCCCTTAAACCACTCAGGTTTTGCTTTAGCAGTATGCTTAGGGTAATTGTCCTGCTGGAACGTGAACCTCCATCCCAGTCGCAAATCTCTGGGAGACTGAAAGAGCTTGCAGCTCCATCAGTGATATCTTTGGTATCTTTTTTGCCTCTCTAATTAATGCCCTACTTGCCTGGTCTGTGAGTTTTGGTGGGCGGCCATCTGTTGGCAAGTATGTTGTGGTGCCATTTTCTTTACATTTTTTCAATAATGGATTTAATGGTGCTCCGTGGGATGTTCAAAGTTTCGGATATATTTTTTATAACCCAACTCTGATCTGTAATTATACTCAACTTTGTCCCTGACCTGTTTGGAGGGCTCCCTTGTCTTCATGGTGCTGCTTGCTTCATGTTGACCCTTGCTTAGTGGTGTTGCAGACTCTGGGGCCTTTCAGAACAGGTGTATATTTACTGAGATCATGTGACAGATTATGTGACAGATCATGTGACATTTAGTTTGCACACAGGTAGACTTCATTTAACTAATTATGTGACTTCTGAAGGTAATTGGTTTCACCAGATCTTATTTCGGGGCGTCATAGCAAAGGGGGTGAATACATATGCACGCACCACTTCTCTGTTTAAAAAAACAAACAAGTTATTTTAAAAATACATTTAACTTTCAGGTTGTAATTGAAAATTGGAAGAACGCCAAGGGTGATGAATAATTTTGCAAGGCACTGTAAGTGCTTTGATGTCTCTTTCATTAACTGATGATCTTGTTTGGCAGAGGGAGATGTCACAGACATCACTCAGTCAGAAAACACCTTCCTGATAGCTTCATCCAGGCATTTGTCTAGAAAGCCACAAATACAGTATTATCAAAGAGGGTATGTGAAACTACAGTAAACAAAATAGTGCATTTTTATATATCAGGGCTTGTTGTGGTCTGTGCAGGTTGCACAATAGATAAAAAGGAAGATTGGTTTTGAAATCTAACAACAACAAATAAATAATTGATCTGGATTTCAATAATGAAGCTTTGGAAACATTGTTGTGGCATAGCTACAATATGCAGTTAGCCATGACTCTATCTGTGAAGCCAGTCAGAAAGATACTTTGAGGAGTGTGGCGAAGAGGAGGGCACAGTGTGCCTTGTCACTTTCAATTAGATTTGCCTCCTCTCTCCATCCACAATGTTTAGAGACACCTGAGTGAGAAGTTCAAATTCCAAGTGTATCATTTGGCAGAACCTTGGGGTCTGTGTTGATGTACCCATTGTTGACAATGATGGATGCAGCTATCAGGCAGACATGTTCGGGTTTAAATTACATTACATTCAAACCATTTTTGGCCCCTTTTCAAGGCTAATGCTGCATATAGTGAGATGAGGTAGCTGGAAGCTACTGTGCCTGCATCCCACACTGTGCATCAGACGCCCTATTCCTTATTTAGTGTTCACTAGGAGCCATTTGGGATTGTGGCCGGGAGAGAGTGAGAGGCACAACCTAACCCAACCTAGACACCTTTGTGATTATGTCAGCAAAATAAGAAATACATGGGGAGATGATAAATTAGGCCAATAAGCAGTGGCAATGAGTAAATATTTAATTAATTTCTCTGTTGCAGTCATGGTTCAATAGGTGCTATGTCTTTAGTAATATTGTACAGTATGTTCTAAGATTGTTTTACGGGTATATCTTCAAATACATTTTTATTGGCCAAATACACATGTTTAGCAGATATTATTGAGGGTGTAGTGAAATGCTTGTTCAGGAGTACAGTCATGTGTTGAACATTATGAAATAGTAGACATAGATCCCATTCTCCCAATATGCATCCTCCTGCATGTAAACACATTTAATTGGCCAGGGCCAGTGTTTCAGTGTAACGTTTCAAATGTTGATTCAGGAGTTAAATTAACTCTCTAAGATTCAAATTAACACTCAGTGCTGTAAAATAACTCCAGTGGTTGTGTTAATACCCAGTGTTGAGTTTGAGAGTGTAATCGTATCAGTTTTACTCAGTGCAGAGAAAATCATTCCCATCAAAACCAAACCCATCATTATCATATTTCCCACCACGCTCTACTGCAGCACTTACAGTTGATCGGGGAAGCTCTAGCAGGGAAGACATTTGACGAACTGACTGAATTTGGCCCGGGGGTGGTTTTATTTGGCCCCCCGAATAACAATATATATATATATATATATATACTGTACCAGTCAAAAGTTTGGACACACCCACTCATTCCAGGGTTTTTCTTTATTTTTACTAATTTCTATAATGTAGAAAAAATATTGAAGACATCACAACTGTGAAATAACACAAATGGAATCATTTAACAACCAAAGAGGTGTTAAACAAATCAAAATATATTTTATATTTGCGATTCTTCACATAGCCACCCTTTGCCTTGATGACAGCTTTGCACATGCAGAAGATAGTAAAAATGTAATACAAACACTTGAATCAGTGGATGTTCTAAAACTTTTGACCGGTAGTATATATATATATATATATATATATATATATATATATATATATATCTTAATTAAATACGTATTCAGACCCTATGCCATGAGACTCAAAATTGAGCTCAGGTGCATCCTGTTTCCATTGATCATCCCAGAGATTTTTCTACAACTTTATTGTAGTTCGCCTGTGGTAAATTCAATTGATTGGACATGATTTGGAAAGGCACACACCTGTCTACATAAGGTCCCACAGTTGACAGTGCATTTTAGAGCAAAAGCCAAGCCATGAGGTTGAAGGAATTGTCCCTAGACCTCCAAGACAGGATTGTGTCGAGGCGCAGATCTGGAGAAGGGTACCAAAAAAGGTCTGCAGCAATTGAAAGTCCCCAAGAACATGGTGAACTCCATCATTTGGATGTGAAGGTTCACCTTCTAACAGGACAACGACCCTAAGCGCACAGCCAATACAATGCAGCAGTGACTATGGAACAAGTCGCTGAATGTCCTTAAATGGCCCAGCCAGAGCCCGGACTTGATCCCGATGGAACATCTCTGGAGAGACATGAAAAAAGCTGTGCAGCAATGCTCCCCATCCAACCTGATAGAGCTTGAGAGGATCTACAGAGAAGAATGGGAGAAACTCCTCAAACACAGGTGTTTCAAGCTTGTAGAGTCATACCCAAGAAGACTTGTGTAGACACTGGCCCAGTTGTAAATATAACACGGTCAGTGTTGATTTAACACTGGAGCATTTGTGTAGGAAAGACACACCCTGTTAAGCAGCGGGCAGAAGTTAAATGTGCTCACTACTACATTTCATTAAACAAGACAAGGTCACGAGCCGGGGAAGATGGATTTGTTTTAACCCAGAGTCAAAACATCACTGTTTCTGTCCCTTGCTAAAAGGCTGTTGACCTTGTTGTTGATCCTGACAGACAGTGTGCCTGCGAGTGTTTGAATGCTTCAGAGTGTGTGTGCTACATTAGTTGTCTCACGCCATCCTGCCACTGTACTGTAGCACTGACCTGACCTGCTGCTGGTTAACCAATATAGGGCAGAGAGAAACATGTCCCTGCTGTGCATGCATAATGGTATCCATATGACACTTGATTGCAATGCTATTAATTCATTATATATTGTTATGTTACGGTCAGTGTCTCCATGTCCCCTAGGGGCACATTGGTCCATCATCATTCCATAGGCTCTGGTCAAAAGTAGTGCACTTTATAGGGAATAGGGTGCCATTTGGGACACGATTTAGACTACAATATGATAGCCAGCCACATACTGCTGGTACTGATGTGAGAGATCTGTCTGGCTCTGTACTGGTCTGCTAATGCAGGTGATTACATGGGGTTCTGTGTTAGGTCATTCGTTTAACATGGCATAACGGCATTGAACGCTGTGTTAGGTCTGCTTTGCAGGAACACAACACAAGGTAGGCAGGCAGCAGATTGACATTTGCTTACAGCAGCAACAACAAGCAGTTCAGAGCTTAAAGAGCATTATCTGTGGTATTCAAAGGGGGATTTGGAGAGAAACCCCTGAGATTGAGGCTGTGAGATGTTTAGGAAAAAAGGACATGTCTCAAATGAAGGGTAAGTCAGTTTTTCTGAGGTTTGGGTATGGATAACTTACATGTCTACCTTTGTCAATGATGCACAATTTCCCAGAGACAACATGGTGTGGTCCACTCTCAGCTGCCATGTGGACATGTTGTCAAGTGTCCATATAGGTGCAATGCATGCACATTTCACTTGGAAAATAGGAGTGAAAACAGGCTTCCATAAAGTTAGTGCAAACTTCCAATGCATTTCAACAATATTGCTAGATGGCCAGGAATGGATTACATTTAACACGACCACTTCTGCTGGCTATGAACTGGCAAACCTGTAACTGGTGTTGGTGAGTAGCTCAGTAGATAACTGGTGCTAGCTATATACAACATTATTTGAAAATGCTAGTGTGTCACGAGTGGCGCTCGGCGGTCGTCGTCACCGGCCTATTAGCTGCCACTGATTGTCTTTCCTCCCCCTGTATGTTTATTGGTAGCACCTGTTTATGTATGATTAGTTTGTCTTTATTAGACAGTCGGCCCGCCTGGTTGTTGTGCGGGATTATTTCAGTGTAACCTTCGGCTCTGTTGTAGAGGTACGTGTTAGTGCCTGGTCGTGATTTTTCTGTTGTACATTTGCATTCCCTGTGTTTGGGGCCGTTACTATTGTGAGCACCCTGTGGTGCGTTGGTGCTATTAAAGACGCACAGCATTGCACTCTCTGTCTCCTGCGTTTGACTCCACACCCACGACACCCGGAGCATTACATAGTGAGCCTGGTTAGCTATGATACCACAGATGAAAGTGGAATGATATTGTAGCAAGCTAAATAAGAAGGCATTTGGATGCTAGCTTCATACTAATCATATGATGTAGCCAGTTTGCATTCAGTAATGTATCAACTCAAACTGGCTAGCAAACATTAGCTAGCTAAACAAACTAATTTAAACTCGGACAGAGATTTTGAAAACTGACCCAGATTTGCAAACTAGGTTCGCTTCAGGGGCTTTGTCTACTAACCCAAAACAACATGCCTGTTCTTGTAAAAGTTTATAGTGTATTTTCTAGGGCAAAAATACAGTAAGGATGGTCCTTGTCTAATACAAATATAGCTATGGTTCTTGCAGCAAATAGCAAAATGTGTCAGCAAGCATTCAGCAACGTACACTGCTGGCTTCATAGAACGGTGTCAGTGTCACCAGTCTAAAATCCCTCTATATCATATACAGTGCCTTTAGAAAGTATTCATACCCGTTGACTTATTTCACATTTTGTTGTGTTACAGCCTAAATTCAAAATCCATTACATTTTTGTTTTTTCTCACTAATCTATCTATACATAATGGAAAAGTGAAAACATTTTTATTTATTACCTTTATTTAACTAGGCAGGTCAGTTAAGAACAAATTCTTACTTTCAATGACGGCCTAGGAATAGTGGGTTAACTGTTCAGGGGCAGAACGACAGATTTGTACCTTGTCAGGTCAGGGATTTGAACTTGCAACCTTCTGGTTACTAGTCCAACGCTAAGCTACCCTGCCGCACCATGTGTTTAGAAATGTTAGAAAAAATGTATTCAAAAATAAATAGAGAAATGTATAAGTGTGTATGTACATCCCTGAGTCAATACATTAGAATCAACATTGGCAATGATTACAGCTGTGAGTCTTTCTGGGTAAGTCTCTATGAGCTTTGCACATCTCGATTGTATACTATTTACACATTATTCTATTTAAAATTCTTCAAGCTTTGTCATGTTGGGTGTTGATCATTGCAAGACAACCATTTTCAAGTCTTGACAAACATATACATATAGTGGCAAAAAAATATATGGGGGATTGGAAGTGGTGTAGACAATTACATTGATGGAAGGTACAATCTATCAGCAATATTAAAGCTGATCTACGCCCTAAAAAAATTATAAAGAAATAGACATGCCATTCCATTCTGTAAAAATCTCAACCTTATTTTCAAGAGCTGTGAAAAGGGAAGTGGATTGGCATGCATGAATAGATCTGACTGATGGAGAAATCCATAGACAATTGTCTGACACTGACTCCTACTGCAAACTCAAAGGTGACCCTACCTGTTGTGTACAAAACTGAAATGTTGAGCTCATGAGGCAGGCTATCTGACTGACAAGGAGAGGTGCTACTTCGTCAACAAGTTGCCCACCAAAAACGCACAAGGATTAGAAAGGACTTTCCCCCGGATGTCTGATTGTGGAAGATAATGACTATCTAACCGAGCCTTTGTCTAACTTAATTGATGTCCACATCATACCTCTCGTTACTAAGCTACCATCCTACCTAAGAGAAACAGGCGACTTCATCAATCAATTATCTGAACTAAAGCAGAACAATGATGATAGGCCTATTTATCTTGTAACTATGGACGCAACTAGCTTCTACACCAACATTCCCCACATCATTGGACTGGAGGCTTAACGTTACTCCATAAATTCTAGAGCTGACCCTACTCCTCCCACTCAGTTTCTTAGAGAAATGGCTGAATTGGTGCTAACTAATAACCATTTTTTGTTTGGTGAGGATTATTATCTACAATCCTGAGGTACCGGATGGGCGCTACCTTTGCCCCTGATTATTCTAACCTTTCTATGGGCCTCATTCTGATTACATTGTGTATTACAAACGCTATATTGATGATGTTTTTATCATATGGAAAGGCACCAAAAGGGAACTGGATTCGTTCCATCAGTATGACAATGGCTTAGTTGACCCTAGTAACTTCAGTTTGGAATGTAACCCTGATAAGATACATTTTCCAGACACATAATGGTTATGAATTTTTTATAATTCGTTCTACCCTCTATGTCAAACCGACAAATAGCGTTCTTCACACATCAAGCTACCACCCTGACTTGAAGAGGGGCTTGCCGTACAGCCAATTCTTACGCATCTGCACTCAAAATGAGGATTTTTTTTATTGAATCAAATCAATAAATTGTACTCGAATTTACTTATTTTGAGAATGGATTCAATAACGTTGATTATTTTTACATCTTGGCCTCCTTGGGTTAATCCTTTTAATGGTTTTGTGTGCGAGTACCTTTGAACTCTACTGATATATAATTAGAAACATGTACTGTATATGTATGGCGTGAGCCAAGCTTATTAATCTCCACATGTATGTGTGTGTGTTCAGTGTTTTCAGATATAGCCCATACATATATTTAGTGTAAAATTTACACAATGGTAATAAATGAGGTCCAGGAGTGAGGCATTGGTCATGGAGTCCTCTGATTGAAGACTGAGGTCTGAAATGGGAGACACATTGTACTCAGCATTAAAATTATACAAGAGACATTTTTTTTGTACTTTTTACTGTCAATTGTTATTATTGAATCGAATGGTAATATCAAAAGGGGGGGGGGTGTGACCCTGTGTATTCTTCAAACATATCAGGAAACTCCTGTATTATACTCCTTACGGAAAATCCAGATGAAGTTCACATGAACATGTGAAGTGTTCCAAAAACACGTTTTCACGTGATCACGTGATCTTACACTTAGGTTGGAATCATTAACGCGTTTTCCAACCATTCCAAAAATGTCTTGATAACAAACTATACTTTTGGCAAGTTGGTAAGGACATCTACCTTGTGCATGACACAAGTAATTTTTCAAACAATTGTCAATTGGAGGTGTAACTGTGGATGTATTTCAAGGCCTACATTCAAACTCAGTGCCTCTTTGCTAGACATCATGGGAAAATCAAACAAAATAAGCCAAGACCTCAGACAAAGTCTGGTTCATCCTTGGGAGCAATTTCCAAATGCCTGAAGGTACCAAGTTCATCTGTAAAAACAATGGTACGCAAGTATAAACACCATGGGACCACGCAGCCGCCATACTGCTCAGGAAGGAGATACATCTCCTAGAGATGAACGCACTTTGGTGCGAAAAGTGCAAATCAATGTCAGAACAACAGCAAAGGACCTTGTGAAGATGCTGGAGGAAACAGGTACAAAAGTATCTATATCCACAGTAAAACGAGTACTATATCGACATAACCTGAAAGGCCGCTCAGCAAGGAAGAAGCTACTGCTCCAGAACCGCCATAAAAAAGCCAGACTGCACATGGGGACAAAGATCGCACTTCTTGGAGAAATGTCTTCTGGTCTGATGAAACAAAAATGGAACTGTTGGCCATAATAACCATCTTTATGTTTGGAGGAAAAAGGGGGAGGCTTGCAAGCCGAAGAACACCATCCCAACTGTGAAGCACAGGGGTGGCAGCATCATGTTGTGGGGGTGTTTTGCTGCAGGAGGGACTGGTGAACTTCACAAAATAGATGGCATCATTAGGCAGGGAAAGTATGTGGATATATTGAAGCAACATCTCAAGATATCAGTCGGAAAGTTAAAGCTTGGTCGCAAATGGGTCTTCCAAGTGAACAATGACCCCAAGCATACTTCCAAAGTTGTGGCAAAATGGCTTAAGGACAACAAAGTCAAGGTATTGGCTTGGCCATCACAAAGCCCTGACCTCAATCCTATTAAAAATGTGTGGGCAGAACTGAAAATGCGTGTGCGAGCAAGGAGGCCTACAAACCTGACTCAGTTACACCAGCTCTGTCAGGAGGAATGGGCCAAAATGTACCCAACTTATTGTGGGAAACATGTGGAAGGCTACCTGAAACATTTGACTCAAGTTTAGCAATGTAAAGGCAATGCTACCAAATACTAATTGAGTGTATGTAAACTTCTGACCCGCTGGGAATGTGATGAAAGAAATAAAAGCTGAAATAAATCAATAAATCATTGAAATGTCAGGAATTGTGAAATACTGAGTTTGAATGTATTTGTCTAAGGTTTACGTAAACCTCCGACTTCAACTGTATGTGATAACGTGTAAAGCAACATGTGATAACATAAAACTACATATGTGGAATGGAACACACATGTTTTCCAGAATTTGACCTGAAATTTCATGTGAAATCATGTGCGTTTTCTGTAAGGGACATGACACCATATGGGAAGAAATGACGACTGGTATGTTTGGCAAGGTAGCCCCAGCATGCACCAGACAAAATCCAAATAGGTACAGTATCTGTATTGGTTGTGAATGACAATAGAAGATAAAAGACAAGTGTAATATTTGTTACACTTGAAAGTTATAAAAACACTGTCACATGATCTCAGTATATATACACCTGTTCTGAAAGGCCCCAGAGTCTGCAACACCATCAAGCAAGGGGAACCACCAAGCAAGCGGTACCATGAAGACTAAGGAGCTCTATGAACAGGTCAGGGACAAAGTTGAGTAGAAGTACAGATCAGGGTTGGGTTATAAAAAAATATCAGAAACTTAGAACATCCCACGGAGCACCTTTAAATCCATAATAAAAAAATTGAATGAATATGGCACCACAACAAACCTGCCAAGAGAGGGCCGCCCATCAAAACTCACAGACCAGGCAACCAGGGCATTAATCAGAGAGGCAACAAAGACTCCAAAGATAACACCGAAGGAGCTGCAAAGCTCCACAGCAGAGAGTGGAGTATCTGCCCATAGGACCACTTTAGCCGTACACTCCACAGAGCTGGCCTTTACAGAAGAGTGAAAAAACTATTACTTAAAGAAAAAATAAGCAAGTAAGTTGGCTGTTTGCCAAAAGGCATGTGGGAGACTCCCCAAACATATGGATGAAGGTACTCTGGTCAGATGAGACTAAAAATTTAGCTTTTTGACCATCAAGGAAAATTGGCCATCACCGCAGGATCATGCTGTGTGGATGTTTTTCCATCGGCAGGGACTGGGAAACTGGTCAGAATTGATGGAATGATGGATGGCGCTAAATACAGGGGAATTCGTGAGGGAAACCTGTTTCAGTCTTCAAGAGATTTGAGACTGGGACGGAGGTTCTCCTTCCAGCAGGACAATGACCCCAAGCATACTGCTAAAAAACAACTCAAGTGTTTTAAGGGGAAATGTCTTGGAATGGCCGTGTCAAATCCCAGACCTCAATCCAATGACTTAAATATTGCTGTACAGCAGCGGAACCCATCCAAGGAGCTGGAGCAGTTTTGCATTGAAGAAAGGGCAAAAATACCAGTGGCTAGATGTGCCAATCTTATAGAGACATACTCCAAGGGACATGTAGCTGTAATTGCTGCAAAAGGTGGGATGTGAATAGTTAGGCATGCTCATGTATTCAGTTTTTTTTGTCTTATTTCTTGTTTGTTTCACAATAAAAAATATTTAGCAAAAGTGGTAGGCATGTTTATTCGTCAGTTTATTCCAAGATCAGCATGCAGCTGTAGTGCTTCAAAGTCCCTGTGATAAGGTTAGCAATAAACTGAACTCCCAACTGAACAGAACTACACTCTCTTCTACCATTGTCTTAAATATCTTTAATGGTCTCGTTGCAAAAGCTAAATCTTCGCTGTGGGACTTTGAAGCACACGTGCCAATCTTGGAGTAAACTGACGATAGCAAAGATTATAGCAAATACCACAGAAAGGGAATTGGTGCTCGCTAGCTTTTTAAAATCAGCTATTGTTGGAAGCCAGCCAATATGAAACAAACTATATTAAAATCACACAAGGTTGCAGCATATGTTGTGTAAATGGTGAACTCATACAGCTGTCAACTCTTGTCACTGCATTCCGTTTCACATTTGCTAGCGACCTTTTAGATCGAAGCCCATATAGAATGATAGAAGATAAAATGATAGAAGCCCATCTCCTACTGTAAATAACCTACACACTGTGTGTTTGTGCAGCTAGCCAGCCTGCCAGGTAGAAAAAAGTAAAAAGACAGACAGAGTATTTTTCTGTAAAACGCAAAGCAAAAACCCTAGTAGCCTAAGACTAGTTGATAAAATGTTCATTAGAAAGAAGTGAAATGCTAATGGAAATGTTTCACAATGATGTCATTAGGCAGATCAGGCAACAGAGGGCACACAGACAGCAGAGCTGGGGACAGATGGGCAGGGACAGACTGGCAGAGACAGGGAGTCTCAAGTATGTTTGTTGAGTCTTTGTTTGGCGACATTATGAAAGGTTCTCAATTTCTTTTATTTGTAAAATAGGGACATCATTGGAAATTGGATACCTTCACTCTCACTTTAAACCGGTGACTGAAATAAGATTAGTTTAAGGCAATGGTATTGCTGTTGTGATTAATTGTGTAGTTTTGGGTACCGGTAGTTAGGAGTACGGCAAACACATTATTTATTTTCTAGGTGACAGAATGTGAGGCAGTAAGGGTGGTGAAAGGGAAAGAGCCAATGAGAGAGACTTCAGAGGACAGTGTCACAGCCACGGCAGGACCAGGTGTCAACCTTGTTGCCAGATGCACCAGTATAGGGGACAGTGGCAAAGCCACGGCAGGACCAGGTGTCAACCTTGTTGCCAGCTGCACCAGTATAGGGGACAGTGGCACAGCCATGGCAGGGCCAGGTGTCAACCTTGTTGCCAGCTGCACCAGTATAAGGGACAGTGGCACAGCATTGTCCATTTACCTCAGTGATGGCACAAAACCATATCAGCCACACCCACAATTTATAGAACCGCAAACTCTTGCCAACAGAGTGTTGACGTTTCAAGAGATTGTTTCACGATTTCCCCTGGCTACATTATAATCCATCAATAAAATCAGTTTTGTGTTTTCACTGTAGCCAGGGTATTCAAGCCAGCCATCTTTTGGCCAAAGAGCGGATGCTGCCTTCATTAGTGCAGGATTTAGGAACTGGAGAAAAGCCATTGAGAAATTCACAGCACATCAAAACTGCCAAACCCACTGCCATTGTGTAACTGTGACAGCACACCAGCTAAATCCAATCAGTGTCCAGTTATCTAGCATGTGGGGTAAACAGCAGAAATGACGAAAGCTACCATGCACTGTATGAGAAAGCAACAACATTGATTGAATCCATTGAGACACACTCAAGACGATTTGCTGGCAAAGCAGTGGATCACTATAGGGCAATTTTTTTTTAAAGTGTTGGATGGTGTGGAGGTTCAGTTTGGTGACCGATTTTACCAGGACAGTCTAAACATTCTGCAAAAGTTGGAAAGAGTGCTTCTCACGGGGGAGTTGGATGAGTCCCAAGATCCGTACCCTGAGCTGAAGCTAGATTCTCTTTCAGTGCAGTTCCCTCTCTTTCGCAACAAATACCCCTGTAGCAGCAGTTGAGAGGCAGCAGAAGTCTTCAGGAGGCTTCCAGTTGTCATGTCTTTACTATCATTAACTGAAGACTGATAATTTTGATCAAAGATTCTCTATAATTAGTATTACGCGATTAGACTGATTAATCATGTAACCGTAATTACTAGGAAGTCAGGGCACCAAGGAAAAATATTCAGATTACAAAATTATAATTTCCTAAAATAACTTTTCAGATATTTTATCTGATCAATTAGTCTTCAAATTAATTAATTATTTACTTTACCTCAAGTTAGTCTCATTCCAAACTGTTGGTCACAAATTGTTGGTTATCTGCACGAACCCAGTCTTCACTATGAGTCATCCATACATCAATTGTCTTAAATAATTTATTTATTACTAACTAAGTAATTCACAGAAATGCATAAACAAACAAACAAACAAGGTAAATGTGGTTACATGAAATGATAGGAGAATGTGCCCTAGTGGGCTAAACCGGCATGGTGGCTTGTTAGACAAAAGGGGAGGTGAGAGTCGACTAAGAAGTCACTACAGAGTGATAATTATAACAATTGAAATGCTAATCCTTTGAACATGAACGCTCACTCATTGGGGAGCAATTGCAATCAATATGCATATTTACTCTCAGTGTGTCGTCTTGATCGCTGGTTAAAAGTTTGTTTCTTTTGTAGAATTCTCCGTCTCTGTCGTGGTTATAGTGGATAGTTCAGAGTAACATTCAATCGTTTCGTTATAGAATGAATGTTTCGGCGGTTGTAGTTTTTCGCGTTCAATGATACCAAATACCTAACTGCAGACTAGTAATTAATATCAAAGACTTGTTCTTATTCTGTCGGTATCGATAGTCTAAGAGTTTAACCACATGGTATGGTTAAAAGATTCAGCAATGGTCTACAAACTTTGTCTCCCCTAATGGAGAAAAACCTGTTCTGCAACCTGTAGCCATCTCGTAATTGAGGTAAGCTCGGTCTGCTGATCAAAAACACGAGTGGGGGTTTTATTCGGAGGGCCGAAAAAGGGCTGTCCCAGGAGGCCTGACCGTATTTTGCTTCATTAAACAGTCCAAAATCATATTACACAATTATACAAACAGTATCATACTCACTCATTCATCTTATACAACAATTAGATGTATTGTGTGACATACATATTGTGTGACATACTTGTCCCTAGCTGTTGTTTGAAGAGTTGAAACACTGACTGAACGATAACTAAGTATTTCTGAAGGATATTTTGGTTGATTTGTTTGGGTTTTTCATTGAAGTAGTTATTTTGGTTTAAGAACTGTACTTATTCTGAGCGTTTTGTTCTTGTAAAGATGTTGTAATACACTCAAACCAGTGGCACATATTTAATGACCATATAAATTAATCAGAAAAAGTTAAATAAAAAAGTTAAGTTCAGTGCAGAGACCAACTTTGTGATGGTTCTCAATGGATATTCTTTGAGATGAGATCGCACCATGTTCATTGTATTTATAAAACCTGCACCCATACAGTGTACAGTACCATTACCACCTACTGGCCTTGCTTGGTATTGCTGGTTGTAAATACAAATACCTGCATACATACTGGACTGATAAGGAACACTGCTATAACTATTATTATTAGTAGTATTATAATGATTTAAACATTTTAACAAGTTGGGACAACCCTCCAGTTAACTACTGTACCTATCAATTATCCAGTAGTAGTAATTATGGTTCCTCAATATACATTTAACATATTTCAAAGAAGGCTATGTGTTACAGCACCCACTTTTTCTTGAGAAAATGTAATGTAATTGTCCCCTCCAAAGTTGATATCAGATTTTCACCACTGACTGGGGGAAGAGAAGTTACTCCCACATAGTCGTGCTCAGTACCAGAGATAACGGCGGGAGCTCAGTTTTATTCCCCACGGTATACAGCAAGATTCCGGAGCCCGGAGAAGGTGTCCTGGAGGAGACCTATTCTTTTCTCTTTGTTTGTTATTTAAATAAACACCCTTGAAACCGAGCTAATCCAACTCTGTCCGTGTCTGATCTATGTAAATGTCTTGACCAAGCCCCTGGTCTGCCACAACAAATATATTTTCCTTAATGTTTTTCCACTAACCCTTCCACCCCTCCCCTAATTGTACACTAATGAACAACAACACTTAGTATGTATTAGCTGGAAGTAGAAGCCTAAGCTCAGCAAAAAAAAGAAACGTCCCTTTTTCAGGACCCTGTCTTTCAAAGATAATTTGTAAAAATCTAAATAACTTCACAGTTTAAACACGGTTTCCCATGCTTGTTCAATGAAGCATAAACAATTAATGAACATGCACCTTTTGGAATGGTCGTTAAGACAATAACAGCAGACGGTAGGCAATTAAGCTCACAGTTATGAAAATGTAGGACACTAAAGAGGCCTTTCTACTGACCCTGAAAAACACCAAAAGAAAGATGCCCAGGGTCCCTGCTCAGCTGTGTGAACGTGACTTAGGCATGTTACAAGGAGGCATGAGGACTGCAGATGTGACCAGGGAAATACATGGCAATGTCCGTACTGTGAGACACCTAAGACAGTGCTACGGGGAGACAGGACGGACAGCTGATCGTCCTTGCAGTGGCAGACCATGTGTAACAACACCTGCACAGGATCGGTACATCTGAACATTACACCTGCGGGACAGGTACAGGATGGCAACAACAACTGCCCGATTTACACCAGGAATGCACAATTTTACATTTACATTTAAGTCATTTAGCAGACGCTCTTATCCAGTACTCTTATCTTAATCCCTCCATCAGTGCTCAGACTGTCCGCAATAGGCTGAGAGAGGCTGGACTGAGGGCTTGATGGCCTGTTATAAGGCAGGTCCTCACCAGACGTCACCGGCAACAACATCGCCTATGGGCACAAACCCACCATCACAGCACCAGACAGAACTGGCAAAAAGTACTCTTCACTGACGAGTCGCGGTTTTGTCTCACAGTTTTGGAAACTTTTTTCAAAATTAGCTCCATAATATCGACAGGAACACGGCAAACGTTGTTTAGGATCCATCCTCAAGGTGTTCTTAACATATATATTCGATAATATATCCGTCGAGGCAATTGGTTTCTCATAAGAAGCGATTGGAAAAATGGCTACCTCAGTATTTTACTCAAGATTTTCTGCAGGAGACACCATGTGACCACTTGCTATCAAATCAAATCACATTTTATTTGTCACATACACATGGTTAGCAGATGTTAATGCGAGTGTAGCGAAATGCTTGTGCTTCTAGTTCCGACAATGCAGTAATAACCAACAAGTAATCTAACTAACAATTCCAAAACTACTGTCTTATATACAGTGTAAGGGGATAAAGAATATGTACATGAGGATATATGAATGAGTGATGGTACAGGGCAGCATACAGTAGATGGTATCGAGTACAGTATATACATATGAGATGAGTATGTAGACAAAGTAAACAAAGTGGCATAGTTAAAGTGGCTAGTGATACGTGTATTACATAAGGATGCAGTCGATGATATAGAGTACAGTATATACGTATGCATATGAGATGAATAATGTAGGGTAAGTAACATTATATAAGGTAGCATTGTTTAAAGTGGCTAGTGATATATTTACATCATTTCCCATCAATTCCCATTATTAAAGTGGCTGGAGTTGGGTCAGTGTCAATGTCAGTGTGTTGGCAGCAGCCACTCAATGTTAGTGGTGGCTGTTTAACAGTCTGATGGCCTTGAGATAGAAGCTGTTTTTCAGTCTCTCGGTCCCAGCTTTGATGCACCTGTACTGACCTCGCCTTCTGGATGATAGCGGGGTGAACAGGCAGTGGCTCGGGTGGTTGATGTCCTTGATGATCTTTATGGCCTTCCTGTAACATCGGGTGGTGTAGGTGTCCTGGAGGGCAGGTAGTTTGCCCCCGGTGATGCGTTGTGCAGACCTCACTACCCTCTGGAAAGCCTTACGGTTGAGGGCGGAGCAGTTGCCGTACCAGGCGGTGATACAGCCCGCCAGGATGCTCTCGATTGTGCATCTGTAGAAGTTTGTGAGTGCTTTTGGTGACAAGCCTAATTTCTTCAGCCTCCTGAGGTTGAAGAGGCGCTGCTGCGCCTTCTTCACGACGCTGTCTGTGTGAGTGGACCAATTCAGTTTGTCTGTGATGTGTATGCCGAGGAACTTAAAACTTGCTACCCTCTCCACTACTGTTCCATCGATGTGGATAGGGGGGTGTTCCCTCTGCTGTTTCCTGAAGTCTCCTTAGTTTTGTTGACGTTGAGTGTGAGGTTATTTTCCTGACACCACACTCCGAGGGCCCTCACCTCCTCCCTGTAGGCCGTCTCGTCGTTGTTGGTAATCAAGCCTACCACTGTTGTGTCGTCCGCAAACTTGATGATTGAGTTGGAGGCGTGCGTGGCCACGCAGTCGTGGGTGAACAGGGAGTACAGGAGAGGGCTCAGAACGCACCCTTGTGGGGCCCCCGTGTTGAGGATCAGCGGGGAGGAGATGTTGTTGCCTACCCTCACCACCTGGGGGCGGCCCGTCAGGAAGTCCAGTACCCAGTTGCACAGGGCGGGGTCGAGACCCAGGGTCTCGAGCTTGATGACGAGCTTGGAGGGTACTATGGTGTTGAATGCCGAGCTGTAGTCGATGAACAGCATTCTCACATAGGTATTCCTCTTGTCCAGATGGGTTAGGGCAGTGTGCAGTGTGGTTGAGATTGCATCGTCTGTGGCCCTATTTGGGCGGTAAGCAAATTGGAGTGGGTCTAGGTAGGGTGGAGGTGATATGGTCCTTGACTAGTCTCTCAAAGCACTTCATGATGACGGAAGTGAGTGCTACGGGGCGGTAGTCGTTTAGCTCAGTTACCTTAGCTTTCTTGGGAACAGGAACAATGGTGGCCCTCTTGAAGCATGTGGGAACAGCAGACTGGTATAGGGATTGATTGAATATGTCCGTAAACACACCGGCCAGCTGGTCTGCGCATGCTCTGAGGGCGCAGCTGGGGATGCCGTCTGGGCCTACAGCCTTGCGAGGGTTAACACGTTTAAATGTCTTACTCACCTCGGCTGCAGTGAAGGAGAGACCGCATGTTTTCGTTGCAGGCCGTGTCAGTGGCACTGTATTGTCCTCAAAGCGGGCAAAAAAGTTATTTAGTCTGCCTGGGAGCAAGACATCCTGGTCCGTGACTGGGCTGGGTTTCTTCTTGTAGTCCGTGATTGACTGTAGACCCTGCCACATGCCTCTTGTGTCTGAGCCGTTGAATTGAGATTCTACTTTGTCTCTGTACTGACGCTTAGCTTGTTTGATAGCCTTGCGGAGGGAATAGCTGCACTGTTTGTATTCGGTCATGTTACCAGACACCTTGCCCTGATTAAAAGCAGTGGTTCGCGCTTTCAGTTTCACGTGAATGCTGCCATCAATCCACGGTTTCTGGTTAGGGAATGTTTTTATCGTTGCTATGGGAACGACATCTTCAACGTACATTCTAATGAACTCGCACACCGAATCAGCGTATTCGTCAATATTGTTATCTGACGCAATACGAAACATGTCCCAGTCCACGTGATGGAAGCAGTCTTGGAGTGTGGAGTCAGCTTGGTCGGACCAGTGTTGGACAGACCTCAGCGTGGGAGCCTCTTGTTTAAGTTTCTGTCTGTAGGCAGGGATCAACAAAATGGAGTCGTGGTCAGCTTTTCCGAAAGGGGGGCGGGGCAGGGCCTTATATGCGTCGCGGAAGTTAGAGTAACAATGATCCAAGGTTTTACCACCCCTGGTTGTGCAATCGATATGCTGATAAAATTAGGGAGTCTTGTTTTCAGATTAGCTTTGTTAAAATCCCCAGCTACAATGAATGCAGCCTCCGGATAAATGGTTTCCAGTTTGCAAAGAGTTAAATAAAGTTTGTTCAGAGCCATCGATGTGTCTGCTTGGGGGGGGATATATACGGCTGTGATTATAATCGAATGGTCCCTTACGGCTATAATCGAATGGTCCCTTATATGGTCCCTTACGGCTATTCTTCAATGGAAATGCGTAAAAAGATGTCACAATGCTGTAGACACCTTGGGGAATACGTGGAAAACGTAAGCTCATTCGTAGCTCCTTCACAGCCATATAAGGAATCATTGGCATGAGGCGGTTTCAAAAAATGCGGAACTTCCTGGTTGGATTTTTATCTGGGTTTCGCCTGTAACATCAGTTCTGTGGCACTCACAGACAATATCTTTGCAGTTTTGGAAATGTCAGAGTGTTTTCTATCCAAGGCTGTCAATTATATGCATAGTCGAGCATCTTTTCGTGACAAAATATCTTGTTTAAAAACGGGAACGTTTTTCATCCAAAAAATGGAATAGCACCCCCTAATGCTTAACCGGTAGTGCTTTGCTTCTGTTCAAAATATTGTTTGGTGAAACATGGGTAACTCTGTCATTTGTAAAAAGTTTCAGTAAATAATTGTTGGTAGCATTTCAACAATGAAGATTTTAAAAATTATTGGGTGTATTTTTCCCCGTATTCCAACCAGTTTGCTTCATTTTTATAATATATTACACTTGACCTATCTAGAATAAATTCCTCCATTTCATTTAGTTTTTCCTCTAACTTATTCTGTGCCTCTGGTGCAGTTTTTATTGTCATCTATTTGTGCTGTTTTTCCTTCCATTTCTTTTGTTAATATGGACAGTTTTGACCTAAATTGCTTTTGTTTTCGAGATGAGTACTGAATTTCTTTGCCTCTAAAGGCGCCTATAGAATAATGAGAACTGCTGTACATATGTTATGTCGGATTTTTACATTTAATTTTGGAAAAACGGCGTCTAGAGCTTTAAAGAAATATATTTATGAACTGGCTCGTGGGCCTGATCAAACGGTCTCGTAGGCGGTATACGGCCCGGGGGCCGGACGTCCCCCACCCCTGGTCTAGAGAGAATGTCATCCCAGTTAATGTGCTCTGTTGTATTCTGTTCATAAACACTAAGTTTGTACACCGTCAGTTCCCCAGTCTTGTTTAAGGCGTAAGTGTACGTGACATAAAAGGATATTTCATTGTACAGTTAGCCACCATGTCATTTTAGTACTCAATTCCCTGCCATACAACCAGGTCAATGAGTGTGACAGATTAGCTACAGTACATTAATATGAAATTGACAACAACCAACTAGCAGCTATTTGACAGTAAGTTATTGAAAATGAAACTTTCAGTGAACAAGCTACCACTGAAAATTGCACATTAAAGCAGCACTGCATAACTGTGTGTACAGTTGTTTTTGGAGACCCCACTGGCAATAATGCAGTATATTTTCGAGATTTGAACACGATTTCCCAGAAACCCCAGCTCTTATTGGGATGGGATGACTCAACATCCACTCTGATACTTTTTTTTCATCACTCACAGTCGATGACATTCAAATGTTATATTCATCCAATGTCTGCCATGTTTTTGGATGACGTGATGATGTCGTCGCTGTTCACGCTGCTCCCTGTGCACACTGGGTGCTAGTGTGCATGTGATGTTGGCCCGTATAAAATGGATGCAACCCGGATATAGATGGTCATGAATTGGCGTATGTGAACGTGAGTAGATTACCTTGTTCGAGCATCCAGAACAAATTACAGTCCTTCGTTTATGATGCATTAATTCAGTCCACCCTCCTCTGTCAATGCAATTTTCATCATGTCATTTTAATCAACATTTTATCTAGTGGAAACCCAGAGCAGACTCTGGAAATTTGAGACTGTGGATGCCGATGCGATAACAGTTACGAACAACATTGAAGATAATTCCATTTAGGCAACAATGTACAGTATCCAGAACGGGTACTAAAAATGTTATACACCGGCTACAATTCTCATTTTTATATTGTAATATAAATATTCACGTTGTCAGCCAGAAAGGTAGCTAACGTTAGCAATGTCAATGTAGCTACCTAGCTAACTTAGCTGCATGGTTAGTAATAAATGTATAGCTAATGTGAATATCCCAGCCTGGTAGTGAAATGAAGGTTGTTTTACCATGTATAATATTTGTGCAATTTAGATCTACATTTAGCCTAAAATAATGAAAGAAACATCTATCTGGTATTAGTGTGTAAGCCTAAGCTTTAGGGCCTAACTGTACACATGCCAAATTGCCTTCACGCCAATCGCCAAATACGTTTGGGAATGGGCAGGAAAGGTTTACATAGATCCAAGGTGGATGTCTGAGTTGAATTCAATAAGAGACAAGCTGTGAAATAGAGTTTACAATAAAGAGAAAAAGCAATGTTTTGAAAATATTTGGTGAAGTGGTAAAAGAGAAAGATAGCAGTGTTATGTGTGACGATTGTGAGGGTCTGTACAAATTCTACAGTCACAAGATGGGGACTAAAATTACTCACCAAATGTAGGCTAAGGTTTGACTCTGGAACAAGAGTAGTGGAGAAATATGATTTATTTATTGTAGCATTTTGAGAGTTTGAATACCCACACCAAAATTGGTCAGTAAATTGAACACTGTATCCTCAATTTCAACATTTTTAAGTGTTTATATGAGAACCACCAGAAACTGTTGCATTTACACTTTTCTAAGTGTTGCCCTTTTTAACATTTACCGTATACTTTCCAACACCAGTGGCATTAACATTTTACACTAACAGTCTTAAAATTACACTTATGGTGTCCACTGTATTTAACACTTTAGAATCAGATTTTTTTACACTAGGTCAGTTTTAAATGTACACTGTTATGGTGTTAACTGATCCCTTCACAGCAAATTCTCCAGTGTAAAATCTACGTTCAAATATATATACTGATGTTAAGTAATGGAAACTCCAGCCGAGGACATGAGACTTTCTAAAAGTAAACAGTTTAGATCGAACAGACCATTGTGTCATGTCTCAACCATTGTGTCATGTCTCAATCTGAACGGGGCTTTATGATCATGGTTATTCCATGCCAGTATACTGTGTGAAGTAGCTAGCCAATATCAGCATGGCTTTCAGACCACAGAAAAATATAACAAAAGGTAACATTATACTCATAACTAACTAGTTACGACTAACTAGTGAAGCAACATTTATATTCAAATGAAACACCAATGTCACAGTCCGTTAAAAAGCTACACTAGCTAACGTTAGCTAACTAAAACAAACTATTGGATGTGTGGCTTGAAAACAAACACAAGTAATCCAAAATAATACATGCATAAGTAACTAAATACACATTATATCTAGCAAGATATATTACCTACACTCTTTAAAATAAAGATGTGAGTTGGAACCAAATTAGGATTTTGAGAGTGATACCATAGGGGTCTCTGAATAATCAGAAATGGGTTGGTTCTTCTAATGTGCATTGTGAACGAATAATGAAGCTCAAGAGTAAGTAACCATTTCTTGGCACAATTTGGTGAAGGCTCCAAAGCCTGTGTTTCATTAGTTTCGAGACCACATTTGACCTGCAAGTCAACTTATGCTTGCTTGCATAATGATATGCAATTCCTATTGGAATCCAGCCAGAGTGGGGATATCCAATATTTATAATTTTTATTCACCTGCAGAATGACTGCCAGGGTTGGGAAGACTAAGATATTAGAATGCCTTAAAGGTCCCGCACAGTCATCCTATTTCTCAAGTAAAAATATCCTTTGAATGACCAAATCACCCATAATATTTCTACACTATTAAAATGCTTAAAATTAAAGAAATAGTCCCTTTTCTCTATCTATCAGGAAGCCTGACAGAACAAGCTGAGTGGACAGGTGTAACGTGGATGCTGGTAGTCGGGAAGTGAGTGCAGGTGGCGAGTTTAATATTAAACTTACTGACTTGAAACACAGTCAATACTGCCTGGGGAATGGCACTAAGGGAGATACAGATATAGGGGAGGTAATCAGTGAAGTGATGGAGTCCAGGTGTGCCTATTGATGAAGCACAGGTGCGAGTAATGATGAATGCCAGGACTGGTGGTTAGTAAACCGGCAATGTCAAATACCGGAGGGGGAGGAGAGGTGACAGTACCCACCCCGACTGTTGTTGCTCCGGGCGTAGGACTACGCCGCCCACAGGGACGTCCCCGAGGATGAAGAGTGGGCAGTCCGGGTGACGAAGATGGAAATCATAGATGATATTGGAGTCCAGAATGTTTTCCACCGGAACCCAACACCTCTCCTCTGGGCCGTACCCCTCCCATTCCACCAGATACTGGAGCTGACGCCCACAGCGTGTGGAGTACAGTAAGGATCTGAGGGCATAGGTTGAAGCTCCCTTGAAGTCCAGTGGGGGTGGAGGGGTGTTGTGGGGGTCAGCATCAGTTAGGCGCCCAGAAACCACCGGACTAAGAAGGGAGACGTGAAATGATTGTATAGTACGGGTAATCCCACGACGTCCAGCGACCACAGCTGTGTGTGACAAGATCAACAGTCGCTCCCTTATCCCCTTGGGAGTGTAGATGCGCTCAGGAGGACAGGTAGTGGGAGTGGATTCCCTCTCCAGAGCCTGGCGAATGTCCAGATCTACGTCCCAGAACACAAGGGCTACAACACGAGAGGGAACAGGAAAACAGGTCCTCAGGCATTCGGGTGACATGTCCATGATTCTCATCCTCGACCATGAGATGGTGGGGTTATGGCGTCGAAGCCATGGGAGGCATATTATTATGAGATATTATGAGAAGGTACACTAGTGATGAAGGGGAGGTTTTTCTGATGAATGGACTCCACGGTCAGGACGAGTGGTATGGTTCCAGAACCTAGTGGCCTGACTATTAAGGGCTTGAACCGGAAACGGAGAGGAGAGTGGGTATGAGGGAATGTTCAGACAGGAGGCAAGGGTCTGGTCAATAAAGTTCCCCGCGGCACCGGAATCCACTAGAGCATGAGGGACAGCCAGCTAGTGTGATCGACACTAAAAAGGGGTTAACAGAAACTTATGAAGATGGGATACTCACACCTGCCCCAGGAGGTGGAAGATCACACGACCATCCCTCTGCTCTCGTGGATCCTGAGTTGGGGCATACTGGACGCTTCTGAAGCTGGTGCCCCCCTTGACCAAAATAGAGACAGAGCCTCAGCTGTCTCTGTCTGCGTCGATCCGCAAAGGGGAGGCCTGTCACCCCTACCTCCATAGGTTCAAGCTCTGCTACAGAGTGTTCACTGAGGGAGGGAGAAAGCGATGTGGGTACCGAAGCTCCTCAAGTAGATTATCCAACCAGATGTCCATCGCAATGAGTTTGTCAAAGGAGAGGTTGTCATGACATGCCAGCTCTGTTTGGACCTCTTCGCACATGCCTCTTCAGAATAGCGTACTGAGTGCCCGCTCATTCCATCTGCTGGATGCTGGTACCGTCCGGAAGGTGAGAGTGTACTCAGCAGCGGTCTGATCATTCTGCCGTAGTTGTAGTAGGTGCTCACCCCCCTCTCTGCCCTCCGATAGATAATCAAAAATCCCTCTGAACAGAGCCATGAACCCCTCATACGAAGCCAGCTCCTCCCCAACTCTCTCCCACACAGCTGTAGCCCACGCCAACCTCCAGTCAGCAGGGAACTAACCGTGGCAACCTTGTACCTCTCGGTGGTGGGGGCTCCCATCTGAAGTGCAAAATACAGGGAGCACTGGAGTAGGAAGCCACGGCATTTAGATGGGGTTCCGTCGTATTTATCAAGGAGAGACGCACAGGCACCGCTGACCTGGGCAGATGCTGAATGGAGTGATGTGCTGGGTTGACTGGTGGCAGAGTATCCTCTGCTAGTGGATGACGTCTTTCGGGCTTGTTCAAGACATTGAAGAACCTCTTCCATAGCCATCTCCAGATACGCCAGCTGGTCATGATGCTTATGAAGTAGGTATCCCTGCTTGTCGACAGTCTGGGAGATGTCCTGATTTCCTGCTACTTCCATTTTGTGAGGCAGTATTCTGTAACGTGGATGCTGGGAGTCAGGAAGCAAGGGGTGAGTTTAATAATAACTGGAATAATACAAGATACACAAGTAGCATACAGACATGAAACACAGGCAATACTGCCTGGGGAATGGAACTAAGGGAGTGACAGATATAGGGGAGGTAATCAGTGAAGTGATGGAGTCCAGGTGTGCCTATTGATAAAGAGCAGGTGCTTGTAATGATGAATGCCAGGTGCGCATAACGATGAACGCCAGGACTGGTGGTTAGTAAACTAGCGATGTCGAACGCCAGAGGGGAGGAGTGGGAGTAGACGTGACAGAGGGGAACTTATATTCATAAGCGTAGCCTTGACTGACAGCTCTTTGAAACAGCCTTGTGTTGCCAGGTAACAAAGTAAACAATGGGCCACATCTCAGTGATGACATATGAGACAAACACCAGCAATAAACAGTTGCATTTCTATTGTTTTGCAACTAATTACAGAATGTAGTTCACGGACTCTTTACAATTTCTTCACAATAATTAGTAAAGCCTGAGTCACCTTTGAAGCCTAGATATAAGGGAATGTACATAGAAACAGCATAAAAGAAGTGTACTGGACAATTTATTGATGCCTCCGCATTAGCATTATAAATGTCTGTTCAGAATTGCATGTATTGGCCAGACTTGTATTTGATCATTTACAAAAGGGCAGCATAGCCAACATTTTAATCAACATGATTGCTCATGAGAAATAAAGGTGAGAAGTAATGGTGAAACCTCATTTGACAGACATTTGTTTTAGGCACCCGGCCACTCAACAGTGTGCAAGACCTCATTGATTTGTACAATTTGTAACACTCATTTCCCCAAAAAGAATATAAAGTCACAAAATGTGAATTAATTAGGCTTTAGGAAATGCATTCAGCTACAGAGATGGGGAGGGGGGCGGGAAAAAAGGCAGACCCATGTACTAAACTTCCATCATGCAGGCTTCAGTCACCCCCAAGATTGAAGCAGGACCTTCCTTGAAGCCGCACCGTTCCTTCTCCACTATGCAATCTGGTTTCCCACCTGGTCATGGGTGCTCCTCAGCCACGCTCAAGGTCCTAAACGATATCATAACCGCCATCGATAAAAGACAGTAATCTGCAGCCGTCTTCATCGACCTGGCCAAGGCTTTCGACTTTGTCAATCACCTCATTCATATCGGCAGACTCAATAGCCTTGCCTTCTCAAATGGCTGCCTCGCCTGGTTCACCAAATACTTTTCAGATAGAGTTCAGTGTGTCATCTCGGAAGACCTGTTCTCCCAACCTCTGGCCGTCTCTATGGGGATGCCACAGGGTTCAATTCTCAAGCCGACTCTTTTCTCTGTACATATCAATGATGTTGCTCTTGCTGCTGGTGATTCTCTGATCCACCTCTACACAGACGACACCATTCTGTATACCTTCAAATGAGCTTCAACGCCATACAACACTCCTCCCGTGGCCTCCAACTGCTTTTAGATGCTAGTAAAACTAAGTGCACGCTCTTCAACCGATTGCTGCCCACACCCTGAATAGCATCACTACTCTGGATGGTTCTGACCTAGAATATGTGGACAACTACAAATACCTAGGTGTCTGGTTAGACTGTAAACTCTCCTTCCAGATTCACGTAAAACCTCTCAAATCCAAAATCAAATCTAGAATCGGCTTCCTATTTTGCAACAAAGCCTCCTTCGCTCATGCTGCCAAACATACCCTCGTAAAACTGACTATCCTACCGATCCTTGACTTAAGCGATGTCATTTTAAAAATAGCCCCCAACACTCTACTCAGTAAACTGGATGTAGTCTATTACAGTGCCATCTGTTTTATCTCCAAAGCCCCAGATACTACCCACGACTGCGACCTGTATGCTCTCGTTGGCTGGCCCTCACTACCAATCTGTCACCAAAACCACTGGCTTCAGGTAATCTATAAGTCTTTGCCAGGTAAAGCCCCGCACGCGCTCCAGCAGGTATATTGCACTGGTCATCCCCAAAGCCAACACTTCCTTTGGTCTCCTGTCCTTCCAGTTCTCTGTTGCCAATGACTGGAACGAATTGCAAAAATCTGTGAAGCTGGAATCTTATATCTCCCTCTCTAACTTTAAGCATCAGCTGTCAGAGCAGCTTACAGATCACTGTATCTGTACAGAGCCAATCTGTAAATAGCACACCCGACAACCTCATCCCCATATTATTACTTACCCTCTTGCTCTTTGGCACCCCAGTATCTCTACTTGCACATCATCATCTGCACATCTATCACTCCAGTGTTAATGCTAAATTGTAATTATTTTAGCCTCGATGGCCTATTTATTGCCTACCTCTCTACTCTTCTACATTTGCACACACTGTACATCGATGTGTCTATTTTTCTGTTATTTTGTGTTATTGACTGTACGTTTGTTTATGTGTAACTCTGTGTTGTTTTTGTCGCATTGCTTTTCTTTATCTTGGCCAGGTCGCAGTTGTAAACTAGAACTTGTTCTCAACTGGTCTACCTGGTTAAAATAAAGGTGCATTTTTATTTTATTTTAAAGGAGACAAATCCAGCTATTGCCATCTCCTTGTCAGGTCTCTCATACTAGGCAGTCAGGGGTCCTGGGATAGACAGCTCGCACACGTTCCCTAATATGGCACTGGACCAAGGGTGAAGAGGAGATCCAAGAGCCTGACTACGTAGCCTGTAACGCAAACCCAAAGTTTTTTCTCATCTTGGCCCAGACCCTATTGCTTTCCCATTTCACCTGTCTGCTCTCCAAAGTTCTGTTTCTTTGGCTTAGATTAACCTGTTTGGGGTAGGGGGCAGCATTTCACTTTTGGATAAATAGCGTGCCCAAACTGAACGGCTTCCTACTCTGTCCCAGATCCTAATATATGCATATTATTATTATTAGTATTGGATAGAACACACTCTGACATTTCTAATAATGTTTGAATCATGTCTGTGAGTATAACATAACTTATTTAGCAGGCAAAACCCCGAGGACAAATCATTCAGATTTTTTTTTAAGTCACTTTCTTTTCAATATGTTTTCATGGGGAATCCAGAATTCTAATCGACTTTCCTGCAGTTCCTACCGCTTCCACTGGATGGCAGTACCATAGCTCAGAACGAACGTCACTTCACGTGTACCTTTTGATAGAGGTGCGTAACCAGAAAAGTAGCGTCAGTTTGTTTTGCTCCTGTATTAAACACAGATCATCCTGTCTTCAATTTGATCAATTATATACGTTTAGAAATATCTAAATTAGTATTACAAAAGTAGTTTGAAATGTTTTGGCAAAGTTTACAGGTAACTTTTGAGATATTTTGTAGCGACGTTGCGTAAGTTAAGTAGTGTTTTTCTGGATCAAAAGCGCCAAATAAATGGACATTTTGGATACAGTATATATCGACGGAATTAATCGAACAAAAGGACAATTTGTGCTGTTTATGGGACGTATAGGAGTGCCAACAAAAGAAGATCGTCAAAGGTAAGGCATGATTTATATTTTATTTCTGCGTTTTGTGTCGCGCCTGCTAAGTTGAAATATGCTACTCTCTCATTGTTTACTGTTGTGCTATCATCAGATAATAGCATCTTATGCTTTTGCTGAAAAGCCTTTTTGAAATTTGACATGTTGGCTGGATTCACACCGAGTGCAGCTTTAATTTGCTATCTTGCATGTGTAATTTAATGAAAGATAGATTTTTATAGAAATGTATTTGAATTTGGCGCTCTGCATTTTCCCTGGCTATTGGCCATGTGGGACGCAAGCGTCCCGCCTACCCCAGAGAGGTTAAGGAGTAGCTGCTGCTGGGTCTTGTCATTTGCTCCTCGCATCTGCCATGTCTGTAAGTTAGCTGTCTCCACTAGCAAGTGTGGACATGTGCTCCGCTAGCTAGCTAGCTAGCTAGCTATCATCCTGCTACTCATTAGAATATCCCAGAGCTGTGGTACCACCTCCTCACTGACGGAAAACACATCACTCATTATGAGCAGTACAAATTCTGGAGGGAAAATATTTTTCTAATAAGAATTCAGTGGAATCTATTATTTGTGTCTGTCTGTGTATACAAGGCTATTTGAACAGAATGCACCAGCCTCAAAAGTGAAATGTACTCTGTTCAACTTCCCTAGATAAAATGGTCCCCAAGGCAAAATAATGGTACAATTTGGTAGTTGAATAAACTGCAGGTGTGGGAACTGGAAGGTGTAAAAACTAACTTGATATAATGATGAGTAAGTAATTATACTTTAAGAAGATATTCTGGCCCATGTTTGAAACATTTTCTACCCTGCCTCTTTTCTAATGTTCCACTTTTCTCTTTTTGTTCTTCTCTACCTCTTTGGTTATGGCTATCTTTGCTACTTTCTTCTCTCCTTTGGCAGTGGCTATCTTTTATTCCATGAGATAGCTTTCTCATCTCTCCTCCCATAGCTCTCTCAACTCAGTGCCATTCTCTTCCATCACTCTAATCTCACATTTGGGCTCCACCACTTTGTTTTAACCTCCAACAGAGTGTGTGTGTGTGTGTTCGTGTGTTTGTGTATTCTTTCCTGCAGTTGGTTCAAGCCAGGCGATGACGGAGGACAGAACATTATTACATCAGTTGTCTCCTGGGGATGGGAAGCCATATCAATATTTTAGGCTGACATTGACATAGGGGCATGGCTCGAAGCAGAAAAGCAGGACAGGGAATATCAAAAGATTACTCTAGAAGAAATCGTAACTCATTGAAGTAATTTATTAATTTATTTTATTTACCAGGTAAGTTGTCTGAGAACACATTACCATTTACAGCAACAATCTGGGGAAAAGTTACAGGGGAGAGAAGGTAGGATGAATGAGCCAATTGGAAGCTGAGGATGATTAGGTGGCCATGATGGCATGAAGGCCAGATTGGGAATTTAGCCAGGACACCGGGGTTCACACCCCTACTCTTACGATAAGTGCCATGGGAACTTTTGTAACCACAGTCAGGACAACCATTTAATATCCCATGCGAAAGACGGCACCCTGCATAGGGCAATGTCCCCAGTCACTGCCCTGGGGCATTGGGGTCTTTTTTTAAGAACAGAGAAAAGAATGCCTCCTAGTGGACCTCCAACACCACTTACAGCTGCATCTGCTCTCCCATCCAGGGACCGACCAGGACCAACCCTGCTAAGCTTCTATCACTGACATTATTAATAGTCAAAGAGAACAAAGAAAGTTGCAGCTCAAATAGGGATGATGTTTGCAGTTTGTTTGCCAGCTACCAGTTGAAAGTGTTGATATTGCTAGAAAGAGAGCATAAACCAAAGACATTCGACGTATACTGTATCTCAACTTTGAAGGGGGTGGGGGCCATAAAAAAAATCTGAACTCATCATGAGGGGTCACAGTGGCTCTCTGGTCTGCATACTAACATCCATACCCACATATGCAGTCAGAGCATGACCAAGCCTAAGCAACATTTTGTTGGGGGCTACCTTGCGAGCAAAATATTTTGGCGGCACCCTTCTTGACAGCAGGGAGAGAAGAAAAATGTTGAGTACATTTCCTGCACTTCCACTCATTCTACAATGGGGCGTAGAGAAAATGTGGCGGTTTTAAAGCAAGTTTGCTGCAAAAGAAAGACTGCTGATGCGCAACCAAATTTCGAAATTGCACCTTGTGTATTCTACTATTCTAACTCTCAACACTAGCTGAGACCCTGAACGAATTTGATGCGGCCTCCGGCCGCCTGGAGACCATCCTTGCTGTCTCTAATAAAAGATTAAGGAGCATTTGATAGTTAACCAGAACAAAGCATTATGTTTGATGTTTGGTATGTAACATTAAAGCATTAACACGATTTGTGTCGTGACTTTACCCAAGTTCAACAATCAGATGTATTGGCTCAAACCATGTCATGTTCTCCACTATGTCAATCTCTAGGTGCAGCTAGTTTTGACAGTGTGTTATGCAAGTTGTCGGTTCACATTTCTGTTTTTCAAAAATTGTCATTTCAAATGTATCACAATCCATATACCATTCCTATTATTTCCTTGTCATACATTTCAGATTTTGCATTTTCTGTTTGTCATATAGTGCCATAATATTTCAAATCGCAGAAAGTTAGACCTTGAATAACAATGACAAAAACCTTGCCCAGGAATATGGAAAGATGGAAATTGAAAACAAGTGGACAAAACACAGAGCATTTATAACACTTTTCCCCCTGAGGTTAAAGTATTCTTTAACAAATACTGAGGCTGTAACGCTGTAATGTAAATTCATTCAGAGGTCTTTCAGGAAACAAAAGGAAAGAAAAAACAGCACAGTCTATCAGGAAACAAAAAAGCAGCGATAAACGCTAGGGTCAGAGTCTAGACTCCCTAGTACTTGCCTGGGGAGATTGAGTGACAAAGTGACTCTCACTCATCATATGCTGAGCTTCAAGTTCTACCAGTCCCGAATGGGATAAACACAGGGACGTTTGATCCAGTTTGCTAACTCAGTCTTTGCTAGCCTCTCATCTTCTTTCATCTCTGGTTTTCCCCCAGCATAAAATACACACTATATCCGTAATAAATGTTATAGATTGTTGTCTTTCATGTTGTTATGAAGATATTCTTGCATTGGAATCAGTCAAGAAAACAAATACAATTTTTGATTTGATGATTGTTCATCTTCTGCACTATATAGGGAATAGGGTGGCATTTGGGAAGTAGCCGGTTTGATTTCTGAAGGAGAATTATTAATAAAGAGAGAGCAGAATAAAGAATAAACCATAACTTTTTAATGTCTCCCCTACTATACCAGAGATACATTAAACTGTCTTAAATAATCTGAAATGTCCATGCATTATTCTCGGAATTTAACTATGTCACTAAATATTTTTAGATTAATTTGGCATTGAAAACCAAAGAACGAATGTCACAATCAAGTATTACAACACAATCACATCCCTTATTTTGGAGGTAGATTTATTAGATGTTCAATTCCATGCAAAAGTCCATTCCCTGTAGAAAAGATGAAGGTTTGAGGATATTAGGTTTGGGAAATCAACACCATTTGTTGTTCGGTCCAGTGTAGGAAGCACTGGAGGTCACGAGAGTGAACTCTTCTTCCCCATGGCAAGCCAGATTGCCTATTAGTGGGACAGGTACACGAAATGGTGAAGATTGATGCCATTCTACTCCTCTTTGGGTATTTACTAATGTCTCCAGCTCTCAAGCTCCACAATGACTTCTCAATAACATCAAATCAAATTATATTTGTCACATGCCGAATACAACAGGTGTAGACCTTAGAGTGAAATGCTTACTTTCAAGCCCTTAACCAACAATGCAGTTTCAAGAAAATACCCAAAAGTATTATATAAGAATAACAAATTATTAAAAAGCAGCAATAAATAACAACAGTGGAGCTATATACAGGGGGTACCGGTACAGAGTCAATGTGCGGGGGCACCGGTATTGAGGTAATATGTACATGTAGGTAGAGTTATTAAAGTGACTATGCAAATTGTCTGGGTAGCCATTTGATTAGCTGTTCAGGAGTCTTATGGCTTGGGGGTAGAAGCTATTTAGTAGCTTGCCTTGCGGTAGCAGAGAGAACGGTCTATGACTAGGGTTTCCGGAGTCTTTGACAATTTTTAGGGCCTTCCTCTGATACTGCCTAGTATAGAGGTCCTGGATGGCAGGAAGCTTGGCCCCGGTGATGTACCCACTACCCTCTATATTGCCTTGCAGTCAGAGGCCGAGCAGTTGTCATACCAGGCAGTGATACAACCCGTTAGGATGCTCTCGACGGTGCAGCTGTAAAACCTTTCGAGGATCTGAGGACCCATGCCAAATCTTTTCAGTCTCCTGAGGGGGAGTAGGTTTTGTTGTGCCCTCTTCACGACTGTCTTGATAAGAGAAGGAGGCATTAAGCACTCTGTATCTTAAATGGCACCCTTTTCCCTATATAGTGCATTACTTATGATGAGGACCCATAGGGCTTCTTTCAAAAGTAGTGCATTATGTAGGGAAAATGGTGCCATTTGGGATGCAGTCAGTGGCTACAGCCACCTTCTCTTATAATCAGGCAGTGGGTTTGTTAAGGTGGTCATAGAGATCAACCTGCAAGATAAGTTGGTCATAGAGATCAACCTACTTCACTCTACAAATCAAATTTTCAGTTCATTCACTAAAAGTTCCTAGAAATATAGTTGAATTGGCCACAGAAAATACCAATGTTAGTCTGGTTTTCAAGACCTGCAACTGTGTCACTCCTGCTCCCACTCCCCCTCTCTGGCGCTCGAGGGCGCAAGGCGGCTCATAATTATGCACAACTGTCAACATCATTATGCGCATTTGCGCAATATTGGACTCACCTGGACTCCATTACTTTGTTGATAGCCCCTCTATATCTGTCTGCTCCTCAGTTTGTTCCCCGTGTCAACATTGTTGTCAATGTGTTTTCCAGATGCTGTCCTTGTTTGTTCCTTGTCCGTTGTTTATTTAATATCCACTCCCTGTACTTGCTTCTCGTCTCCCAATGTTTGTACTTACAGAATGTTGACACAACAATTTGAAGCATCAGGGAGTTTTTAGTTTTTGTCTGGTGCGGGTGTCACTCCCTGTACTTGCTTCTCGTCCCCCAGCCTATGTCCTTACAAAACTGCACTGCGCCTTCCACAACAAATCCACAATCGGACTTCCATAATACGATAAACATGGGAAAAAACACAGCCACACATCCAGGCTCCAAGTACACACTTACACAAAACTGCAACCCAAACCACACTAGCTTATTTAAAGGGTGCATTTATTATGTAACCAATCCGCTATGTTTGTTTTGGACCACATCTGACCGACAAATTAAAACATCACTTAAAATGTATCCAGATTACCATAAACAGCTAGGCTTGCACTATACTGTAGCCCTGAGGCCTGGCCATTGACAGTCATCATGGGAAGCCAACCATGTTTGTGTCCGGATTTAAAGATAAGTCCTAGTTCAGCCCTTGTTTATACCAGCCCACAGTATATGGGTCCCAACAGAAGTCTACAGATATACAGTGTTTTCCCACGAACGGCAACTGCTCATGTGGATGCCTCAGGAGGCCAAAACACAAATCCCCAAAATGTTTAATTTAATTTCCATTAGTAAAATGAATGCTGTGATGCCTGGGACCATTTGTTCTAAAAACGACCTAAACAAACATAAATAATATTCTTATCCCTAATCTTTATGATGACCATATAGGAAATTATTAGAGTTTGTATTGAAGTCGGTCTACCCTCATATTTTCAAAGGGACTAAATAGTGAATATTGTCATGCCTGCATGTATGCACACCACACCACCATATTTGTGTGATGAGAATGTACTTGTGCTCCAAGGGACTTGGCACATTGGGTCTCAGAGAGCATTGCTATGGATAAGGAACTATTCTAAGCATTACAATCTCTGCATGATTTAACTCACAAGACATACAGCTGATTTACAGTGCTTTTGGAAAGTATTCAGACTCCTTGACTTTTTCCACATTTTGTTACCATATACAGCCTTTTTTACACACAATAATCTATACACAATACCCCATAATGACAAAGCAAAAACAGGTTTTTGCAAATTACTTAAAAATAACAAGAGAAATATCACATTCCCAAAAGTATTCAGACCCTTTACTCAGTACTTAGTTTAAGCACCTCGGGTCTTCATAGGTATGACGCTACAAGCTTGGCACACCTGTATTTGGGTAGTTTCTCCCATTCTTCTCTGCAGATCCTCTCAACCTCTGTCCGGTTGGATGGGGAGTGTCACTGCACAGCTTTTTTCATGTCTCTCCAGAGTTGTTCGATCGGGTTCATGTCCAGGTTCTGGCTGGGTCACTCAAGGACATTCAGAGACTTGTCCTGAAGCCACTCCTGCATTGTCTTGGCTGTGTGCTTAGGGTCGTTGTCCTGTTGGAAGGCGAACCTTCGCTCCAATCTGAGGTCCTGAGCTCTCTGGATAAGGTTTTCATCAAAGATCTCTCTTTACTTTGCTCTGTTTGTCTGTCCCTCGATCCTGACTAGTCTCACAGTCCCTGCTGCTGAAAAACATCGCCACAGCATGATGCTGCCACCACCATGCTTCACCGTACGGATGGTGCCAGGTTTCCTCCAGATGTGACGCTTGGCATTCAGGCCAAAGAGTTCAATATTGGTTTCATCAGACCTGAGAATCTTGTTTCTCATGGTCTGAGAGTCTTTAGGTTCCTTATGGCAAACTCCAAGCGGGCAGTCATGTGCCTTTTACTGAGGAGTGGCTTCCTGTCTGGCCACTCTACTATAAAGGTCTGATTGGTGGAGTTCTGCAGAGATGGTTGTCCCTCTGGAAGGTTCTCCCATCTCCACAGAGGAACTCTGGAGCTTTGTAATAGTGACCATCGGGTTCTTGGTCACCTCCCTGACCAAGGCCCTTCACACCCAATTAATTGCTCAAGTTAGCTGGACGGCCAACTCTAGGAAGAGTCTTAGAGATCATCAAAGGTAAGTGAATATTTATAATGCTATTTCTGACTAATGTTGACTCCACAACATGGCGGATATCTCTTTGGCTGTTTTGGTCTCTGAGCGCCCTACTCAGATTATTGCATGGTATGCTTTTTCAGTATTAAAAAAAAAAATCTGACACAGCGGTTGCATTAAGGAGAAGTATATCTAAAGTTCCATGTATAATAGTTGTATCTTTTATCAATGTATTTCTGTAAATTGATGTGGCTCTCTGCAAAATCACTGCATGTTTTGGAACTACTGAACATAACACGTCGATGTAAAATGAGATTTTTTGATATAAATATGCACTTTATCGAACAAAACATACATGTATTGTGTAACATGAAGTCCTATGAGTGTCATCTGATGAAGATCATCAAAGGTTAGTGATTCATTTTATCTATATTTCTGCTTTTTGTGACTCCTTTCTTTGGCTGGAAAAATGGCTGTGTTTTTCAATTCTGTCTCTCAGCTCTACGGACAATTCCTTTGACCTCAAGGCTTGGTTTTTGCTCTGACACACACTGTCAACTGTGGAACCCTATATAGACAGGTGTGAACCTTTCCAAATCATTTCCAATCAAATGAATTTAGCACAGGTGAATTCCAATCAAGAAACATCTCAAGGATGATCAATGGAAACAGGATGCACCAGAGCTCAAATCCGAGTCTCATAGCAAAGGGTCTGAATACTTATGTAAATAAGGTATTTCTGTTATTAATATTTAACCTTTTCAGAAGTGAGTTCTAAATATGTCTAACGGTCGCTCCAACGTAAGCTGTTTTATGCACGTGATGTCAGAATGCGCTCACTGTTCAAAAATGTGATTATTTACGCAACAGGACAGTTAACAAGCGCTGCCTGCTGTTTCGAACAAGTTGTATTTTCTAACAGTTTGAATTGAGGTGTGTTCCGCCTCATTAATTTACATAGAAGTAGCCCATTTCAGCATTGCGCACAGTATATGTTTGAGACTTTACTAAAGCAGGTTAAACTTCTCTTAGAGGAGAGCCCACCAAACTTCACTCATGTTTGCTCAGATCAAGTATGCATATATTTGCACAGTCTTGCAAGAATTGGAACATTTTCTAGCTGGATGCTCGCTTTGCCTTCCTTGTTGTTTTCCTTACAAATAATAACTTTAGACTGTGTGTTACTTCGATAGGAAGTTCCTTATTTTCTGTATATCGTGCTGTCGTTTCTACTGTAGGCGCATACAGTATGTATGTATGGTGCATAATGTATTTACAGTTTTATTCAAGTGTTTTCAAGTACTTTTGACAAATAATGTATTCCGATTATTACATGGACACCTATGATGTGTATAAAATACTTTTTTGGAGGTTGTACTGATGATAATGAACTAAGCTATTTGCCAGTTACGTGTGGCGCTATGTTTATTGACATTACGTGACACCCAGAATGGCTTGTATAATCTGTCAGACCAAAGATTATATAATGCGGTGAAGGGAATGGTTCACTCATATTTTGGATGAACTTCCGGAAGTGAATGAAGGGGAGTGGATGATCGTAGACAACACACCCACTTTAACATGCATACTATAAACAAACTCATCTCTTCTCCTCTTATTATCTTTGGTTGATGCGAAAAAATAAACATTCCGGCGCGCACAAACTACCCTACTTTGGATTACTTTCAATTTCTAGAAAGTGTTTAACTCAATGAGTTTGATCAATGGTGAGCTCAATTGTGATGGGCTTAATTATAAATAGTAATTTCTATTAGTTAATTCATACTATGGTTGATGTCAGCCGAGAGTTAGAAAAATGTGACCATTTGTGTCATGTCAATCTTTCCTCAGTTAGCACTAGGACAAATGTAGCCTACATTTTCCAGTTTGGATGATTGTGATAAACTGTAACTACTTCTGTGAATGTCTGAACATTGCACCCAAAATAAACTGGTCACATTCTGGACATAACTTTGTAAAAGGACTGTGTTTGTGCAAAATGTTTCTGTGGAAAAAAAAGTGTGGCCAGTTTAAATGCTGATTGTTGCGTCAATCGAAAATTTACTTTCTAAATAATTATTCTAATCCAGCGTTCTAATCACACCAGTTTGATCGTAAGCAACAGGGACCACTATAGAACGATCACACCCGTTTGCTGGTATGTGTGAAAAGGTTAACACATTTGCAAAAATTTTGAAAAACCTGTCTACGCTTTGTCATTATGGGGTAATGTATGTACAGTGGGGAGAACAAGTATTTGATACACTGCCGATTTAGCAGGTTTTCCTACTTACAAAGCATGTAGAGGTCTGTCATTTTTTATCATAGGTACACTTCAACTGTGAGAGACGGAATCTAAAACAAAAATCCAGAAAATCACATTGTATGATTTTAAGTAAATCATTTGCATTTTATTGCATGACATAAGTATTTGATCACCTACCAACCAGTAAGAATTCCGGCTCTCACAGACCTGTTAGTGTTTCTTTAACCTCTTCAGTCGACCCTCTACTTTTTTGAACATTCTGTTAAAAATCGTGCAACATTTCAGCGCCCTGCTACTCATGCCAGGAATATAGTATATGCATTTGCTTAGTCTGTGTGGATAGAAAACACTCAGACGTTTAAAAAACTGGTTAAATCACTGCTGTGGCTTTACCAGAACGGCATTTACATCGAAAAGCACAGGAAAAACTGATCACTGAAAATGGGGAAAATATATCCATGCGCTACTTGAACCCATTGATAAACGTGAACCACAATTAATTGACTGAGGTTGCAGTACCTACAGCTTCCACAGGGTGTCTAGAGTCTTGTCATTTCCCTTCGAGTTTTTTCTTGGTCAAACACATACAGGACACCGTATCTAATCCGGTCTAGGACCGGATATTTTCGTTGAGTTTCTAGCCGGACATTTTTCCAGACGGACAGCTAATGATCTTTACATCGCCTCCTGATGAATTTTATCGCTTATTAACGTTTACTAATACCTAAAGTTGCATTACAAACGTATTTCGAAGTGTTTTGTGAAAGTTTATCGTCGACTTTTTGAATTTTAAAAAATTACGTTACGTTTTGAAACGATGTTTTTTTCGTTTATCACACAGTCTACATATAACGATATCTAGGCTTTATATGGACCGATTTAATCGAAATAAAGACCCAAATAGTGTTTATGGGACATCTAGGAGTGCCAACAAAGAAGATGGTGAAAGGTAATGAATGTTTTCTATTTTATTGTGCGGTTTGTGTAACGCCGAAATGCTAATTATTTTGTTTACGTCCCCTGTGGGTCTTTTGGGGTGTTGCATGCTATCAGATAATAGCTTCTCATGCTTTCGCCGAAAAGCATTTTAAAAATCTGACTTGTTGCCTGGATTCACAACAAGTGTAGCTTTAATTCGATACCCTGCATGTGTATTTTAATGAACTTTTGAGTTTTAACTAATACTATTAGCATTTAGCGTAGCGCATTTGCATTTCCAGAGCTCTAGTTGGGACGCAAGCGTCCCGAGTAGAAGCAACAGGTTAAGAAGCCCTCCTGTTCTCCACCCATTACCTGTATTAACTTCTTCGATATAGGCGGCGCTCTTTTAATTTTTGGATAAAAAAACGTTCCCGTTTTAAACAAGATATTTTGTCACGAAAAGATGCTCGACTATGCATATAATTGACAGCTTTGGAAAGAAAACACTCTGACGTTTCCAAAACTGCAAAGATAGTATCTGTGAGTGCCACAGAACTAATGCTACAGGCGAAACCAAGATGACATTTCAAACAGGAAATGGCCTAGATTTTGAAGGCGCTGTGTTCCAATGTCTCCTTATATGGCTGTGAATGCGCCAGGAATGAGCCTACACTTTCTGTCGTTTCCCCAAGGTGTCTGCAGCATTGTGACATATTTGTAGGCATATCATTGGAAGATTGACCATAAGAGACTACATTTACCAGGTTCCCGCTTGCTGTCCTCCGTCGAAATTATTGCGTAATCTCCAGCTGCGTGCATTTTTCCATTTGCTCCAGAGGAGAAACCCAACTGCCACAAATTATTTATCATCGAATAGATATGTGAAAAACACCTTGAGGATTGATTCTAAACAACGTTTGCCATGTTTCTGTCGATATTATGGAGTTAATTTGGAAAAAAGTTTGGCGTTGTAATGACTGAATTTTCGGGGGGTTTTCCTAGCCAAAGTGATGAACAAAACGGAGCGATTTCTCCTACACAAATAATCATTTTGGAAAAATTGAACATTTGCTATCTAACTGAGAGTCTCCTCATTGAAAACATCCGAAGTTCTTCAAAGGTAAATGATTTTATTTGAATGCTTTTCTTGTTTTTGTGAAAATGTTGCCTGCTGAATGCTAGGCTTAATGCTATGCTAGCTATCAATACTCTTACACAAATGCTTGTGTAGCTATGGTTGAAAAGCATATTTTAAAAATCTGAGATGACAGTGTTGTTAACAAAAGGCTAAGCTTGTGAGCCAATATATTTATTTCATTTCATTTGCGATTTTCATGAACAGTTAACGTTGCGTTATGGTAATGAGCTTGAGGCTATGATTACGCTCCCGGATACGGGATTGCTCGACGCAAGAAGTTAACTACACCTGTTTGAACTCGTTACCTGTATAACAGACACCTGTCCACACACTCCAACCTCTCTACAATGGCCAAGACCAGATAGCTGTGTAAGGACATCGGGGATAAAATTGTAGACCTGCACAAGGCTGGGATGGGCTACAGGACAATAGGCAAGCAGCTTGGTGAGAAGGCAATAGCTGTTGGCGCAATTATTAGAAAATTGAAGAAGTTCAAGATGATGGTCAATCACCCTCGGTCTGGGGCTCCATGCAAGATCTCACCTCATGGGGCATCAATGATCATGAAGAAGGTGAGGGATCAGGCCAGAACTACACGGCAGGACCTGGTCAATGACCTGATAGAGCTGGGACCACAGTCTCAAAGAAACTATTAGTAACACACTACCCCGTCATGGATTAAAATCCTGCAGCGCACGCATGGTCCCCCTGCTCAAGCCAGCGCATGTCCAGGCCTGTCTGAAGTTTGCCAATGACCATCTGGATGATCCAGAGGAGGAATGGGAAAAGGGTGGTCTGATGAGACAAAAATAGCGCTTTTTAGTCTGAACTCCACTCGCCGTGTTTGTAGGAAGAAGAAGGATGAGTACAACCCCAAGAACACCATCCAACCGTGAAGCATGGAGGTGGAAACATCATTCTTTGGGGATGCTTTTCTGCAAAATGGGACAGGACGACTGCACCGTATTGAGGGGAGGATGGATGGGGCCATGTATCGCGAGATCTTGGCCAACAACCTCCTTCCCTCAGTAAGAGCATTGAAGATGGGTCGTGGCTGGGTCTTCCAGCATGATAACGACCCGAAATACACAGCCAGGGCAACTAAGGAGTGGCTCCATAAGAAGCATCTCAAGCTCCTGGAGTGGCCTAGCCAGTCTCCAGACCTGAACCCAATAGAAAATCTTTGGAGGGAACTGAAAGTCCGTATTGCCCAGCGACAGCCCCGAAACCTGAAGGATCTGGAGAAGGTCTGTATGGAGGAGTGGGCCAAAATCCCTGCTGCAGTGTGTGCAAACCTGGTCAAGAACTACGGGAAACGTATGATCTCTGTAATTGCAAACAAAGGTTTCTGTACCAAATATTAAGTTCTGCTTTTCTGATGTATCAAATACTTATGTCATGCAATAAAGTGCAAATTAATTACTTAAAAATCATACAATGTGATTTTCTGGACTTTAGATTTCGTCTCTCACAGTTGAAGTGTACCTATGGTCAAATTACAGACCTCTACATGCTTTGTAAGTTGGAAAACCTGCAAAATCAGCAGTGTATCAAATACTTGTTCTCCTCACTGTAGATTGATGAGGAAAATGTTTTATTTAATCAATTTTAGAATAAGGCTGTAAGTTAACAAAATGTGGAAAAGGGAAAGGGTTCTGAATACTTTCTGAGTGCACTGTACATAGAAACCCTTGAATATACAGTAGCAAGAAAAAGTATGTGAACCCTTTGGCATTATCTGGATTTCTGCATAAATTGGTCATACATTTTGATCAACAGACAAACACAGTTTTCTTAAACTAATGACACTCAGATTATTGTATTTTTCTTGTCTATTTTGAAATCATAATTTAAACATTCACAGTGTAGGTTGGTAAAATGTTGTGAACCCCTAGGCTAATGACTTATGCAACAGCTAATTGGAGTCAGGAGTCAGCTAACCTGGAGTATATTTATTGAGACAAGATTGGAGAAGTTGGTTTGAGCTGCCCTGCCCTATAAAAAACACTCACAAAATTTGAGTTTGCTATTCACAAGAAGCATTCCCTGACGTGAACCATGCCTCAATCAAAAGAGATCTCAGAAGACCCAAGATTAAGAATTGTTGACTTGCATAAAGCTGGAAAGGGTTACAGAAGTATCTTATAAGACTGACTGTTCATCAGTCCACGGTAAGACAAATGGTCTATAAATGGAGAAAGTTCAGCACTTTTGCTACTCTCCCTAGAAGTGGCCGTCCTGCAAAGATGACTGCTAGAGCACAGTGCAGAATGCTCAATGAGGTTAATAAGAATCCTAGAGTGTCAGCTAAAGACTTAAAGACATCTCTGGAACATGCAAACATCTCTGTTGACGACTCTACGATACGTAAAACACTAAACAAGAATGGTGTTCATTGGAAGACACCACGGAAGAAGCCACTGCTGTCCAAAAAAAACATTGCTGGAAGTCTGACGCAAAAGAGCAGCTGGATGTTCCACAGCGCTACTGGCAAAATATTCTGTGAACAGACTAAACTAAAGTTGGGTTGTTTGGAAGGAACACAAAACACTGTGGAGAAAAAAATGCACAGCACACCAACATCAAAACCTCATCCCAACTGTAAAGAATGGTGGAGGGAGCGTCATGGTTTGGGACTGCTTTGCTGCCTCAGGGCCTAGACAGCTTGCTATCATCAACAGAAAAATGACTTCCCAAGTTTATCAATACATTTTGCAGGAGAATGTAAGGCTAACTATCCGCCAATGGAACCTCAACAGCAGTTGGGGGATGCAACAGGACAACGGACAAAAACAGAAGTAAATCAAATCAGACAAAAATCAGAAGTAAATCAACAACAGAATGGCTTCAACAGAATAAAATATGCCTTCTGGAGCGGCTCAGTCCTGACCTCTACCCGATTGAGATGCTGTGGCATGACCTCAAAAGAACGGTTCACACCAGACATTCCAAGAATGTTGTTGATCTGAAACAGTTTTGTAAAGAGGAATGGTTAAAAATTCTTCCTGACCGTTGTGCAGGTCTGTTCCACAACTACAGAAAACTTTAGTTGAGGTTATTGCTGTCAAAAGAGGGTCCACCTGTTTTTAAATCCAAGGGTTCACATATTTTTTTCCACCCTGCACTGTGAATGATTATACGGTGTGTTCAATAAAGACATGAAAAAGTATAATTTTTTGGTGTTATTAGTTTAAACTCACTATGTTTGTCTATTGTTGTGACTTTGATGAAGATCAGATTAAATTTTATGACCAATTTATGACCATCCAGGTAATTCCAAAGGGTTCACATACTTGTTTTTGCCACTGTTCAAGTGTTCTCCAAGGCTTCGGTGCAAAGAGACTTATTTGCCATGTAATTTGACATTTCAAATGCCAGACATAGAGGAGATAAGGAAACATAACAATTATATTATATCTTCAGGAGTGATAAGTATCATTTTTGTTTTATATTAATCTGTTGTCCAGTACAGTATTCGTCCCCCTTGGCGTTTTTCCTATTTTGTTTCATTACAACCTGTAATTTAAATTGATTTTTATTTGGATTGCATGTAATGGACATACACAAAATAGTCCAAATTTGTGAAGTGAAATGAAAAAAATGTACTTGTTTCTAAAAACCCTGGAAAACTGGTGCGTGCATATGAATTCACCCTCTTTGCTATGAAGCCCCTAAATAAGATCCGGTGCACCCAATTAGCTTCAGAAGTCACATAATTTGTTAAATAAAGTCCACCTGTGAGCAATCTAAGTGTCACATGATCTGTCACATGCTGCCTTTCTTCCCAGTAGCCTACTGGGTGTGTGAACTGCTCACTGCTCACAACTTGCAGAGGATTGTTGACAAAACAACCAGGATTAAGGGGTAAGACAATTTGTGACTGTTGTTGTTTTCATAATCAGTGGCTGTATTGGAGGGGGAGTGGATTCTCCTCTCCTAGGCAATCAGCAATTAGTACCAGGAGGTGTGCTCTTCACCTCTGCTAGGCAATTAGCAATTAGTGATAGTACTTCAGTCTCTTCTGTTTTCTCAGCGGCAGTCACAAAACTAAGACTGTCATGAAAAAAAGGTGGTTTTCTTGAGCTATATTTGAGGAAGGCGCCACACCACTCTCTCACTTGAGTAGTTTACTCATTTTACTCTTTCGCAGCTTTGGCAATTGTGTGTTTTCTATATCTTTTTCACTCTGCTCCCTCTAGGCTTTACAGACACTCCCAACCCCTTGTTTGCAACCCTTCAAATTTAGTGTACGCTACACACACAACCCATTTGGAACGTGGAGTTCATCTCAGCCTAGACTGCTCTTCAGTCCATTTACTTTTTGACCCTGACAGAGACATGAATCACCCCAGAGAACACTGCCAGACTCCAGCTGCTCTCTCTTCATCTATGCTTTTTCTCTCATAGTCTGCGACCAAAATTTACAGAGGACCTATCATCCTTTCACTTCCTTCTGTCTACCTTCCCTTTCTGTGTATCTGCTGCTAAAGCCACTTTAAGATGATATTTCCCATCTTCTTCTCCCTCCTTAATCCTCCACCTCCTTCCTCTCTGCGGACGACTCCCACTGGCTGTGTCCCCTCTGACTTAAAAATGACTGGAGTAGCTCTCCTTGTCTGCTAAATGACAAAAATGTTAAAATTTGGACCGTCTGCCTTTTTATCCAGGGAGAACTAGAAGAAGAAAAACACCCACCAACATGACAGAAGTGACATGTGAGCTCGGTAGTAAGTCAAGCGTTAGTGAAGCGTTGAAGAAATGCAGGAAGTCACTTGAGGTAGTGTTAGTGGCCACGATGAACTGTCATTCTTGTATGCCACAAGGGTAATAAACTCCATAATGTATCATATTCTTAGATCCTAATATCCTAGTGGAGGGATTTTCAAGGATGGGACAGACCACAATAGATGTAGAAATGTATTATATGGGGATCTATCATTAGAAACCCACAATCATGAATAATTAATGTATTATACTCTGGAAGAAATAATTTATTATTCGACAGGCTTTATCTACAGTATAATCTCATATTTCAAGGATTATGCAATCAAATGCACCAAATTGAAGCTCTTACTGACCACACATAATGATCATCTAAATCTAATTTTATCTTCATCTTTATTGCCTGACATTTACAGTAGAGCCCATTGTATGAGACCCACTTGTATTTCCTGTCCAGCCATTTCTGAAATTGATTAAATTCTCTCTCATACTCTCATTAACTCACAGCAGCTCTAAACTGATGGTATTGGATGCTTCATATTTTTGAAGAGTTGAATTCTCAGAAATACTGCATTTGCACAGTTGCAGCTTCCTCATTTTTGCACAGACAAAACAAATAGAGGAAAATAGATGATACTTAATCTTATCAACAATAGTGTGCCAGTTGGGCATGAAGGTGTTATTTTGTAAATCAAAATAATCAGCTGCTTATCTTAGTTTTAATGAGATTTCAAGGTGACACAATTGTGGATCTCTAGAAATCCAACATCTGTGACCGCGTGACTGGGATGTCAAGGTGACACAATGCAGATGTACCAAATGGCATCCTATTCCCTATAATTGTAATGTTCTACTATATGCAGGGAATATATATGGACAGTGGCTTGCAAATGTTTTCACCCCCTTGGCATTTTTGAATTGTGTTGCCTAACAACCTGGAAATAAAATTGATTTTTGGGGGGATTGTATCATTTGATTTACACAACATGCCTACCACTTTGAAGATGCAAAATATTTTTTTATTGTGAAACAAACAAGAATTAAGACAAAAAAACAGAACACTTGAGCGTACATAACTTTTCACCCCCAAATACTTTGTAGAGACACCTTTTGTAGCAATTACAGCAGCAAGTCTCTTGGGGTATGTCTCTATAACCTTGGCACATCTAGCCTCTGGGATTTTTGCCCGTTCTTCAAAGCAAAACTGATCCAGGTCCTTGAAGTTGGATGTGTTCTGCTGCTGTACAGCAATCTTTAAGTCATACCACAGATTCGCAATTGGATTGAGGTCTGGGATTTGACTAGGCCATTCCAAGACATTTAAATGTTTCCCCTTAAACCACTCAAGTGTTGCTTTAGCAGTATGCTTAGGGTCATTGTCCTGCTGGAAGTTGAACCTCCATCCTAGTCTCAAATCTCTGGAATACAAACAGGTTTCCCTCAAGATTTTCCCGGTATTTCGCATCATCATTCCTTCAATTCTGACCAGTTTCCCAGTCCCTGCCGACGAAAAACATCCCAACAGCATGATGCTGCCATCACCATGCTTCACTGTAGGGATGATCTTCTCGGTATGATGAGAGGTGTTGGGCCAGACATTGCGTTTTCCTTGATGGCCAAAAAGCTCAATTTAGTCTCATCTGACCAGAGTACCTTCTTCCATATGTTTGGGGAGTCTCTCACATGCCTTTTGGCGAACACCAAACGTCTTTGTATATTTTTTTCTTTAACGGGAGTGATATGACAACAGCCAGTCAAAGTGTAGGGCGCCATTTTCAAAACATCAAAAATCAAAATTAAAATTCCTCAAACATACATGTATCTCATACCATTTTAAAGCTATTCTCGCTGTTAATCCCACCACAGTGTCCGATTTCAAATATGCTTTACAGCAAAAGCACCACAAAAGATTATGTTAGGTCACCACATAGCCACAGAAAAACACAGCCTTTTTTCCAGCCAAAGAGAGGAGTTTCAAAAAACACAAATAGAGATAAAATTAAACACTAACCTTTGATGATCTTCATCAGATGACACTAATAGGACTTCATGTTACACAATACATGTATGTTTTGTTTGATAAAGTTCATATTTATCAAAATATGAGTTTACATTGGTGCGTTACATTCACTAGTTCCAAAAACACCCAGTGATTTTTTTAAAGACATTTAAGTCATTTAGCAGACGCTCTTATCCAGAGCGACTTACAAATTGGTGCTTTCACCTTATGACATCCAGTGGAACAGCCACTTTACAATAGTGCATCTAGGTATTCCTTAAAGAGGTGGGGTTTGCATAGCCACATCATTCAACAGAAATACTCATCAATGTAGATGATAATACAAGTTACACACATGGAATTATGGATAGAATTATAGATATACCTCTCCTTAATGCAACCTCTTGTGTCTGCGTTACATCGGACAAAAACTTCAAAGTTATATTACAGGTCGAAGAAACATTTCAAACTAAGTACAGAATCAATCATTAGGATGTTTTAAACATATAGCTTCAATAAAGTTCCAACCGGAGTATTCCTTCTTGTCTTCATGAGCAATGGAACTCAAGTGAATGCCATGAGGAATGCGCGTGATCAGAAAATGGCTGACTGCCAGACATCTGATAGATTCTGCTATCATTCACTCCCAAAACACCATAGAAGTCTCATTAAAATGTATATTATTGGTTGACATCTAGTGGAACCCCTAGGCAGTTCAACATCATTAATATCTCAAGGGGATTTCATTGGGGACTCTGGTGAATACATACAAAGCTCAGATTTCTCACTTCCTGTTTTGATTTAAACTCAGTATTTTGCCTTCCATATGAGTTCTGTTATACTCACAGACATCATTCAAACAGTTTCAGAAACGTTAGAGTGTTTTCTATCCAACACTAATAATAATATGCATATATTAACAACTGAGACAGAGGAGCAGGCCGTTTACTTTGGGCAACTTATTCATCCATGCTACTCATTTACTGCCCCCCAGCCATAAGAAGTTAATTAGGCAATGGCTTTTTTTCTGACCACTCTTCTATAAGGCCCAGCTCTGTGGAGTGTACGGCTTAAAGTGGTCCTATGGACAGATACCTCAATCTCAGCTGTGGAGCTTTGCAGCTCCATCAGGGTTATCTTTGGTCTCTTTGTTGCCACTCTGTTTAATGCCCTCCTTGCCTGCTCTGTGAGTTTTGGTGGGCGGCCAAAAAAACAACCGAAAAAACAACAAATACAAAACGGAACGCACAGTTCTGTAGGGCTGGAAAGCAACAGTACAAAAACAAGATCCCACAAACTACAGGTGGAAAAAGGGAAAAAGGCTGCCTAAATTTGAACACCAATCAGCCTCTGATTGGGAACCATACCCGGCCAACAAAGAAATAGAAAGCATAGATTGCTCACCCTAGTCACACCCTGACCTAACCAAATAGAGAATTAAAAGGATCTCTACGGTCAGGGCGTGACATACCACAGATTCTCAATTGGATTGAACATTCCAAGATATTTAAATGTTTCCCCTTAAACCACTCAAGTGTTGCTTTAGCATTATGCTAGGGATCTGACGGCATAGGCGGGACCTCCCTCAATGTCCATCCTCAGCCAGCTCCTTCAGGGTTATCTTTGGTCTCTTTGTTGCCTGGTCTGAGGGTTTTGGTGACCTACTCTCTTGGTAGGTTTGTTGTGGTGCCATATTCTTTCCATTCTTTAATAATGGATTTAATGTTGCTCTTTGGGATGTTCAAAGTTTCTGATATTTTTTTGTAACCCAACCCTGATCTGTACTTCACAGAACTTTGCCCTGAACTGTTTGGAGAGTGACTTGGTCTTCATGGTGCCACTTGCTTGGTGGTGCCCCTTAGCTTCGTGGTGTTGCAGTCTCTGGGGCCTTTCAGAACAGGTGTATATATATACTGAGATCATTTGACAGTGTACAATCTAATTATGTCAATTCTGAAGGTAATTGTTTGCACCAGATCTTATTTAGGGACTTCATAGAGGCGGCAGGTAGCCCAGTGGTTAGAGTGTTGGACTAGTAAACGAAAGGTTGGAAGATTGAATCCCTGAGATGACAAGGTAAAAATCTGTCATTCTACTCCTGAACAAGGCAGTTAACCCACTGTTCCTTGGCCATTATTGAAAATGAGAATTTGTTCTTAACTGACTTGCCTTGTTAAATAGAAAAGGGGATGAATATTATGCATGCACCACTTTTTGATTTTTTTTTGAACATGTAATTTTTTTCATTTCAATTCACCAATTTGGACTATTTTGGGTATGTCCATTATGTGAAATCCAAATAAAAATCCATTTAAATTACAGGTTGTAACGCAACAAAAAAACGCCAAGAGGGTGACTACTTTTGCAAGGCACTGTATAGATATTGATTGATGTGGTTGCCATGGTGCCTTGATGGCAGTTCAACTTAATGGTGCCTTTACATTTTTTAATAAACAATTTGTTTAGGTGACCCTCCTGCGGGATTGTTGAGCTAACATACGCTAATGTGATTAGCATGACGTTGTAAGTAACACGAACATTTCCCAGGACATAGACATGTCTTATATGGGCAGAAAGCTTACATTAGTGTTAATCTAACTGCATCTCCAATTAACAGTAGCTATTACAGTGAAAAAAATACCATGCTATTGTTTGAGGAGACAACAAAAAAACATCATCAAGGCAACTGTTTTAATACATTCACCTCTGAAGGTAAATAATGTACCGACATTCAATAATCTTGCTCTGATTTGTCATCCTGAGGGTCCCAGAGATTTTTTTAAATTTATTTTATTTTACCTTTATTTTACTAGGCAAGTCAGTTAAGAACAAATTCTTATTTTCAATGATGGCCTAGGAACAGTGGGTTAACTGCTTGTTCAGGAGCAGAACGACAGATTTGTACCTTGTCAGCTCGGGGATTTGACCTTGCAACCTTTCGGTTACTAGTTCAACGCTCTAACCACTAGGCTACCCTGCCGCCCCAGATAACATGTAGTATAGTTTAGTTTAATAAAATACTTTTTTATATTCAAATGTAGGAACTGGGTTCTAAAGTTTGAACCCCTGCTGTATCTCAGAAGTGATATAATGGCCTTTCTTTTGCATTTCAAAGATGATGAAAACGCATGCTTTTTTCTTTGTATTATCTTTTACCAGATCTAACATGTTTTATTTTCATACAGTAATTGCAAATTTCGACAAAATTAAGCATTTCCTTTAAAATGTTATAAAAAATATGCACATCCTTGCTTCAGGTCCTGAGCTACAGACAGTTAGATTAAGGTATAATCCTTAAAAGGTTTTAATAATCCAGTGATTTTCAACACTGTGATTCTGGAAAGTCAGTTGTTTATGTTTGGCTAGCTAGCAAGCTCTGTAGGTGGAATTGGGAGCTGCTTTGGTTTGAATGTGGGTATCGGCTTCCACGGTTATGGCTTGACAGGCATGGCAGAAGTGCAGCGAGAGCATAGTGGAGACATCGGATGCCCATAGAAATGAGGTCAACAGGGAGGTGTGTTGATGGCAGAGGACCCATCTGTGATATGACTACCGACCTTCCTTGCAATGACCAATATGCTCCCTCCACCACTCAGACCATTCTGTCTCCATTCTTGCCTCAACTCCCTAACGTTTAGATTTTGTTGTACTTTTGTTTTATTATTATCTTAAATGTGTGTATTTCATGAGTTTATGTAAAACAGATTTTAGCTGCCGTATTACACATGAAACAAAATGATCATTGATGAAATATCAATTCCATGCATATTACAATATTGTGTTAACTTCTGTAATTATTTCAATATTACAATATGTCCACTTGTCCCTGTTTGCAGTGCTGCTAATTTCCCTATTATTTTTAATTGAGGATACCATTGTGCCATGGATTGGGGTATAGGAGAACTGGGATTTTAGACCATGGACATCTGCAGACTGAGGATTGTGAGAGAGTAAATGAGGCCTGCTATTTTTTCAATCAGCAAACGCCACACTACATGGACTCTGATTTCTGTCTGTCTGTGCTCTGATCTAACGCTACCTTATGGCATTTCCTCAGTATAACTATTATAGAAGGTCTATCTACACACACAGTGCCTTCAGAAAATATTCATGACCCTTGACTTATTCCACATTTTGTTGTGTTACAGCCTGAACTCAAAATGGATTAAATTGTATTTTCTTCTCACCCATCTACACACAATCCCTCATAATGACGTGTGAAAAAGTGAAAACATGCTTTTAGAAATGTTTTCCAATTTCTCGAATCTATAAATACAGAAAGATCTAATAAGTATTCACACCCTTGAGTCAATACATGTTAGAATCACCTTTGGCAGCGATTACAGCTGTGAGTCTTTCTAGGTATGTCTGGGTACGTCTCTATGAACTGGATTCTACATTATTTGCACATGATTATTTTTTCAATTATTCAACTCTGTCAAGTTGGTTGTTGATCTTTGCGAAACTGTTATTTTCAAGTCTTGCCAAAGTTTTTCAAGATGATTTAAGTCAAAACTGTAACACGGCCACTCAGGAACATTAAATGTCGTCTTGATAAGCAACTACACTAAAAGTTTTGCGATTATGCTGCGGTACTTAGAGGTAATGTGTGGTTTAGTACGGTACCCTGCGTCACTACTTCATTGCTTCAGACCAGCGCAAGGGGGGGTTAGAGCACTGATTATGCTTTTGTAATACTTTGACCCACTCCCGACCAGTTATGCTGTACAGTGCCTGAGTGGTACAACTGTCGTAGACACTGCATAGCAGTAAAAGCTGTATTGCTACAGATGCTGGTTCAATATCCATGCCGGTCTTGACTGGGCGACCTATGAGAGGTTCAAGGCACGAGGGCAGGATGCACGGGATGGGCCACAAAGCCACGCAGAGAAGAAGGACCTAGCCCATGGCGAAGGGAGGAGGAAGGGGAGGGGGGTGGACCCCCACCCTGCCACACTGGGTAGCACAGAGCAACACTTTTTAAGGGCCATTGCACTAATAATGGCCCTGACTAGGTAAACGTTCCCGCTGTACTTAGTGCCAGTCTGCATGTTCAAACTAAAATAATGTAGCTAATAATGGCATCTTTATGCTTTCTTTAATAAAATGCTGATAAAAATACTCTTTCAAAATGCTGATGTTTAATTATGGATCCATAACAAATTACTTTGGGAATAAATATCACTGAATTACATAAATATTGGAACAAAGTTGTCTAATGAAGGTAAACTAATTGCTGCTTACTGAAAATACTCTTTCAAACACACATGTTCACGTTGTACAGTGCCATTATGGCTATTAGCAGGTAGCTGGACAACAGACTTGCCTCTAAGGAGGGTAGTGTCACGTTCTGACCTTAGTTCCTTTGTTTTGTCTTATGTTTTAGTATGGTCAGGGCGTGAGTTGGGTGGGTTGTCTGTGTTAGTTTGTCTATGATTTTCTATTTCTGTTTTTGGCCTGGTATGGTTCTCAATCAGAGGCAGCTGCCAATCGTTGTCCCTGATTGTGAATCATATTTAGGTAGCCTGTTTTCATTGTGTTTTGTGGGTGGTTATTTTCTGTTTAGTGTTGTGTTGCACCTTACAGGACTGTTCGTTGGTTGTTTATTGTTTTGTTTTCAATGTTCATTAAAATATTTAAAATATGAACATTTACCACGCTGCACCTTGGTCCTCCTCTCCTTCCCCAGACAAGAAGTGTTACAGGTAGGGGGAGAATTCTATGGTCAAATGTATTTCTTAGTCTGGTTGGCTCATTCACAACTGGCTGTGATTGGTTGCAAATTCAGTTTAATCCACCAGAAAAGACAAAACAAATAATACAAGAAAGTATTATTATTATGTATCACATCCAACCGTGATTGGGAGTCCCAAAGGGTGGCACACAATTGGCCCAGCGTTTCTCTCCCTCTAAAAACAGAAATAAATATTTAGGCTTTTACAAATATTATTTTGGCCTTTATTCAGATTACAATTGCTCAATTTTGTTTTTTTGAAAACAAAATAGCCTCCAAAATATCATTATAATCAAGTTAATGGCACAGTCATATAGCCCGGCACCTACATAAAGCTGAGTGACTCACACATTCATGGCTTTGAATTATAATAAATAAGTTACAATCATTCTTTCTGATGGTCTTTAATCAATAAATGTGTTGGTTATCCTGACCTGCCCATTACGGGCTATTAGCCGGACAACATACCCATTATATCTTTAACAACAATATAATCTGTCCTGTGATTAATAACATGTCCACTACAATCCAGTGTAAATCATTTATGGGGTTAGAGTGTTGGACTAGTAACCGAAAGGTTGCAAGATCAAATCCCCGAGCCGACAAGGTACAAATCTGTCGTTCTGCCCCTGAACAGCCCACTGTTCCAAGGCCATCATTGAAAATAAGAATTTATTCTTAACTGACTTGCCTAGTTAAATAAAGGTAAAATAAATAAAATATCCAAGGCCTGCTTTGATTTCATCCATATTTCCTGTGTTGAAGATACCATAGAAATACCATTAAACATGAGGAAATTAATGCCAGATATTCCATCCAACCACTTATTTCTGGTTCTGCTTGGAGAGTAGACCTCCACATTAAAAAGAGGGTTCACAAGTCATTACTATGGTAATTCAATGCAGTGGCTGGAGGCAAAGAGCCAACAATTGATTCGCAAATTGACATGCTGTCACCATGATTAGCCCCTTTTCTATTGAGATAAACAAATGTGGGCTCTAAAAAAGGTGAAATCCATTAAACATTTTTAGACTTACGAAGTTAAGTTGTAACATGTTTATTCTGGAGGAGTTTATTTGAGAGAAATGTTCCATGGTATATTTACCCAGGATGCTGTAACTAATTATTTATTTTATTCCAGCAACTTATTGTGAATACATGTTTGGTCATACACTGCTTATGCAGTGAAGTTTTTTTTTAAACACACAAAAAAAACATTATAGCTTATTAACATTTTTAATATCTTACTGTCAATGGAAAATATTGTATTTCTCCAACTAGTCTCAAGTGCCAAATTGATTGATAACTATGGTGAGATAGCTGAAACAGATCGGTATAATAGTGGCCGCAGGTAACTGTGGGAGAGACTCGGGCACAGGTGGCTTGTGGCACCATCATTTGGGAGGATGGGCTCATAGTAATGGCTGGAACGGATTATTGGAATAGAATCAAATGCATCAAACACATGGTTTCCACGTTGTTGATACCATTCCATTTACTCCATTGCAGCAATTATTATGAGCTGTCCTCCTCTAAGCTGCCTCCTGTGGACTCAGGATACTTAAATTGGAGAAATATGAATATTCACAGTCAGGTTTCCAGAAAGCAAGTGTGATAACCAACTATCCATGTCAATTTCCTCTGCATAGTATAAAAAATCTTTAAAGGTCCACTGAAGTGTCCTTTTTAATGCTAACACTGGTCATATCCAATTCCTGCGGAGTAGTTGCCATTGTCTCACATCTGCACTGGTCTGTCTGATAACTTGTAAACACTAATGGGATAGCTAAAAAGAAGGCTACAATATGCTGTCCTAATATTTGAAAATGTTACCAAGGTGACATCATACTCTTTCAACACCTCCTTTCATCCTCAAGAGTCCGAGTTAATCTTACCAAAAACTATTAAACTGTAGCTAATATATATATATATTTTGTCATTATATATTTTTTTATTCACTACTTAATTCTACATCTAGCTAAGGTGTGTTGGAGTGGTAAAATCAGTATTTATGAAATTCAAAAGTGCACTAAAATGTGTATTAGCTAGCGGTGTTTGCTTGCAGGCTGACCCAGGCTTATATCAATCCATATGGAAACAAATTTCAGGGATGCTAACAATACCAGTTTACACACAGTGCTGAATACTCCCTCTAGCTACCTAGTGTAGTGACATTCTAGCCAATGCACACATTCGTGTTTATGACATCTGTTCTGCTGACTACTGCAGGCAAGTTGTACAGCACAGCTGACTGGTCTCTGTGAAGTTATCGCGTTGGCCAAATGTTACAAAGCAGCAAGGAACAATGCAAGCTGTCAGTCAGATACATGCTGATTTCTGGGAACAGTCCCATAAATTTAGAGCTGTATAACTTTATCAACAAGATGGCAAACTACCTACCATTTGGCCATTCAAACAAGCTTGCACTAGGCTGCTAACTGGATCAAGTTTGTTAAGCTGATCCAACTTGGTTGCTTTAGTAGCCAGTCCTTCATAGCTACGTAGAGTGGAGTGATTTTCAGAATTAGGAACTAGTGTTAGACGTCCTACAAGACCGATCGATTGAGAGTCGAGCGTTGCGTAGGAGTGACACCATCTGACGTAAGACAATTAATTGTTTGCATCGTTCTAGAACATTGTAGAGAGTCGTGTCCATATTCTTTATTCAGCTGGCTGCCATATTGAATCCAAAACGTGGCTGGGTTGGGAAATCCAGGACCACTAAACCAGAAGTGTCATTTGTCACGATGGCAGCAGTATGGACAACGAACCTCAAACTCATTCCCAATCACATCAGCTTTCGTGGAGAAATGGGCAGACGAGGACTGTAAAGGTGCCAATAGCTGTCCTGCTTAAGGGCTACAACAACTGGATAGAAGGGTATTCATGACATCGAAGGTAAGATGAGGTGGCTTTCTATTTTTTCACTAATGTCACGGTAAACTAACATTAGATAAGTTAGCTAGCTAGCATTGACCAGGCACATAACTTTAAATAGCTGATCAAAACTTGCTATTAATGTATTTTTAAATGTTTTATTTTCAGCTGCATTGACTAATGTATATGCTTCTATAAAAAGCTTTCACCACATTGTTTGCAAACTTTTTTGAAGAGCAGTGTAACTACATTATGAACCGTCTCGGCCTAATGTTAGTTAGTATCTACCTACATTGCTTTGCACTGGAAAATTGTGTTTGTTTTGCATTTTGTCATCTACCTGGCTGAGTGCTAACATTAGATCCTTTCATCAACAGTCTAGAGTAGTGAGATAGGCAGTAAAGCCAGGGCCAGGTCTTTTTGCTCAATGCGAAAACCTTACTTGATTCAGGTAGATGGTTAGGTTAGTGGTTAAGTTCAGCCTGCTGAGTTCACAAAGCAGTGCATTTACGTCAGCTTACTAAACGTTCTTGTTAGTGTTCATAATACCAGTTCATGGCTTGAGTGGAGGGAGCTGGTCAGAGGATAATCAATGATGGTGATGGAGTCTGATGTTGTAGAGGGCAATATAGACACTGGACTTCTGCTCTTCCACTCTGTGAAGCACTCACTTGGTGCCTCAGCAGCTCTGGGTGCCAGCAAGCTCACCACACAAAGTTCAGAGTAGTAGGCAGTCATCCTCTCTACGAGCCTTCTGCCTTAGCACTGCATTCGTCCATCTCCCATTCTTCTCACGCTTCAATCGACTTATCACATGATATTCTCAAAAGATCTGGAACTGGCAGCCAGTTCAAATAAAACAATGTAACTGTGTCCAGAGGCATTTTTCCAAACATTTTTTTGCCAGCGTGACACCTACTCCCGCTCCCCTCTCCAGTGCTCAATGTCGCCGGTCTACTAATCACCAGTCTGGCACCATGATTATGCGCACCTGCTCCCCATCAGTACACCCACCTGGACTTCATCATCATCACCTTGATTACTTTCCCTTTATTTAGTCCTCAGAAGTCTTCAGGCAATATTGGTTTTGTCTCGCTAAGTACAGTTTTGTTTTACCCACCTATATATTATTTGTTTATCTGCCTTTTATTATTACTGTGTTTTTACTGTTATTATTACTATGCACCTGCTTCCTGACTCCCAGTTTATACGTTACAGAATAATGTCTCACAAATTATGGAAGCAGCAGAAGATAAAGACATCTCCCAGATGGTCGGTGAACAGGGATATCTACTCTTCCAATACCACAGCTGGCGCAACTGGGTGCAGCTATGAATGAGGTCCTCCGTATCCTCCACCGCCTAAACGCCATCTGAGAGGTTTCACATCAAACTAGCAGAGGGCCTCCTACACCGAGTCGTCTCAGCGAGCCATCCCCCCAGCCTACCCATCAGTCTGCCCAGGGAGGTGATGCCTGGCTGTCCCTCCCAGACAAGTATAACGGGACTCCATCCAAATGCCATTGGTTCCTAGTCCAGTGCTCCGTCTATTCCGCCCATCAGACGGGAGCCCCCACCACAGGGATGTTCAAGGTTACCATGCTCATTTCCCTGCTGACCGGGCGGTCGTTGGAGTGGGCTATAGCCTTCTGGGGGAGAGCAGAGGAAGAGAGATAGGTTCCTACGAGAGATTCATGGCTTTGTTCATTGCGGTCTTCGACCATCCACCGGAGGGTAGAGAGGGAGGTGAGCAACTATTATAAATATGGCAGGGTGCCCACACCACTGCTGAGTATGCCCTCACCTTGTGGACTGGAATGAACCGGCGCTCTGCACCCTATTCGATAGAGGACTATGCGAGCAGGTCCAGACGGAGTTGGCATGCTGGGACGACAACCTTTCCTTGGAAACGTTCATCTCGAGGGCCATCTGTCTGGACAACCTTCTTCGGGAGCGTAGTCCTACTCCTTTGGCTGTCTTGAGGCAGAGCCTGAACCCATGGAGGCAGGGACCACCCACCAGAGCGGCATCGACATCCAATGGGGCAGAGGGGTGGCACCATGATCATCTGTTTCCCAGGGTAGGCGTGCATATTAAATCATCATAGTTTTCCTCCAAATCCTTCCTGGTTTCCATTACACTGGCTGACTGTCCCTCGGGTGTTGTTTCTACAACTCCAGTGGACAGGTGCCACAGGGAATTTCATCGACCAGGCCCTTGCCTCCTCCCTGAACATCATCTCGTACCCGCTCTTCTCCCCACTTCTGGTCCAAGCCCTGGATAATCGACCATTGGGATCCGACACAATCGCAAACATCACAGCCTCACTCACCCTCACCGTGGCACCCATGCACCAAGAAAACCTTCCCTTTGTCATCATTACTGCACACATACATAAAGTAATCGTCAGCCTCCCATGGCTCCATCATCATAACCCCACCATCTCCTGGTCGAGGATGAAAATCACCGCCTGGACACGATGCCGGAAGAATTTTCCCTTACCCTGTGGTTCCACGTCGGTTGAGAGTCCTGTAGGCGCCCTCCAGCCCATCATTCCATCCTTCCATATCGTTGGCCTGTGTTTTGGGAAGTAGATGTGGACATCCGCCAGGCTCTGGAGAGGGAACCCGCTCCTGCTACTTGCCCTCCAGAATGCATCTACCAGTGCTGTAAAGTACTTAAGTAAAAATACTTTAAAGTACTACTTAAGTCTATTTGGGTATCTGTACTTTACTTACCTATTCACATTTTTGACAACTTTTACTTCACTACATTCCTAAAGAAAACAATGTACTTTTTACTCAATACATTTTCCCTGACACCCAAAAGTACTTATTTTGAATCATATGCTTAGCAGGACAGAGAAATGGTCCAATTCACACACTTGGCAAGAGAACAGCCCTGGTCATCCTTACTGCCTCTGATCTGGCGGACTCACTGAACACAAATGCTTAGTTTGTAAATTTGTGTGTGAGGGTTGGAGTGTGCCCTTGGCTATCCGTACATTTTTAAAACAAGACATTTATGGCATCTGGTTTGTTTAATATATGGAATGTGAAATTATATATACTTTTACTTTTGATACTTAAGTATATTTTAGCAATTCATATTTTTTTATACTTATGTAGATTTAAAATCAAATACTTTTAAACTTTTGCTCAAGTCGTATTTTACTGGGTGACTGTTACTTTTACTTGAGTCATGTTTTATGAATGTATCTTTACTTTTACTCAAGTATGACAATTGGGTACTTTTTCCACCACTGGCATCTACATCCCCAAAGTCCTCATTGGCTGTTGACCTGGGCACACACATCCCTCGCCGCTGTACACCCAGGTATCACCCGCACCATTCAATCTATCTCCACTATGTACTGGTAGCCCACCTTTGCGCAGGATGTCGCCCGCTATGTCAATTCCTGCTCCGTATGTGCCCATACCGGCACGCTCCAGCAGGGAGACTCCTTCCCCTTCTTATGCCTCAGTGGCCTTGGTCCCATCTGTCTATTACTGATCTCCCTCCGTCTGATGGTTTCACCACTATTATGGATTGTTGTGGACAGATTCTCTAAATCCTGCCGTTTTATCCCTCTCTATGGTCTCCATACCACTCTCCAGGTCGCTGAGGCACTATTCCAGCAGTTATTCCGACCCTTTGGCCTCCCGGAGGACATCATCACCAACCGTGGCCCCCAATTCACGTCATGGGTATCGAGAACCTTCATGAAAAGCTGTGGGCCACAGACGGCCTCACAAACGAAAATGGTTATAAAAAATAAAATGTTGGATGAACCAAACACAATGAAAAAAATTGCTTTAAAATAACTACATATATACACATTTACAGGAGCTCTCTGTCTAGTCTGCTACCAGAGCACCGTGGCAACCATCACATTTCATTTGCCATCACGTCCAGGGCTCACAACTAACGTTTTTCCTCACCATTCCAGTACTGTCACAAAGTGCAAGTTCAATTGTCCCAAACTGAACTTAATATTATATCAAAGCTGTTTTAATGTTTTTATATGGCAACATGGGTCGAGGTCATCTGCAGGGCTTTTAAAGTAATTGGTGTATTTCTGAGACAGATTCGAACAGTCAATATTACATTAATGTAATTGGCTAAGAAAATTTATTTTTGTATCTTAATGACAAACATCCATTACATTATTAATACTTTTAACGATGTTATTATGAACTGGTTACTGAATAAACTTAAGTTAGAGACAATACATTCCAGCTGCCCCATTCAATAACATAACAATAATATACAACAATATACAATTGTTTGTGTTTCTCTGCTTCACCCTCCCTCTTCAGTCACTGAGGAATGTGTGCCTTGATCTTTTTGAGCGCCACCACTTCCTAACGGCTAGGGCGTAAAATATACTTTTTGGTACACAAGCCAAAATAAAAGAAATCGCAAATATTACACCAAAATATCACATATGAGACAACAATGTTCACCTGAACATTTAAGGGCGGGAGGTTGCCATGGTAATGCGACTGGAGTCATGTTTGTGCTCATGAGATTGAGAGTCTGACTAGTATCTGTGTTGCTTCTCCTCCCAGGCAATTTAAAGTTAAACATTGAAAAACAACCTAGCTTGTGAACAAAACAATGTAAATAACCAAGGAACACGAGGACAAAATCTCACTTCAGTAAACATCTGTTTAAGTAAATTAACCAAACTTTTATGCCTGTGTGCAGCACTTCTAAAAACGTATGTCACTCAGCTCTTCAAGTGCACAGCCCCCATCCAGGCAGTGTTGCAGCGCCAGGCTGAAACACTTTGCTAATTTTACAGTGTGCATTCGGTTCAGGGCAGGTAGATACAACCATATTCTCTAAAATGCCATTAGTAGATAGTCATAGCCTGCAGACAATGCAAATGCCACAGTACAGTGCCTTTGAAAAGTATTCACCCCCCTTCACGTTATCCTATTTTGTTGCATTAAATATATGTAATTTAAGTGGATTTTTATTTGGATTTCATGTAATGGACAGACACAAAATATTCAAATTAGTGAAGTGAATTTTTTTAAATAACGTTTCAAAAAATGATACAAAAAACGCCCCGGGAAAGTGGTGCATGCATATGTATTCTAATTAGTTAGATTGCAAACAGGTGGACTTTATTTAAGTGTCACATGATTGAAGTATAACATACACTTACGTTAGAGTCATTAAAACTAGTTTTTCAACCACTCCACAAATTTTTCGTTAACAAACTATAGTTTTGGTAAGTCGGTTAGGACATCTACTTTGTGCATGACACAAGTAATTTTTACAACAATTGTTTATAGACAGATTATTTCACATACAATTCACTGTATCACAATTCCAGTGGGTCAGAAGCTTACATAGACTAAGTTGACTGTGCCTTTAACCTCTTCAGTCGACCCTCTACTTTTTTGTTAAAAATCGCGCAACATTTCAGCGCCCTGCTACTCATGCCAGGAATATAGTATATGCATTTGCTTAGTCTGTGTGGATAGAAAACACTCAGACGTTTAAAAAACTGGTTAAATCACTGCTGTGGCTTTACCAGAACGGCATTTACATCGAAAAGCACAGGAAAAACTGATCACTGAAAATGGGGAAAATATATCCATGCGCTACTTGAACCCATTGATAAACGTGAACCACAATTAATTGACTGAGGTTGCAGTACCTACAGCTTCCACAGGGTGTCTAGAGTCTTGTCATTTCCCTTCGAGTTTTTTCTTGGTCAAACATATACAGGACACCGTATCTAATCCGGTCTAGGACCGGATATTTTCGTTGAGTTTCTAGCCGGACATTTTTCCAGACGGACAGCTAATAATCTTTACATCGCCTCCTGATGAATTTTATCGCTTATTAACGTTTACTAATACCTAAAGTTGCATTACAAACGTATTTCGAAGTGTTTTGTGAAAGTTTATCGTTGACTTTTTGAATTTAAAAAAATGACGTTACGTTTTGAAACTATGTTTTTTTCGTTTATCACACAGTCTACATATAACGATATCTAGGCTTTATATGGACCGATTTAATCGAAATAAAGACCCAAATAGTGTTTATGGGACATCTAGGAGTGCCAACAAAGAAGATGGTGAAAGGTAATGAATGTTTTCTATTTTATTGTGCGGTTTGTGTAACGCCGAAATGCTAATTATTTTGTTTACGTCCCCTGTGGGTCTTTTGGGGTGTTGCATGCTATCAGATAATAGCTTCTCATGCTTTCGCCGAAAAGCATTTTAAAAATCTGACTTGTTGCCTGGATTCACAACGAGTGTAGCTTTAATTCGATACCCTGCATGTGTATTTTAATGAACTTTTGAGTTTTAACTAATACTATTAGCATTTAGCGTAGCGCATTTGCATTTCCAGAGCTCTAGTTGGGACGCAAGCGTCCCGGGTAGAAGCAACAGGTTAAACAGTTCGGAAAATTAGGTCACGGCTGTAGAAGCTTCTGATAGGCTAATTGACATAATTTGAGGTGTACCTGTGGATATACACTGCTCAAAAAAATAAAGGGAACAGCAAAATAACACATCCTAGATCTGAATGAATGAAATATTCTTATGAAATACTTTTTTCTTTACATAGTTGAATGTGCTGACAACAAAATCACACAAAAATTATTAATGGAAATCAAATTTATCAACCCATGGAGGTCTGGATTTGGAGTCACACTCACAATTAAAGTGGAAAACCACACTACAGGCTGATCCAACTTTGATGTAATGTCCTTAAAACAAGTCAAAATGAGGCTCAGTAGTGTGTGTGTCCTCCACGTGCCTGTATGACCTCCCTACAACGCCTGGGCATGCTCCTGATGAGGTGGCGGATGGTCTCCTGAGGGACCTCCTCCCAGACCTGGACTAAAGCATCCGCCAACTCCTGGACAGTCTGTGGTGCAACGTGCCGTTGGTGGCTGGAGCGAGACATGATGTCCCAGATGTGCTCAATTGGATTCAGGTCTGGGGAACGGGCGGGCCAGTCCATAGCATCAATGCCTTCCTCTTGCAGGAACTGCTGACAGACTCCAGCCACATGAGGTCTAGCATTGTCTTGCATTAGGAGGAACCCAGGGCCAACCGCACCAGCATATGGTCTCACAAGGGGTCTGAGGATCTCATCAATGGCAGTCAGTCTACCTCTGGCGAGCACATGGAGGGCTGTGCGGCCCCCCAAAGAAATGCCACCCCACACCATGACTGACCCACCGCCAAACCGGTCATGCTGGAGGATGTTTCAGGCAGCAGAATGTTCTCCTTGGCGTCTCCAGACTCTGTCACGTCTGTCACATGTGCTCAGTGTTAACCTGCTTTCATCTGTGAAGAGCACAGGGTGCCAGTGGCGAATTTGCCAATCTGGTGTTCTCTGGCAAATGCCAAACGTCCTGCATGGTGTTGGGCTGTAAGCACAACCCACACCTGTGGACGTCGGGCTCTCATACCACCCTCATGGAGTCTGTTTCTGACCGTTTGAGCAGACACATGCACATTTGTGGCCTGCTGGAGGTCATTTTGCAGGGCTCTGGCAGTGCTCCTCCTGTTCCTCCTTGCACAAAGGCGGAAGTAGCTGTCCTGCTGCTGGGTTGTTGCCCTCCTATGGTCTCCTCCACGTCTCCTGATATACTGGCCTGTCTCCTGGTAGCGCCTCCATGCTCTGGACACTATGCTTACACTACGCTGACTACGCTGACAGACACAGCAAACCTTTTTGCCACAGCTCGCATTGATGAGCTGCACTACCTTGAGCCACTAGTGTGGGTTGTAGACTCCGTCTCATGCTACCACTAGAGTGAATGCACCCCCAGCATTCAAAAGTGACCAAAACATCAGCCAGGAAGCATAGGAACTGAGAAGTGGTCTGTGGTCACCACCTGCAGAACCACTCCTTTATTGGGGGTGTCTTGCTAATTGCCTATAATTTCCACCTGCTGCCTATTCCATTTGCACAACAGCATGTGAAATTTATTGTCAATCAGTGTTGCTTCCTAAGTGGACAGTTTGATTTCACAGAAGTGTGATTGACTTGGAGTTATATTGTGTTGTTTAAGTGTTCCCTTTATTTTTTTGAGCAGTGTATTTCAAGGCCTACCTTCAAACTCAGTGCCTCTTTGCTTGACATCATGGGAAAATCAAACGAAATCATCCAATACCTCAGAAGAAAATTGTAGAACTCCACAAGTCTGGTTCATCCTTGGGAGCAATTTCCAAATTCCTGAAGGTACCACGTTCATCTGTACAAACAATACGTAAGTATAAACACCATGTGACCGCGCAGCTGTCAAACCGCTCAGGAAGGAGATGCGTTCTATCTCCTAGAGAGGAATGTGCTTCGGTGCAAAAAGTGCAATTCAATCCCAGAACAACAGCAAAGGACCTTGTGAAAATGCTGGAGGAAACAGGTAAAAAAGTATCTATATCCACAGTAAAACAAGTCCTATATTAACATAACCTGAAAGGTTGCTCAGCAAGGAAGAAGCCACTGCTCCAAGACCGCCATAAAAAAGCCAGACTGAAGTTTGCAACTGCACATGGGGACAAAGATCACACTCTTTGGAGAAATGTCCTCTGTTCTGATGATACAAAAATAGAACTGTATGGTCATAATGTCCATCGATATGTTAGGAGGAAAAAGGGGGAGGCTTGCAAGGCGAAGAACACCATCCCAACTATGAAGCACAGGGGTGGAGCATCATGTTGTGGGGGTGCTTTGCTGCAGGAGGGTCTGGTGCACTTCACAAAATAGATGGCATGAGGCAGGAAAAATATGTGGATATATTGAAGAAACATCAGTCAGGAAGTTAAAGCTTGTTTGCAAATGGGTCTTCCAAATGGACAATAACCCCAAGCATTTTTTAATTTAAATAGGCAAGTCAGTTAAGAACAAATTCTTATTTTCAATGATGGCCTAGGAACAGTGGGTTAACTGCCTTTTTCAGGGGTAGAATGACAAATTTGTACCTTGTCAGCTCGGGGATTTTAACTTGCAAACCATTCGATTACTAGTCCAATGTTCTAACCACTAGGCTACCCTGCCGCATACTTCCAAAGTTGTGGCAAAATGGCTTAAGGACAACAAAGTCAAGGTATTGGGGTGGCCATCACAAAGCCCTGACCTCAATCATATAGAAAATGTGTGGACAGAACTGAAAAAGCGTGTGCGAGCAAGGAGGCCTACAAACCTGACTCAGTTACACCAGCTCTGTCAAGAGGAATGGGCCAAAATTCACCCATCTTATTGTGGGAAGCTTGTGGAAGGCTACCAAAATATTTGACCCAAGTTAAACAATTTAAAGGCAATGCTACCAAATTCTAACTGAGCGTAAGTAAAATTCTGACCCACTGGAAATGTGATGAAAGAAATTAAATAAATCATTCTCTCTACTATTATTCTGACATTTCATATTCTTAAAATAAAGTGGTGATCGTAACTGACCTAAGACAGGGACATTTTCCGAGGATTAAATGTAAGGAATTGTGAAAAGCTGTGTTTAAATGTATTTGGCTAAGGTGTATGTACATTTCTGACTTCAACTGTTTCTGAAAGGCCCCAGAGTCTGCAACACCACTAAGCAAGCGGCACTATGAAGACCAAGGAGCTCTCCAAACATTTTAGGGACAAAGTTGTGGAGAAGTACAGATCAGGGTTGGGTTATAAAAAAATAATCTTAAACTTTGAACATCCCACAGAGCACCATTATTAAAAAACGGAAAGAATATGGCACCACAACAAACCTACTAAGAGAGTAGGTCACCAAAACCCTCAGACCAGGCAACAAAGAGACCAAATATAACCCTGAAGGAGCTGGCTGAGGATGGACATTGAGGGAGGTCCCGCCTATGCCGACAGATCCCTAGCATACTGCTAAAGCAACACTTGAGTGGTTTAAGGGGAAACATTTAAATGTCTTGGAATGGCCTAGTTAAATCCCAGACCTCGATCCAATTGAGAATCTGTAGTATGTCACGCCCTGACCGTAGAGATCCTTTTAATTCTCTATTTGGTTAGGTCAGGGTGTGACTAGGGTGTGCAATCTAAGCTTTCTATTTCTTTGTTGGCTGGGTATGGTTCCCAATCAGAGGCTGATTGGTGTTCATACTTAGGCAGCCTTTTTCCCTTTTTCCACCTGTAGTTTATGGGATCTTGTTTTTGTACTGTTGCTTTCCAGCCCTACAGAACTGTGCGTTCCGTTTTGTATTTGTTGTTTTTTCGGTTTCATCAATGAAAGAAAGATATACACCTACCACGCTGCACCTTGGTCTACTCCTTCCAACGACGAGCGTTACATGGTATGACTTAAAGATTGCTGTACAGCAGCGGAGGAATGGGCAAAAATCCCAGTGGCTAGATGTGACAAGCAGTAATTGCTGCTAAAGTTGGCTCCACAGTGGCCTGTGAAAGTTTTCACCCCCCTTGGCATTTTTCCTATATATTTAAGACTTAAAATATATTTTATTGAAGGTTTGTATCATTTGATTTACGCAAAATATTTTTTCTTGTGAAACAAACAAGAACTTGAGCGTACATAACTATTCACCCCCCCAAAGTCAATACTTTGTGGAGCCACCTTTTGCAGTAATTACAGCTGCATGTCTCTTGGTGTGTGTCTCTATAAGCTTGGCACATCTAGCCACTGGGATTAATTTTCCTGTTGCACAAAGCTTGCTTTTGATAGAAGTGACAGCTTTTTGCTACAGGCATTCATACACTGAGAGGAAAGCAGATAGGACAAAATAACACAGCCAGCCCTCTCTCTTTTTTTCGGAAATCCCAAAACCTTAAGGTAGATCATTTGCTTATTCCTGGTCTCACCGAACCCAAACAACACAGCACTTGACCCTTTCGAAGACATTGTGTTGATATTCATACTTAAACTGACTAGTTCTAACACTGACTTTAGTGCAGTTTCTTTCTCAAGAGTGCTGCACTACAACCTCTTGACGATACTCACTACAATCAAAACAAAAACACGCGCTCCACACAACAGGAAATTGTCAGGGGGCAAGATTCAACAGTTCTAGAATGTTCTCTAATTAATTTTGTCATTGCTCTCAGTTCTGGAACCTTGGCAGGGCGCCACACTGCCCATACCAGGCCGACAAGCTTCAATGAACACTAAAACAAAAATAAGTTGAGATGATGATCTTTTGTGTTCAACATCAAATGCTCCTGAAGTAGTTGTACAAATCATCCTCAAATTGTTATTTTAACAAAACATGATAAAAGGAAGCATGGGTTTTTATTTTGTGTTATGCCAGGGATAATGGAGTAGTAGCATTTGCGGGTTCCCCAAACGGTAGTTAGATAAACTAGCTTAGCTCATAAACGGGCAGAGAAAGGAATCAAGGTTGGTCCCAAGTTGAATGCTAACCACAGTCCCAATAGATGTAACTATATTGGAAGTGCTCGTAACATGCTTACCAATGGAAGATGCATCTACTGGACCCCTGGGCAAATATTTCCATATGGCACACATACTGTACAATGGCCGTCCTCTCTTGTGATAGTCTATGTTAATTAACAACATAAATGAGAAGCACAATCACAGGCCAAAAACAAGTGTGAAATAATTTAATCAGTGTAATGAAGCATTTCAATTGCAGCCAATTAACTAATTAAGGTGATAGTTATACAATAATTCTCTATGATTACATGTCCAATCAAAGGTCATGTGTTCCCTTGTCTCTCTCTGAAATAGAAGCTAAACAACTGGGGTAATTTAATTAAACATGTTTATGGGCATAATTACTATTACACTATTCATTCTCTAAATATATGGTGGCTTGAATGGTTTGTTTGAGGACACAGAACAGAGACGATATGGACAAAGGATTTGGTTATTCACTAAAAATATAATACATTTCGCAACATAAATGTTTTCACCATTGGCTACTGTTGGGTCACCATTGGCTATTTTTGGATACTTTTGGGGCAATGTGTTGCACCCGAACAAACACATGTAGTCTAATAAATACTCTAATAAATACTACATTTTCAAATGCATCTTTTGAAGAATGGTTGGGACTTCATCGAGTTAATAAGAAATGACTTACCCGAGTCAAAACCTATCATCCTCACTCAACTCATCTCTTAGTCTCTTTTACTCATCTCTACCCTCTGGTGAGTAGCACCTCAGAGCTATGGTTTTGGCAAAGATGAACGACTCATTAAAGTTCAACCTGGGCCTCTAGGGAAATTAACAGAGGGAAAGTCCAAAGCGGTTTAACCCTAATCCAATCTACCCAGAGATGAGTAATACAATCGGTAGTGCTTTATGAGTAATAAAGTGGGAAATATTTAACCTGCTTAGAGACTTTAAAGGAGAATAATGGCACATTTCGAAAATGTGTCTATGTTCCTAAACCACTTTGACTCGTTGGACTGTCTGTCAAAGTGCACAACTCTCTCACGAAAACCGAGGGAGAGCTAGAGCGTGAGCTACATCACAGTGTGAGTTACATATACAGTCCCCAACTCACTGCAGCACGAGATATACAGTATCTAAATTCAGAAGGTCAGATCGATTGTGAGATATGGCATATACATTTTATGTGATACATTTAGGTGGCGGGTTCCCAATTCAACCTTTCTGAGATCTCTGCCAAGCAGGGAGGAAACAGCAGCCAGCTTATACAACTACACCACATTGGCAGCTTTCAAAATGGCCTATATCAGACTTTAGCACATCACCCAAAACAAAACGCCTTTTGCTATCTTTCTCTTTCAATTCTCTGGAAACCAAGCAGAAACTGCTATTCACTAAAGAAGGAATTGTAGCCACACAAATACATTAGAAGATAATTGTTGATTTGATCAGAAACACTGTAAACAAAATCATCACCTAAATGATGTCACCTCTGTGCAAAGGGTTCTGCATGGAAAGCCAAAAGAGTTCTAACTGGAATCAAAACATGTTCTTGAAGGGGTTCTACTATTTGGACAGCTGAAGAACCCTTTTAGGTTCTCGATAGCACCTTTTTTTCTGAGAGTGCAGGGGCGGACTGGGACAAGAATTCGTCCCGTGCATTTTATCCACACCAGCCCACATCCCTCTGTGAGCCGCCCTGACCCTACACACCCTATTTAGACACAGGCAGTAGTGCTGACACATAACATTGGCAGTACAGTACAGCGTTTCTCAACCATTTCTGTACCATTGACTGGCGAGACATGGTACTGCTCCTTTTTAACCAGCTCATATTTAAAACAAATACGGTATTTAAAAACACCACTTGAGATACAAGTGACCATGATCACTGAGCCTCTGCTCTATCCATTTTGTCTAGCTGTCTCACCATATTCTGTGCTGTCAATTTGTGCTTTTTCTTGTTCTCTAGCCAATCCACCCCTGCATTTAAGGGAAATTGTTAGGCCCAGACATTAATCCGAATCAACATTAGCTTTTTGCCTTTTGTTATTGCATACATTTATGCAATGATCTGATTTACAACAGTGGATCATAATAGATAGAAAGTGGAATAGCCCTAAACTTAACAAAGCCAGTAAACCTACTGTAGCTTTGAATCTAGTTGAAATCCAGCACAGCTGCAAGACCATGACACTCCCATTAGCATTTTCATTATGTAAAATATAGATGCATTTTGCATTCAATTCCATACTGCCTTCAACATCCTAACAAAATGAGGGTGCTCAGAAGTAAACATACCCACACCCTTGTACCTATCTTCCATTAAAGCCAAAGAACTCCACAATATACAATATCCTCAGTGGCCCTTGTTACAATAATAACATGGCAGTGAATACATGTACAGCTGGTTGTATTCATCATGCAAAGTATAGCAACTACGCAATTACAGTGGTTATTGTTAAGGTTCTATTTTTGACATATGCATCATTTCAGCAACTAATTATGTTTAGCAGTTATTCTCAGTGTCCTTTAACGTAAGAAATGTACAGTATACTGTATGTATGACTGACATATGGGAAGCCCTATTTATGAGGAACCTGGTTGCCGTTCCTATGGCTTCCACTAGGTGTCAACAGTCTTTAGAAATGGTTCGATGTTTTTCTTTTAAGAAATGAAGACATAGTGTTATTCATTCCATGTGTCACTCTGAAGGTCCTTACTATTTTGGTGCGCGTGAACAGGAATGCGCTTCACGTTGTTTTTATCCGGTATTATTCCGTCTTAAATTTTATCGATTATTTACATTTTAGGATACCTGAGGTTGGATTAGGAACGTTGTTTGAAATGTTTGGACCAAGTTTCCAAGTAACTTATTAGATACTTTGTAGTCATGTTAGGCGAGTTGGAACCGGTGTATTTCTGAGTCAAACGCACCAAATAAATGGACATTCCGGGGATATAATGGAATTTATCGAACAAAATGACCATTCATTGTGTCAATGAGACATTTGAGATTGCAAAAAGAAGATCTTCAAAGGTAAGGCATTTATTATATGGCTATTTCTGACTTTTGTGTCGCACCTGCCTGGTTGAAAAATTATTTTCATGTGTTTGTATGCGGTGCGCTGACATCAGATAATCGCATGGTCTGCTTTCGCTGTAAAGCCTTTTTGAAATCTGACACAGCGGCAAGATTAACAAGACGTTAAGCTTTATTTTGATGTATTACACATATATTTTGTTGAATGTTGAATATTGATATCCCTGTAGATTGAATTTGGCGCACTGCCATTTCACTGGATGTTGTCAAATCGATCCCGCTAAAGGGATTGGAGGTTAATGTTTTGTACACAGATCGAGGTGTATGATGAGGGAAATACAAAGAAAACAGGTTAGTCAAGGGACTATGTTTACTTATACAAAAGTATTTAAAGTGTGTTTTAATATAATGGTCCAATGTCACCTTAGTTTTTTTTTTAAATAGTGTGAGAAATTGTGTCTTCAAACTGTAAAAATCCAGCCACAGTTATTATTAACCTAGGTACTCTCAATCCAACTTGGAAAATATGCATTGTAGATTTAAAGCAACATGCTAGAGGAGCTCACCATATGTCTCGGCTAACACTTAAACTGAGTTATTTTTCCCTCCCTGTGAATATGAACCATCTTAATTATAGCAGAGCACAGGCAAGCGACAAGTCACTGTTACGTAACACTGATAATATAGGATCATTTTATAATAATTTTGGGTGGGTACGGGCAGAGCATAATCTATGACTTTGAAGTCTATTGTTAACCATTTGGGACTGACAGGGCCCATTACCCTCTTGCAATGAATTAACAAAAACTGCAGACACTGCAAGTTAATTAATGTAAGTAGATCCATGTTTTTAATTTTATGGGGTAAGTATTTTAGCCTGTACTCCAGCCTTCCATGGAGATGGGTTCATTCAATTTAACCAAAAAGACAGTCAATGATAAAGTGTTGGAAGAAACTCAACAAAAATTGACTTGCATCCCATTAATTGAATTACCTTGTACCTTTTGTCAACTGCAATGAACTGAGATGTGGGGTTCGGAGTCTCTTCCAGGACTGCAACAATTATTTATGCATGCAGCAAACAGGTACAGGTGAAGTCGGAAGTTTACATATACCTTAGCCAAATACATTTAAACTCAGTTTTTCACAATTCCAAACATTTAATCTGAGTAAAAATTCCCTGTTTTAGGTCAGTTAGATTCACCACTTTATTTTAAGAATGTGAAATGTCAGAATAATAGTAGAGAGAATGATTTATTTCAGCTTTTATTTATTTCATCACATTCCCACTGGGTCAGACGTTTACATACACTAAGTATTTGGTAGAATTGCCTTTAAATTGTTTAACTTGGGTCAAATGTTTCAGGTAGCCTTCCACAAGCTTCCCACAATAAATTGGGTGAATTTTGGCCCATTCCTCCTGACAGAGCTGGTTTAACTGAGTCAGGTTTATAAGATCCTTGATCGCACACACTTTTTCAGTTCTGCCAACAAATTTTCTATAGGATTAAGGTCAGGGCTTGCAAGCCTCCCCCTTTTTCCGACAATCATAACGATGGTCATTATGGCCAAACAGTTCTATTTTTGTTTCATTAGAACATAGGACATTTCTCCAAAAAGTGTGATCTTTGTCCCCATGTGCAGTTGCAAACCATACTGCTTTTTTGTGGCGGTTTTGGAGCAGTGGCTTCTTCCATACTGAGTGGCCTTTCAGTTTGTGGATATAGGACTCGTTTTTACTGTGGAAATAGATATTTTTGTACCTGTTGCCTCCAGCATCTTCACAATGTATTTTGCTGTTGTTCTGGGATTGATTTGCACTTTTTGCACCAAAGTAAACTCATCTCTAGGAGACAGAACGTGTCTCCTTCCTGAGCGGTATGACAGCTGCGTGGTCACATGGTTTTATACTTGCGTACCATTGTTTGTAAAGATGAACTTGGTACCTTCAGGAATTTGGAAATTGCTTCCAAGGATGAACCAGACTTGTGGAGGTCTTGTCACGCCCTGACCTTAGTATCTTTTTTATGTCTCTATTTTTGGTTTGGTCAGGGCGTGAGTTGGGGTGGGCATTCTATGTTTTGTATTTCTGTGTTTGGCCTGGTATGGTTCCCAATCAGAGGCAGCTGTCTATCATTGTCTCTGATTGAGAACCATACTTAGGTAGCCTGTTCCCACCTGTGTTTGTGGGTAGTATTTTTCTGTTTTGTGGGTCTTCACCTTACAGAACTGTTTAGTTTCGTTCACTCTCTCTCTTTGTTGTTTTTTGGTTATTGCAGTGTTCAGTTTATTTATTAAAATTAACATGGACACTTACCGCACTGCGTTTTGGTCTGATCCTTCCTATTCCTCATCCGAGGAGGACAACGATCGTTACAGGTCTACAATTTATTTTCTGAGGTAGTGGATGATTTCTTTTGATTGAAGGTAGGCCTTGAAATACATCCACATGTACACCTTCAATTGATTCAAATTATGTCAATTAGCCTATCCAAAGCTTCTAAAGTCATGACATAATTGTCTTGAATTTTCCAAGCTGTTTAAAGGCACAGTCAACTTAACTTCTGACCCACTGGACTTGTGATACAGTGAATTATACGTGTAATAATGGCCATCGCGATGAGTGCGTCCAAGGACAGGTTGTTGTCTCGACATGCCAGTTCCGTCTGGACCTCCTTGTGCAGTCCTCTTCTGAATAGTGTATGGAGTACCGGCTCATTCCATCCTATGGATGCTGCTACTGTCAGGAAGGTGAGCACGTACTCGACAGTGGTCTGATCATCCTGCTGTAGTTGAAATACGCGCTCACCCCCCTCTCTGCCTTCCGGTGGATGATCTAAGATACCTCTGAACAGAGCTCTCAGATACCTCCTGACCCCTCAGTATCTCAGATACCTCATGAACTCATGGAGGGTCACATGCCTTACCGTGGCTGAGCGACGCAGATGGAAACACCTGGGGCTCTGTCCCTATTGAGTTCACGGGGCGCATGAGATTCTGTGTCTGGTATGTCCCAACTCGGGACCTACGAGAGCCCACGAGAGCAGAGGGACGGTCACATGATCTTCCACCTCTTGGGGCAGATGTGAGTATCCCATCTTCATCATTTTCTGGCAAAATCTTTTTAGTGTCGATCACACTAGCTGGCTGTCCCTCATGTACTTTTTCAACAGTGCTAGTGGATTCCGGTGCCGTGGGGAACATTATTGCCAGATCCTTGCCTGCTCTTTTAACATAACCTCATACCCATTCACCTCTCAGTTTCCGATCCAGGCCCTTGGTAATTGGCCACTAGAATCCGGAAGCATCACATACATCACCACAACACTCATTCTCACCGTGGATTCCATTCATTAGGAAAACATTCCCTTTTTCATCATTTGTGCACCAGTTTACAAGATCATCCTCAGCCTCCCATGGCTCGAACACCATAACCCCACCAACTCATGGTCAAGGATGAGAATCACGGACTGGGCACCCAAATGCCGGAGGACATGCTTTCCTGTCCCTTCTCGAGTCTTAGCCTATGTGGTCTGGGACGGAGATGTGGACATTCACCAAGCTCTGGAGAGTTACGGTGGTTCCTGGTCCCCTGGCTGAGGATCGACATTGAGGAAGGTCCCGCCTATGCCGTCAGATCCCTACTGGACTCCCAACGTTGTGGGGGAGGGGTACTGGGAGGGGTACAGTCCAGAGGAGTGTTGTTGGGTTATGGTGGAGGTCATTGTTGATCCCAACATCATCCGTGAATTAAAAAATGGAATGAATATGCCACCACAACAAACCTGCCAAGAGAGGGTTGCCCACCAAAACTCACAGACCAGGCAAGGAGGGCATTAATCAGAGAGGCAACAAAGAGACCAAAGATAACACCGAAGGAGCTGCTAAGCTCCACAGCGGAGATTGGAGTGTCTGGCCATAGGACCACTTTAAGGTGTACACTCCACAGAGCTGGGCTTTATGGAAGAGTGTCCAGAAAAAAGCCATTGCGAAAATAAAAAAAATAGGCAAACACGTTTAGTGTTCGCCAAAAGGCATATGGGAGACTCCCCAAGCATATGCAAGAAGGTACTCTGGTCAGATGAGACAATAATGTACCTTTTTGACCATCAAGAAAAAAGCTATTTCTGGCGCAAACCCAACACCTCTCATCACCTTCTAATCACCCCCCACCCATAGTGAATCATGGTGGTGGCAGTATCATGCTGTGTGGATGTTTTGAATCGGCAGGGACTAGGAAACTGGTCAGAATTGAAGGAATGATGGATTGCGCTAAATACAAGGGAATTCTAGAGGGAAACATGTTTCAGTCTTCCATAGATTTGAGACTGATCGGAGGTTTACCTTCCAGTAGGACAATGACCCTAAGCATACTGCTAAAGCAGCACTCGAGTGGTTTAAGGGGAAACATTCAAATGTCTTGAAATGGCCTAGTCAAAGCCCAGACCTCAATCCAAATGAGAATCTGTGGTATGACTTAAAGATTGCTGTACAGCAGTAGAACCCATCCAACTTGAAGGAGCTGAATCAGTTTTGCCTTGAAGAATAGGCCAAAATCCCAGTGGCTAGATGTGCCAATCTTATAGAGACATATCCCAAGAGACTTGCAGGTGTAAGGTGGCTCTACAAAGTTTTGACTTTGGGGGGGATAATAGTTATACACGCTCAAGTGTTCTGTTTTTTTGTCTTATTTCTTGTTTGTTTCACAATAAAAAAACTTTTGCATCTTCAAAGTGGTAGGCATGTTTTGTAAATCAAATGATAACCCCCCCCCAAAAAAAAATATATTTTCAGTCCAAGTTGTAAGTCAACAAAATAGGAAATGATGCCAAAGGGGTGAATACTTTTGCAAGCCATTGTAGTTCAGACAGCAATATAGTTTGTCACAATTTGGAATGAAGCAGCCATGCAGATATTCTTAATTCCCAAATAGTTCAGTCTGTATCCACACAAGGCTGCCACTTATTTGATACTTTCTTAAATGAATTCAAAAACAATCTGTACTGGCTGTAAACAATCTCTTGGTTGAACATTGACTCCAGGTTAGAGCTAAGCGTAGTGAATTTACAGCCAGTAAACTGTATTAGCCTCTCTTATTACATATCAATAAGTCACTGAGGATAGAAGGAAATACACTATAATGATATTTATACACAGCAGCACACAATGCCCATTATGGTGGGCTTTTATTTTGTTCCATAGCGACAAAGTGTTTAAGTACCGTAACACACCGATGGATCCTTAGCCTCATCTGTTTTATATGCAGTTTAACCTCATGAATTAACAAAAGTACGTGCTTAGTAATTAGGAGGCACTGGTGTGTTTGTTCTGAGGGCTGGAGTAAAGAAAGCATTCCCAATGGTGATCTTATCTTATGTACAGTGTAGGTTAGCAGTGTGTGTGATGTTGGCTAGCCCTTCCAGAGATGTAAACAAAGACTTCACTTCAAATGTTTAACAAAGCTAAAACATTAACATTTTAGTTGTCATATTTTTTTTGTGACCAACTTTATATTTAGCTTGTAATTTTCATACAGTGGTAACATGTACAGGTATATCATTTAAATTCATATAAATTCGAATATAGTCATATCATATTTGCATTTCATATTTCACATATATATTTTCTTGTACCTATGGGCTGCCAAAACAATCATAGAAATGCATACAAAAATAAAGAACAGTATCTACAGTTGTGTAGTATTTCTGATGTACCAGTTGCATAGTTTAGACATTTTGCGGCAAATATACATTTTGTGAGTAATAATAAGGCCAAGAGTAGCTTACATTGTTTAAGGATGAACAACACTTCTTCCAGGGCAATAGGAACCACCATATTTCTCTCTATTCATAGCCACGTCTATACCAATTTATAATTGGGTGAAATGCTAGTGCTTGGAAATACAATTTAAAGTTTGAAACGGATAGCCCTCCAGCGTCTTTCCCCTCTGTGTAAATTTGTAAATTTTATCCGAAATCTCTTGCCTATCCATACAGATTTTCTAAACGCACTGTGGATTTTATCACAATAGCTGGAATGGGGAAACATTGAGCTCACAAAATTGAGCCAAGGCAATATATTCATTTTCACAATAGAAATTCTGCCGGTTGAAGGGACTGGAATTTTACTCCATCAACTGAGATCTGATTGAATTGATTTGAGCATTCCGTTGAAATTTCTAAAGAAGGAAATATATCTGATCCTAAATAATTGAAATGGGAAACTATTGGGATTCCAAGTAGATGGGGTCCTCTGTCAGGTTCTTGAGAGGGAGTAGGGCAGATTTGGTTAGATTTATTTTATAACTTGAGATGGAGCTGAATTTGTCAATGATCTTCAAAGCATTTGGGAGGGATTTGGGAGGGATGTCTAGATAAAGTAAGATCTTGTTTGTGTGTAATGAGATTACACAATCTGTAGAACTGAGACATCTGTGTTTTTTCATCAGAAATGATTGCTTATTGGTACCTTCATATTCGTGTAAAATTACACTTCTCAAGTGTGTAATTCATAGATATTTTTATATGAAAATGTGTTTTTATGCAAAACACTATCCATTGTTTAGCTGTAATGGAAAGTTCTTATCCTGTGTATTTGACTGTGATATGTGGTTGTCTCACCTAGCTCATTTAAGACTGTACATTAAGAGCATCTGCTAAATTACTCAAATGTAATCCAGCAATACTACTTATTTCTCTGAGGGGAGACGGATCTATAGCATTTTGCAAAAAAAAATGTGTTTGTGATGGATTTTAAACAAACATGTCTGTCATTGAACAACCCCATGACATGATTAGTGAAAAACACAGCGATCTGTTTCAAGCTCATTTATCAACATTTCTGAAAATGGATATACACTGTATAGTGTTTTGGAATTAAACTCTTCATTTATAAAAAGCCAAAATATTTCTACAAAGGCAATCTCTGTTGACTTTTTCAGATGCAATAAGTTCAGAGGCTATGTACTGAGATATAATGTACTTGCCATTGTAGACCATGTCACAGACCACATGTTAACTTTTCAAACTACTTTTGGTAAATGTTGACAAACACAGGTTGCCCACTTTTCTTGACAACAAGGTATATGCATCAATAGCATGGGGAAAAATAGCCCTGTTGAGCTTTTTAGGTAATGTGAAAAAGCAGGTACAACGAGCAAGCTGCCAGGCACATCAATATATATATATATACTGTATACTTTTTTTGGGGGTGACACATCCTCTCATAAAAAAAACATACACGCAACGACACGCCATCACAGCATGAATCGGAACTCCAATTTCTCACTTGTTTGTCTTGTTAATCCTGAAGCTGTCACTAAAAACATTTCAAATAAACATCTCTGGAATAACATAATATTAGCATTTTAAGCGACTAGAGGAAGTTAATTATGCATTTTTTTCATACACTTTGCATCTCCGTTGACAAATTCAAACCTCTTCGTCCATCTGAGGGTAAGTGTTCTAGTTTCAAACACACACTATACCATCTTTCAAGGGATAGTTTACTCAGGATAGAAACAAACATAATTGTTCACCGACATTGGCTGTAGTTGACTCAAGAAGGCAGTTTTTCCTTTGAACACTTAATAGGCATATGTTGTTACTGTTAGAATTCTCAGTAACACTTTACATGAAACTTTTTGTGGATTAAAACTGTAATTACTTTCATAGCAACATTTTATTAGCATGTCGTTACATACACTGTAGTACTTTGGTAATTGCATTTTAATTGCATAGCATGAGCTAAGAGTTTTTGGAACTACTGTACAGAAGAGCTACTGTTCCCAATTCCACTTACTTGTTCAATAACTTGTTTGGGATAGGGGGCAGTATTTTCACTTTTGGATGAATAGCGTGCCCAGAGTGAACTGCCTCCTACTCAGTCCCAGATGCTAATTTATTAGTATTGGATGGAAAACACTTGGACGTTTCTAAAACTGTTTGAATGATGTCTGTGAGTATAACAGAACTCATATGGCAGGCAAAAACCTGAGAAAAAATCCAAACAGGAAGTGGGAAATCTGAGGGTGGTAGTTTTTCAACTCACCCCTATCGAATACAAAGTGGGATAGGGGTTATTTTGCACTTCCTAAGGCTTCCACTAGATGTTAACCGTCTTTAGAACTTTGTTTAATGCTACTCATGTGAAGGGGGGCGGATGGGAGCTGTTTGACTAAGGAGTCTGCCTACAGCCTCGTTCTCAGTCATGCGCTTTCACTTGAGAGGTAGCTCTCGTTCCATGGCTTTTCTACAGACAATGGAATTCTCCAGTTGGAACATTATTGAAGATTTATGATAAAAACATCCTAAAGATTGATTCTATACTTAGTTTGACAAGTTTCTTTGACCTGTAATTTAACTTTTTGAACGTTTCGTCCGAATGGACCAGATTGCGCTTTTGGATTTGTTTACCAAATGCCTTAACAAAAGAAGCTATTGGACATAAATGGACATAAATTATGGACATTATCGAACAAAACAAGCATTTATTGTGGAACTGCGATTCCTGGGAGTGCATTCTGATGAAGATCATCAAAGGTAAGTTCATATTTATAATGCTATTTATGAATAATGTTGACTAGATTCCCTCCACATTCCCTCTGTCTACCCAAGTACGCCAGAGGACAAAAATCAGTTAACCACCTAACTGAGGAACTCAATTTAACCTTGCGCAATACCCTAGATGCAGTTGCACCCCTAAAAACTAAAAACATTTCTCATAAGAAACTAGCTCCCTGGTACACAGAAAATACCCAAGCTCTGAAGCAAGCTTCTAGAAAATTGGAACGGAAATGGCGCCACACCAAACTGGAAGTCTTCCGACTAGCTTGGAAAGACAGTACCGTGCAGTACCGAAGAGCCTTTACTGCTGCTCGATCATCCTATTTTTCTAACTTAATTGAGGAAAATAAGAACAATCCGAAATTGCTTTTTGATACTGTCGCAAAGCTAACTAAAAAGCAGCATTCCCCAAGAGAGGATGGCTTTCACTTCAGCAGTGATAAATTCATGAACTTCTTTGAGGAAAAGATCATGATTATTAGAAAGAAAATTACGGACTCCTCTTTAAATCTGCGTATTCCTTCCAAGCTCAGTTGTCCTGAGTCTGCACAACTCTGCCAGGACCTAGGATCAAGAAAGACGCTCAACTTTTTTAGTACTATATCTCTTGACACAATGACGAAAATAATCATGGCCTCTAAACCTTCAAGCTGCATACTGGACCCTATTCCAACTAAACTACTGAAAGAGCTGATTCCTGTGCTTGGCCCTCCTATGTTGAACATAATAAACTGCTCTCTATCCACCGGATGTGTACCAAACTCACTAAATGTGGCAGTAATAAAGCCTCTCTTGAAAAAGCCAAACCTTGACCCAGAAAATATGAAAAACTATTGGCCTATATCGAATCTTCCATTCCTCTCAACATTTTTAGAAAAGGTTGTTGCGCAGCAACTCACTGGCTTCCTGAAGACAAACAATGAATACGAAATGCTTAAGTCTGGGTTTAGACCCCATCATAGCACTGAGACTGCACTTGTGAAGGTGGTAAATGACCTTTTAATGGCATCAGACCGAGGCTCTGCATCTGTCCTCGTGCTCCTAGACCTTAGTGCTGCTTTTGATACCATCGATCACCACATTCTTTTGGAGAGATTGGAAACCCAAATTGGTCTACACGGACAAGTTCTCGCCTGGTTTAGATATTATCTGTCGGAAAGACATCAATGACAAATCAACTGTAAAGTTCGGTGTTCCTCAAGGTTCCGTTTTAGGCCCACTATTGTTTCCACTATATATTTTACCTCTTGGGGATGTCATTCGAGTTAATGTTAATTTTCACTGCTATGCGGATGACACACAGCTGTATATTTCAATGAAACATGGTGAAGCCCCAAAATTGCCCTCGCTAGAAGCATGTGTTTCAGACATAAGGAAGTGGATGGCTGCAAACTTTCTACTTTTAAACTCGGACAAAATTTGGACAAAACAGAGATGCTTGTTCTAGGTCCCAAGAAACAAAGAGATCTTCTATTGAATCTGACAATTAATCTTAATGGTTGTACAGTTGTCTCAAATAAAACTGTGAAGGACCTCGGCGTTTACTCTGGACCCTGATCTCTCTTTTGAAGAACATGTCAAGACCATTTCAAGGGCAGCTTTTTTCCTACTACGTAACATTGCAAAAATCAGAAACTTTCTGTCCAAGAATGATGCAGAAAAATGTATCCATGCTTTTGTCACTTCTAGGCTAGACTACTGCAATGCTCTACTTTCCGGCTACCCGGATAAAGCACGAAATAAACTTCAGTTAGTGCTAAATACGGCTGCTAGAATCCTGACTAGAACCAAACAATTTGAACATATTACTCCAGTGCTAGCCTCCCTACACTGGCTTCCTGTCAAGGCAAGGGCTGATTTCAAGGTTTTACTGCTAACCTAAAAAGCATTACATGGGCTTGCTCCTACCTATCTCTCTGATTTGGTCCTGCCGTACATACCTATACGTACGATACGGTCACAAGACGCAGGCCTCCTAATTGTCCCTAGAATTTCTAAGCAAACAGTTGGAGGCAGGGCTTTCTCCTATAGAGCTCCATTTTTATGGAACGGTCTGCCTACCCATGTCAGAGACGCAAATTCGGTCTCAACCTTTAAGTCTTTACTGAAGACTCATCTCTTCAGTGGGTCATATGATTGAGTGTAGTCTGACCCAGGAGTGGGAAGGTGAACCGAAAGGCTCTGGAGCAACGAACCGCCCTTGCTGTCTCTGCCTGGCCGGTTCCCCTCTTTCCACTGGGATTCTCTGCCTCTAACCCTATTACAGGGGCTGAGTCACTGGTTTACTGGGGCTCTTTCATACCGTCCCTGGGAGGGGTGCGTTACTTGAGTGGGTTGAGTCACTGAAGCGATCTTCCTGTCTGGGTTTGTCTGAATTTAAGTGTGCTCTCTCTAATTCTCTCTTTCTTTCTTTCTTTCTCTCTCGGAGGACCTGAGCCCTAGGACCATGCCTCAGGACTACCTGACATGACGACTCCTTGCTGTCCCTAGTCCACCTGGCCGTGCTGCTGCTCCAGTTGCAACTGTTCTGCCTTATTATTATTGGACCATGCTGGTCATTTATGAACATTTGAACATCTTGGCCATGTTCTATTATAATCTCCACCCGGCACAGCCAGAAGAGGACTGGCCACCCCACCCTGGTTCCTCTCTAGGTTTCTTCCTAGGTTTTGGCCTTTCTAGGGAGTTTTTCCTAGCCACCGTGCTTCTACATCTGCATTGCTTGCTGTTTGGGGTTTTAGGCTGGGTTTCTGTACAGCACTTTGAGATATCAGCTGATGTACGAAGGGCTATATAAATACATTTGATTTGTTTTGATTTGACTACCCAACATGGCAGATATTTCTCTGGCTGGTTTGGGCTCTGAGCGCCGTTCTGAGATTATGCTTTTTCCGTAAAGTTTTTTTGAAATCTGACACAGAGGTTGCATTAAGTAGAAGTGTATCTAAAGTTCCATGCATAACACTTGAATTTTCATCAAGATTTATAATGAGTATTTCTGTGAATTCATGTGGCTCTCTGCAATATCACTTCATGTTTTGGAACTACTGAACGTAACACGCCAATGTAAAATAAGATTTTTGGATATAAATATGAACTTTACCGAAAAAAAAATATATGTATTGTGTAACATGAAGTTCTATGAGTGTTATCTGATGAAGATCATTTTTATGTCATTTTTAAATGGCTGGGTTTTTCTGTGAGTTGGTGGTGACCTAACATAATCGTTTGTGGAACTTTCGCTGTAAAGCATTTTTGAAATCAGACACTGTGGCTGGATTAACGAGAATTGTATGTTTGAGAAATTTGATTTATGAGATTTCTGTTGATTTGTGTTTGGCGCCCTGCAATTTCATTCTGCTAGCGGATCCCCAGTCCTAGACAGGATAACTGTCACGTTCTGACCTTTATTTCCTTTGTTTTGTCTTTATTTAGTATGGTTGGGGTGGGCAGTCTGTTTGTGTTTCTATGTTTTTTTTATTTCTGTGTTTGGCCTGATATGGTTCTCAATCAGAGGCAGCTGTTTATCGTTGAGGAGGAAATCTGCCGTTACAATAACTGTTATTATTATGCAAATAAAGCAATTTCCAAAGTCATATGTAGAACTATTGTTGCCATATTAATAATCAGAAATTTACTACACATGTATAAGAACTTCATGTCAGGTGTTGCTATATTAACTTATGTCTCACTCATTATTAAAATATGTTTTAGTCATTTTGAAGCTGCAAAGTGGTCTACTCTTGTATTGAATTCTAGACTATAGGCAGTATAAAGGTTCATATCTAGGAGCCCTCCAAACCATGTGCGTATGACCATAAACTTAGACTAATTCAACTAACTGTTGTAGTTTTTGGTTCTTCATCCAATATTTACCAAACATCAAATATTATTTGGTTGTCTGAGAGGTATTCAAAATACTATCAAATATATATTTTTTCTGAGACCTGTATTTGAATATCAAAGAAAATAGTTGCCTTTCAGTTGAGACTCTATATAAACTATATTAGACTACCTTGAGTATTTGAAAAGTTGGTAAGTTCAAGTAAACTACAAAATATAACTATTTTCTGCCCAGACCTGATGTCCATCTTACTGTATAAAGCATGACTAATTCTAAGTGGCAACAACAAGCAAGTTGATGCGGCTCCAACATAAGTCATCAAGCTAAATGTCAGAGGGAGACAAAACCTTTTAAGAGGGCTAACCTTTGAGGCAAATTGGTAAGATGGGGAGTCATTTAGTAGTGCAGAAGGTAGACTTGGTTTTTAATGAGTGTTGGTATGTATGATATAAATTGACTGTGGGTTAATGGTTAGAGTATAACCCAGGAGCTCCCCATTATTACAGACACACACACACGCACACGCACACACGCTCGCGCGCGCACGCACGCACGGTCTACCTTGTTCCTTGGTTGATTAAGACCAAAAGACATTTACAGGATTACTGTCACGCCCTGGCCTTAGAGATCCTTTTAATTCTCTATTTGGTTAGGTCAGGATGTGACTTGTCCTGGTATGGTTCCCAATCAGAGGCAGCTGTCTATCGTTGTCTCTGATTGGGGATCATATTTAGATTTTTTTTCCCACCTGTTGTTTGTGGGATCTTGTTTTTGTGTAGCTGCCTGTGAGCATCCCAGAACGTCACGTTTCGTTTTCTGCAGTATTTGGTTTTGGTGAGTTTCATATTATAAAATATGTGGAACTCTAAGTACGCTGTGCCTTGGTCCATTCATTCAGACGAGTTTGACAGAAGATCTCTCCACCCATGGACCAAGCAGCGTGCTCAGGAGGAACAGGGATCCTGGGCCTGGGAGGAAAGCCAGAAGTGGAGGACATCCTGGACGAGGGACGAAATCATGGCAGGAGACAGAAGCCTGCCATGAAATCAGGCAGTGGCAACGAAGGAGCAACAGCGACGAGTCCGGGGTTCCGGCCACAAAGACAGCCCAAAGGACAGCCCGAAAAAAATGTTTTTGGGGGGCACACGGGGTGGTCCGCGGAGCCGAGGTGTGAACCAGAGACAACCTCGGAGGAGGTAGAGAGGTGGTCGGGCGAGCCAGAGAGAGTGCCAGAGCCCACCTGGAAGTCAATAGAACAGTGCAAGGAGGGATACCGGAGAATAGAGTTCCCGAGGATTACGCGACAACTGCTCCCCTGTGCTAGCTCCCCTGTTTTTTGTGGAATCTTGTTTTTGTGTAGCAGCCTGTGAGCAGCTCAGAACATCACGTTTCGTTTTCTGCTGTATTTGGTTTTGGTGAGTTTCATATTTATTAAACATGTGGAACTGTGCTTTGGTCTTTTCATTCAAACGAGCATGACAATTACTGGTTAATGGATTTGTGTGTAACTGTTATCCGTTGGGGAGGAACTTGGGTGAGTCCACACCCCTCTCGATTCAGATCAGCTGTTGTAGTAAAACAAATTAAAGGCGTTTGGAAGTATTTAAGAAATACAGAAATACTTTCAAGTTCTTATGAACGGATATTCAATTGGGAGAGTTTCTTCTGAGAAAGGACCATTGAATGATATTGTTTATACACTAATAAAGATATACATTACACAGAAATAACAACAAAAGCAAGTCTCTGTTTTAACACTGTTTAGGTTACTACATGATTCTATATGTGTTATTTCATAGTTTCGATGTATTTCCTATTATTCTACAATGTAAAAATAAATAAAATCCCTTGAATTAGTAGGTGTTCTGACCGGTATTGTATATATTTCCACACTATGAGATTGGAATAATACTGTTTAATTATGTTGATAAACCAATAAGAAGGAGAGTTCCAAACCTCTCTGCCAATAACAACTCATTATCAGTTTTCCCCTCCCAACTCAAACCAGTCCTATCTAAAAACATTTTTTTTAAATTGCTCTTTGCTATAAAGATATGCCCCAGATTTGTGATGAAAGTGGAAGTTCTGGGCCATAAAAGCACATTTTATGGGTAGGTAATCATTACCATTAATCATACTGACAGACTTCTCTTTCCCACAAAGAATAGGTCATGGCTAAAGACTGTACCTCAGACATCGGCCATGAATACAGGTCCCTCCCCACACTCAAGGCTTTAGTTTTAGGTTTTTAGTTTTGTATCCACAGTAAAGATTTTGTGAAATTACCTGGGAGGCTGTGCAGCTTGTTGAAAATATAATGGAGAATAATGATATCACCATATTTGAAAGGGATGAAGGAAATCAATTAGATGCTGTCTTTTGAACTACAACAGACAACCCGGGAAATCCCAGACAAATGTTATATTACCACTAATGAGAACTCATTCTGACCTCCCAACTCAGACATGCAAAGCGAAAGACTTGTGATCTGTCTTCATTCCTTTGGTTGCCCTATCAATTTTGGTGTTCACACAAATGTACCTAAACCCTGGACAAGTTTTTGGGATTGACTCAACGCATGCCAGAGCTGAATATCACACATTTAGGTCACACAGATTGCTGCTGCTTCTGCCCAGGGACTGACTGGGACCATAAATTGGCCCAGGTATTTCTAACACACTGGCCTTTTTTTTCAACGTACCCACTGGGCTAAAGAGTGGACCAGCCCATCTGGCATTTGCCCGAACTGCCCTATTGCCAGTACATTTTTACTGCTACTACTGCTTGGTGAGCTGTGCTGGGCTGTGTTCATTGTTGTGGGTATCAGAATTGTGGTGGCCACTGGCTGCTGTCCTGCCGAGTCTAATTGTTATCAGAGTGATAACAAGCTGACAAAAGAGAGTGAGATACTGTAAAACTTCCACCCAAACCTTTGACTAAATGGCTGAATGTTGTGGTATAGGCAATATTGGGCTTGTGGTGTTGTGCTCCCTGTAAGATACTGTGTGAGTGACTGATGATGATCTGGACCATGTTAATGGTTATTAGACTTATTAAAATGAGTTTCAAGATTATCAAGTAGGTGTGGTATTTTAATCCCCATGACATGAAAAACATACGCTTAGTCGTGTCTTGTACAGGTCTTATGTCAGTCTCATGATGACAAATACACTCTGGCTTGCTTCAAGGTGTCTGACAGCAATATAGAATGAATGTGTTTCAAAGATTACATGTGATTTATCTATATCTGTCGTGTACAAAGTGTTATTAAGGCCTCTTGCTGTGATCACGGCTCAGTGTGATTAAGAATAGATTAAACACTTCACAGATCTTCTTGATGTTTAAAACAACCATGTGAAATCAAAATCATTGAATGCATTTTTCATGAAGACGGAGAGGAAAAGCTTCAAAAGTGATGTCATGCCAAGATACAGATGATATTCCCCCACTACCACTCCTCTGTCTCATACAAACACAATCACATTCAGTGAATGTACATGAAATATAATTCAAATATATCACATTCTTCTCATCAATTGTGTGAAATCCAAATGGAAAAGAGCTGAAATTCATTAATATTACACGTGAGTCACGAATGTTAGAGGCGTTTATAATTTTACCATCACTTCAAAAGATTGATGGAAGTCTGGGGATATTGCTTTAAGTCCGTCATAAATTCCTCCACTGGTAGAAAAACAGCACCACCACAGGATGTTTTTGAAATGACTCCCTAAAATACATTTAAAGACCTCCACAAGAGCTCTGCAGCCAGCTGGTGGCAAAATGTGATTTTCACACCCTAAGAGATTGTTCATGTGGAACGTCTCTGAGCTACAACCTTGCGTAACTTGCGATGAAATCTATATGAGAAACATCTGACTAATGGTCTTCAGTCATGATAAAATAAATGAGAGAGCGAGCGAGCGAGCAAAGAGAGAGGGACTCCATGTCACGCAGAGGGTAAAATAGTTTATAAATGAGAGCAATTGGTAATATCGGGACACCATTAGGTTCTAATCATAGACTGATTGCAAGGAAGAAAGGTGTTGACCAAGATAAACACACCCCAAGCTTTGAATTCACACTGGCAAAGATCACTACAGACCAAAGTTTGCCAATATATAGTGCAAGCATTGTCATTCAACAGAGCACACAAATTGAAAATTAACATTTTCCCAATGAGCAGGTGATGTCCTCCACACAAACATGACAAATGTGGAAAGCTCAAAATGTGATGTATAACACATACTGTAACATTTGCAAACGTAAAAAGTATTTTTTTTTAAATGCACTGTAATTGTACTGTAGAGCATTCACACAAAGTCTCCTTATTGCCTTTGAATAGCAAGCAGCAGCTGTGTAATCTTACATGCCTGCTGGAGGCATTTTAATCAATAGTTATGATTCATAATGCTGGCTGTACCGTACCAGTGAATCATACAGATGCAAAGGCCTCTCCATAACAACATCATCAGTACAAAATAAATGATCATGGTCATTGTGTCAGCAATATTTGACATTGTGTTACTTATGATACTTTAATTACTTTGACTCAACTATTCCAATATGCCAAATATCCATTACACATCTCAGATATGAAGGGACAGAGACTTATATTTAGATTTAAACATCCATGTAACTTATACCTTCAATAGACATCATTACACCAGTCAGACTATCCTTCCTTACTGAAGTGTAAAATCTAGACAGTATCACAGTGAGAACATACTCTTTGAAATTCAACTGTGTTGACAATGCTGCCTCAGACTTGCTTCGATGTACCTAACACTTCATTGGGTAACTCATCAGGTAGTAACTAACATAATTACAGCTCGGTTTCTCTTCCTCTCACAGAAAAGAAAGTCCCAAAAGTATCTCCTCCCCAATTTACAGTGGCTTGCAAAAGTATTCACCCCCTTGGCATTTTTTCCTATTTTGTTGCCTTACAACCTGGAATGAAAATATTATTATTAATTTTTTTTGAGGGGGGGGGGGGGTTCTATCATGTGATGTACACAATATGCCTACCAATTTGAAGATGCAAACGTTTTTTTGGTGAAACAAAGAAGAAGTATTACAAAAAAAACAGAAAACATGAGCTAAACTGAACTTGAGCGCGCATAACTCTTCACCCCCCTAAAAGTCAATACTTTGTAGAGTCACCTTTTGCAGCAATTACAGATGCAAGTCTCTTGGGGTATGTCTCTATAAGCTTGGCACATCTAGCTACTGGGATTTTTGCCCATTCTTCAAGGCAAAACTGCTCCAGCTCTTTCAAGTTGGATGGGTTCCGCTGGTGTACAGCAATCTTTAAGTCATACCTCAGATTCTCATTTGAAATGAGGTCTGGGCTTTGACTAGGCCATTCTAAGACATTTAAATGTTTCCCATTAAACCACTTGAGTGTTGCTTTAGCAGTATGCTTAGGGTCATTGTCCTGCTGGAAGGTGTACCTCTGTCCCAGTCTCAAATCTCTGGAAGACTGAAACATGTTTCCCTCTTGAATTTCCCTGTATTTAGCGCCATTCCTTAAATTCTGACCAGTTTCCCAGTCCCTGCCGATGGAAAACATCCCCACAGCATGATGCTGCCACCACCATGTTTCACTGTGCGGATGAGGTTCTCGGAGTGATGAGATGTGTTGGATTTGCGCAAGACGTAGCGTTTTCCTTGATGGTCAAAAGCAACATTTTTGTCTCATCTAACCAGAGTACCTTCTTCCATATGTTTGGGGAATCTGCCACATCCCTTTTGGCAAACACCAAATGCGTTTGCTTATTCTTTCAGCGATGGCTTTTTTTGGACACTCCTCCGTAAAGCACAGCTCTGTGGAGTTTACGGCTTAACGTGGTCCTATGGACAGATACTCCAATCTCCACTGTGGAGCTTTGCAGCTCTTTCAGGGTTATCTTTGGTCTCTTTGTTGCCTCTCTGATTAATGCCCTCCTTGCCTGGTCTGTGACTTTTGGTGGGCAGCCCTCTCTTGGCAGGTTTGTTGTGGCCTCCACAACTTTGTCCCTGACCTGTTTGGAGAGCTCCTTGACCTTCATGATTCCACTTGCTTGGTGGTGCCCCTTGCTTAGTGGTGTTGCAGACTCTGGTGCCTTTCAGAACAGGTGTATATTTACTGAGATCATGTGACAGATCATGTGGCACTTAGATTGCACACAGGTGGACTTTCCTTAACAAATTATGTGACTTCTGAAGGTAATTGTTTGCACCAGATCTTATTTAGGCGCTTCATATAAAAGGGAGTGAATACATATATATATATATATTTTTTTTTAATTTTTGGAATCATGTTATTTTTTTCATTTCACCAATTTCAACTATTTTGTGTATGTCCATATAAATGAAATCCAAATACAAATCTATTTAAATTACAGGTTGTAATGAAACAAAATATGAAAAATGCCAAGGGGGATGAGTGCTTTTGCAAGGCACTGTAAGTATGTTACCATCCAAAAAGGGGTGTTTACAGGGTCACCGACACTCACCACAGTGCCTGAACGATGAAACAGTAGAAAACATTCACTCAGTCATTCTCTACATAATCAGTCAGGTATCAGTGTATATACAATGTTGAGAAATACTATTTGTAGCCAACAATAAAATATCTGGTTAATGTCAATTAATTATCCAACATATATAGGCACAAGCACAGCAAAATACATGTTAACAGTATGTGATTTCAGTTCTGCCTATTCACAGTGCTAGGATGTGCACAGGAGACATGGGCAATTTTCTAACTAGCAGAAGTGCCGCTGTCCAGTTTCTTTTGAGCTTCACCAAGAGACGAGGGAGTGAACACTCATTGTTACGCTAGGTTTGCCTTCTCCTACTGCGAGTAGATGTAGCCTCACAATAGCCAAGGGCGGGGGGGGCTATAACTTTAAAGCAGACCAGGCATAGCAGCACAATACCTAATTTCACACAATGAGTCTGGGTGGGGACCAAGCCCATATAACAACAGTAAAAAAAATATTCAGAGACCAGAACTTCAATTTTGATTCGCAAATTGCCATCATCTTTTTTCTTCACCAACAGACATTCTCCCATTTCTGAACTGGCTTAGTCTCCACATACAAGATCAAACCAGCCAGACTTTGACATGATTCAAACAACAAATGAACATTACATTTCCAACAGAATCCAAAGCTCATTGAGGAAAGCAGTCTTTTTTTCTCTTACCTGTGTACTTTGAGTGGAGACAGCAGAGCTCCGTCTCAGTGAATGATACCTCAGGTAGGCTGTGATGGAACTGGAGTGTAACCTAATATAACATCAAAAGCAACGGCAGCGTACGGCAGCAGCAGCAGTAAGAAGAAGAAGAAGAAGGCAAAGAGGAGAAGAGGAGTAGGAGGAAGGTGCGAACGCTGAATTATGGATGTAGAGAGAGAGGAAATCCTGTGCTGCCCGCCCTCACTCCCCAGATCGCAGGGCGTGAATCAGCACTCGCATGAATCAAACGGCTCAGTCCACTGAAGGGCTCTGGTCTTGGCACTGAGAGACAAGAGGAACGGAGGGAACTCAGCCAGCGGCTGGATGGGGAAGGAGGGAAGGAGAGGGGTAGGAAGAACAGAGCAGTAGAAAAGAAGAGAGGAGCAGTGGAGAGTACACGGACACATTCCACCTCAGCCAAACACTCATGTCCTCGCATCACACTCCTCTTGCTTGCTGTGTCTCTCTCTCTCTCTCCTGACTCCTTGCTCAATCACTCACTCACTGAACACGTTCTCATTTCTCGTCTGAATAATCAATCTAGCCTGACAGGTAATAGTCCTATATTTTAACCAGCCAACTGATAACAAGAATGTTGTGGCCTGTATCCCAGGTTACGCTTCGCTAGTAATTTAAGCAATAGATTTTACCTGCTGTGTGATTTATAATTTTAGCAAATGAAAAAAAGAAAATCCATAAGAATGATTACTCACTTGTATATTAATTATGGTGGCAGAAGTGGCTAAATCAAATTTTGACTGACATTCAAATGTGTGTTTTAACAGTTTGTCACAAAAGATTACCCTCATTCCATTATTTACAAACCAGTTATTTTTCTAATGCTCCGATCAAATCCTCTCACAGCAAAATGGTTCCAGTTTTCAGAATAAACAGTGTGTGTGTGTGTGTGTGTGTGTGTGTGTTTGTGTGTGTGTGGGCAGTAGTTTGTAAACAAAGCCAGAGCCAAAAACATTACTGAGGCAATATTTCGACTGATTCTCAGCCCCTGACACATTTACTTTTTGTTTTTTTATTCATGGCATTTAGGTTGAGTGGTGGATGATTGAGCGGCTTGACCTCATAAATTTAAGACAGTGTACCATGTGGTGCCCCATTGAAATCCAATAACTTGGATACCAGCCTTGTGTTATTCACGCTTCATTCCAAGCAAGAGCAGTCGACTCAAACTGTTCGTCTCTACAATCCATTCCATCTAGCGTGATACCTCTTCAGGTGTGCATCATTATATTGGCGGCGCTGAGCATTTGTCTCCACCGAAGCATGCCCTTTAGCTTTGTGATTGAGCTTAACACCTGTGTTTTCATCCCGTTTATGCCTTGTTGAACCTATCTATACCTCTCCCTCTTCGCACGCAGGTGAAGGCTCCTTCCCTGCTAAGTCAAACTGTCAGGAAATGAGCGAGGCGACGTCAGCAACTCATCTCCCTCAGCCACAGCCCAGCCATGCGTCTGTAATCAATCCCCTAGCCGTGTTGCTGATTGGTGCTGCTGTGTCGGGCCTGCCGTAGGTAAGTGATCAGCCCCCTCTTCAGGATATACCAGCCTGCTGTTGATCAATTGGCCCATTAATACTCCTGCAGAATGGATAACAGGCAACACAGAACAGGCAATGGGTACGGCTGCTACAAACTCCCCTCAAATGGCACCCTATTTCCTTTATAGTGTACTACTTTTGACGAGGACACATTAGGACTCAAAAGTACTGTACTATATCAGGAATAGGGTTCCATTTCGGATGCAGACGTGTTCTCACTTTACAAGGCCTTGTTGAACAGCCTTGTGGTTTGATTTGGTATGCTTTTACAAAGCTGATATCACCTGCACATATCAACAGAACTAAATTAATCTCAGACAGAGAGAATGTATACACCTGTATGGGAATATTGCATTGTATTTCATTAATCACATAAAAAAATTCAATATGGGGGAAAATACTACCTTCCCAGAATGCATTAGTTTAACCCTCAAATTGACCATAATCCTTTAAAAATAAGCAAAACAAATTAAATGGGTGGTGGAAATGTAATCGGTTGTCCTAAGCATTGAGGTTAAAGAGTATATGAACATTATTGTTTGCAGATAAAAGTCAAATATTCTTTGGTATCTGGAAGTGTGACCTGTCACATTCAATGTAACTCTCTTGTTCTATGACTGGGATTTCTTTGAAATGCGCTAAATTTGAATCAACTTCCTGTCACTCAAACTTAATTCCAATTCTATATCCTGTGGAGTGTGGCCAATTCAATTCAAATTCAGTTCCCAAATTCTGAATTGAGCACAACTTGTGTACGTGTGCATGCTGGTGTCCGTATTGGTTAACATACAGTGCCTTCACGTCAGTATTCATACCCTTTGACTTATTCCACATGTTGTGTTACAGCCTGCATTCAAAATAGATTAAATTGATGTTGTTTTCTCACCCATCTACAGACGATACCCCATAATGACAAAGTGGAAACATGTTTTTAGACATTTTTGCAAATGTATTGAAAATGAAATACATATATCTAATTTATATAAGTATTCATACCCCTGATTCAATAGTTTGTAGAAGCACCTTTAGCAGCTATTGCAGCTTTGAGTATTTTGGTGTAAGTGTCTAAGAGCTTTCCACACCTGGATTGTGCAACATTTGCACATTGTTATTTTCAAAACCCTTCAAGCTCTGTAAAATGTTTATTTTTTTATCATCATGCTATACAAACATTTTCACGTCTTTCCATAGATTTTCAAAGAGATTTAGGTCAAAACTGTAACTTGTTCAATCAGGAACATTCACTGTCTTCTTGGTAAGCAACTCCAGCCTAGATTTGTCCTGTTTTAGTTTATTGCCTAGCTGAAAGGTGAATTCATCTCCCAGTGTCTGGTGGAAAGCAGACTGAAACTGTTTTTTCTTTAGGATTTTGCCTGTGCTTAGCATCATTCCATTTTTTTTGTCCTGAAAAAACTCACTAGTCCTTAACTATTACAAGCATACCTATAACATGATACTGCCACCACTATGGTTGAAAATATGGAGAGTGGTACTCATTAATGTGTTTCATTGGATTTGCCACAAATATAACACATTGTATTCAGGACAAAAAGTGAATTCCTTGCCACATTTTTTGCAGTATTACTTTATTGACTTAATGCAAACAGGATGCATGTTCTGGAATATTTGTATTCTGTACTGGCTTCCTTTTTTCACTCTGTCAATTAGGTTAGTATGGTGGAGTAACTACAATGTTGTTGATCCATCCTCAGTCATCTCCTATCACAGCCATTGAACTCTATAACTGTTTTAAAGTCGCCATTGGCCTCATGGTGAAATCCCTGAGGGATTTCCTTTCTCTCCAGCAACTGAGTTAGAAGTACACCTGTATCTTTGTGGTTGAATCTGTGTTTGAAATGATATTCAATGTCTGCCTTTTATTTTTACACATTTACCAATAGGGATCTTAGAAAAGTCTTTGTGGTTGAATCTGTGTTTAATCTTACAGTTAATTGAACTTGTGGGTACAGAGATAAAGTAGATAAAGATAAAGTGACTTTTTACTCCTTAAATTATTTGGGCTTGGAATAACAAAGGGGTTGAATAATTATTGACTCAAGACATTTCAACTTTACATTTTTAATTAATTTGTAATAAATGTGTAAGAATGTCTAAAAACATAATTCCACTTTGAAATTATGGGGTAATTGTGTGTGGGCCAGTGACCAAAAAAATCTTAATGTAATTCATTTTAAATTGAGCCTGTAACAAAACCAAAATGTGGAAAAAGTCAAAAGCTTTGATTACTTTCTGAAGGCACTGCGTGGACTAGCCCTTCAGGATGACATCTGTCCTTGCCTTTTTAGGACAATAGGGACTTCCTCTGACTGGTATAGTCTATTGGAATCTCTGACTAAGTTATGGTACTGCAACAACCAACCCTGAAATGCATATCTACAGTATCTTTCTGTAAATCAATAATAAAGTGACCCCTTTCTCACTATGCTCTTGTATTCGTTTTAAATTACACACAATCAGAGTACAAATATTCCACTTTTAGTATCTCAATCTTTTTGGTTTGTGGCTCACTTCAAATTTTGAGGACTACTGCACCACACCACACTCACTCTTGCAACATTTTGGGAAAATAATATTTGTTTTAGTAGAGACAAAAAAAATGATTTCAATAACTTTTTCAAAAGTATTATCTCTCTATAAAACGGAATAAATAATCACAGTAAATAATATACTAAAAATCTGACATATATTATATGATCTTCCATACAGCTGAATACATGCTGTGGCAGGATATCTTGCCTCTCACATTAATGCAATTAGTTGCATCCCTCGAGAGATTGTTTGTATAGAACAGGTTCTCATGGCAGCAATCTCCTCATGCATAACTAACGGTTTAGTATAAGGTTGGACATGTTGATCTATCGACTGTTTTGACTGTATTTGTTACAACAATTGGGACTTCTATGTCATCACAAAGAAGACTCAACCAACCGACCGCCTACCCATTGGCAGGGATTGTACTGTCATGATAACCAAAGCAAATTAAATGTGCTACCTGAAGTCTCACAGTTTATCCATTGCTGGTTATTTCCCCACTGAGCTGATTTGTGTATCTCCTGCATGAACTGGAACTGCCGATTCACGACTCAATAATTAAACAAATATGATTATGCTGAGCAATGTGGTATATTACCACACTGCAATTAGTGGTATAACGATATGACATGTGCACTGTGTGTTTGCACTTTTACCTGTGTAAATGATGTCAAGGTCACCAGAGTTCTGTATTGGCTTTAACCATGTTAGGTCCAACCGGACCTTATTCTTCACGAACAGACGGGATTCTTAAAAGGAAGTATATTAGACAAAAACTACAAATAATTTAAAACTATGAGAATACATGGAAGCCAGGTATAATCTTTGTAGCAGATTTTGAGAAAGCCTTCAATATAGTATTTCTAGATTTTTTCAATATAGGAGAATATCTCATAAAATGGGTGAAAGTAATGTGGAACAATCCTTTATGTAAAATTATAAATGATGGTTACTTCTCTGAGATTGGAGACAAAATAATAAATGTACGTCAATGATTTATGTTTCTCTTGAGTCTTCAAACTTCAACCTTTATTTATTTATTTAACCAGGCAGGCAAGTCAGTTAAGAACAAATTCTTATTTACAATGACGGCCTAGGAACAGTGGGTTAACTGCCTTGTTCAGGGGCAAGACGACAGATTTTTATCTTGGAAGCTCGAGAATTCAATCTGGCAACCTTTTGGTTACTGGCCCAATGCTCTAACCACTAGGCTACCTGCTGCCCAAAACCTTGATGGGCCTTATTGAGGACCTGGACAATTTCTCTAGTTTATCTGGATTAAAACCCAACTATGATAAGCGTACCATATATAAGCATACTCTTTTTACTGGGAAATGTTCTTGTTACTTACAACATCATCATGCTAATCGCATTAGCACACATTAGCTCAACCGTCCCGTGGGTGGGACACCGCTCTGTAGAGATCCATAAGAGGTTTAAAAGCCATTTACCTCATAGTTGTTTCCTGGTCGTGTTGTGACAACAACATATTGTGTACCATTTGTTCCCTACCAGGCAATGTTCTGCAACATTTAGCTACCTCAAGCTACATAACAAACATTTACAAATCCTATTTAATGAAAGGTAATGTGACTCAAATTTGGTTTACTTTAAGCTAGTTGTTACCTTTGCCTGCCACTGAATATTTTGATTATGTTGTAAATTTTCCCTTTCCCCTCTAATTACTTTCTGTGGAATATGTATGTGACACTGTCTGTGTGTGTGTGTCTGTGTTCAACACACACTCACTCAACCTGACTGAACCCGAGTCATTTGAGGGAGCCCAACACAAATAAATTAATCCAAGAGCAGTAGTAAAAGAGTGGAGAACAGACAGGTTGTGTTCCAAATGGCACCCTCATCCATATGAAGTGCACTACCTTTGACCAGGGCCCATAGTGATGAGTAGTGCTGTTTGGGATGTACTGTATCTGCAAACTCATTTCACCAGCTCCTCCATTGTCCCGTCTCCCAATCACAATTGATGATTAAGGCCAATCAGTGCCATCTCGGCCTGCATGTCTGCTTTCCCTACTCCAGCATAAGTGACCCATTCCCTCTGTATTAACCCTGTGCTCATAATACAAAACTGAATCCTTCAACATTTTGCACCATTTTGCACCATTTTGCACCCATTCTAATTGATTTTAAAAAAATTCTGCTACTTACCTATTGCTCAATCATGTGGAGAGTTCATCATTAGCTAGGTTTCCATCCAATTGGCAACAGATCTTCTATGTGAGCATTCTAAAATCCACGTAAAAACAATAATATGCAAATTTTTCCACCAGATATGTGTTTCCATCAAATTGACATGTTGCAGATAAAAGGTAGTGCGTCATAACTTAGATCACATAAAAATATATTGTGCGGTTAAATTCCCATGTACCGAATAAAACATTGAAGTTAAATTGGTTTCCATTGCATTTTCAACTCTACTGATGGTATTCCCACAAAAAAATGTTGCGTTAAATAGCAAGCTATGAAATAGCAAGCTTGCAAAGTGATGTGTTAGGATATCCAACAGCTGAATATTTTATATACCTGCAACCTGCATTCAGAATGACTGTAATTGTTAGGAATAACCATTTCAGTAACGGCTGTAATAAATCTAACTAACTTATTGGATTAATTTAGAAAAATGTATGTTATTTATCTTTTCGTAGCATAAGATTAATCAATCATTGCAAAAACAAAGATATTAAAAATAATGCCCCAAAGATCTACCTGCAGTAAAACAATAACTCTGGTTATTTTACACCACTAAGAGTTAACTTCACTCTTGCAGAGTCAATTTAACTCCTGAATCCATACCAGAAACATTCTACTGAAAAATCAACACTGGACAATTTGCTGTGTGTGTGTTCTGGTGTATGTGTGCCTTTCAGCGTCTGTGTATGTGTTTGTGTGTGCTGCTCCTGTATATGTCTGAGGCATTCCATTTAAAACATACATGTTTTAAATGGAATGAGTTGAAAATGCCTGTTTCTTTTGTTTTTTATTATAGATTATTTTAAATAAATTTAAATGTATTGTTATTATCATTAATATAATTTTCATTTTTGCCACAGCCGGACAAACATTTAAGGCCAATGGTTACTGTCAAAATCATTGAAAAGAAATGCTGCTGTAGCAGGTGCAGTAAGTGCTCTGTCCCTCATGGTAAGAGCACATGGGGGAGATAAATAGAGGGGAACTGACATGGGCATTATGATACCATCCTCTCTCCCGAGGAATTTACATCTCCTGAGCAAGTTGTTTGGGTGGCTGTGGCACGCTTTTACCTGGGAGATTTAGTGAGCGACGTCTAGACCATTAGTAAGCGGAACGCAGGTAAGGCGGGAGATGGGAAAGGGAAGGTGATACCTAGTCAGTTGCAAAACGGAATGCTTTTTTTTTTGTGTTTAAAAAAAAAATCTTTACCCCGTCTTCTCCCCAATTTCATGGTATCCAATTGTTTTTTTAGGAGCTACTATCTTGTCTCATTGCTACAACTCCCGTACGGGCTCGGAAGAGACGAAGGTTGAAAGTCATGCGTCCTCCGATACACAACCCAACCAAGCCGCACTGCTTTTTAACACAGCGCGCATCCAACCCGGACGCCAGCCGCAACCTTGGTTAGCACACACTGTGCCCAGCCCGCCACAGGAGTCGCTGGTGCGCGATGATACAAGGATATCCCTACCAGCCAACCCCTCCCTAACCCGGATGACGCTAGGCCAATTGTGTGTCGCCCCACAGACCTCCCGGTCGTTGCCGGTTATGACAGAGCGCGAACCCAGGGTCTCTGGTGGTACAGCTGGTGCTGCAGTACAGTGCCCTTAAGCACTGCGCCACCCGGGAGGCACCAAAAACGGAATGCTTTTAACTAAAATGAGTCTTCCGCATTTAACCCAACCATTCTGAATTAGAGAGGTGCTGGCGGCTGCCTTAATCGACATCCACATCCTCGGCACGAACTGCAGATTTTTCCACTTTGCTGGTTGAGACACGAGGAAAAAGGGGAGGAAAAGGGAGACGGTTGAGCCAGGGGGAGACATTGGGAGATGGGGGAAATATTGGAAGGCAAGGGGTAGGCAGAGGGGAGACATGGGGACAGGTGGAAAAAGATGGATACGGAGGAGAGAGGGAGAAAGAGAGGACGGGGAGACAGGGCTCAGTCATGACTGTCCGCCTTGTATTGGCATGCATACATGCCACGCACGCACACACGCACACACGCATACATGGATGCAAGCAAGCGGGTGCATGCACCACAGACAGGTGTTCCCCTGTATGTGTTATGCAGTTATTATAGACTACTGTTTAAGGATCAGCCTATCAACCTGCTGTTGGTTGTCTGCATGTGGCCAGAAATGCCAATGTTATATTCTCTTTCTGCATGTGCCTCTTTGGCTGAATAAAGTGAAATATTGTGAGGGATGTTCTATACTCACTCAGCTTGCCAGTCTCCCTGTGTGTTCTAACTAAGTTGCTATTTGCAGATATTTGATAATAATTCATTCGAGTACTGTTTTCTGTGCACAGATGGAGTGAGATGAACCCTCAACCTGCGTGGTACACTATATGTACCGTGTGGTGGAAATTCAGAACTGAGAGAGATTAGGTGATTTCTTCAATCATCTTCATTTAATATTGATGAATTATTGCACTAATGAAGCCGTCAATCCAACATTCTTGACTGTCGGGCCGAGTGCTTAACTTTTACAGAAAAACAGAGTTGTATATATAGTAGACCTAAACATGCTGTCATGGCTGGCTCCACCCTTCCCATGCAAAATAAGGGCCATCACAAGCCACTCTGGGTTCATCTCCAGGTTACAGTGGCTTGCGAAAGTATCACCCCCTTGGCATTTTTCCTATTTTGTTGCATAACAACCTGGAATTCAAATATATTTTGGGGGGGATTGTAATCATTTGATTTGCACAACATGCCTACAACTTTGAAGATGCAAAATATGTTTTATTGTGAAACAAACAAGAAATAAGACGGGAAAAAAATCAGAAAACTTATAACCCCTCATCCCCCAAAGTCAATACTTTGTAGAGCCACTTTTTGCAATAATTACATTCTTGGGGTATGATTCTATAAGCTTGGCACATCTAGCCACTGGTATTTTTGCCCATTCCTCAAGGAAAAACCGCACTAGCTCCTTGGATAGTTTCTGCTGGTGTACAGCAATCTTTAAGTCATACCACAGATTCTCAATTGGATTGAGGTCTGGGCTTTGACTCGGCCATTCAAATTAAATGTTCTAATTACAATTAAATGTTTCCCCTAAAACCACTTGAGTGTTACTTTAGCAGTATTCTTAGGGTCATTGTCCTGCTGGAAGGTGAACCTCCAGTCCCAGTCTCAAATCTCTGGAGGACTGAAACAAGGTTTCCCTCAATGATTTCCCTGTAATTAGCACCATCCATCATTGCTTCAATTCTGACCAGTTTCCCACCACCATGCTTCACTGTGGGGATGGTATTCTCGGGGTGATGAGAGGTGCTGGGTTTGCACCAGACATAGCATTTTCCTTGATGGCCAAAAAGCTCAATTTTAGTCTCATCTGACCAGATTATCTTCTTCCATATGTTTGGAGAGTCTCCCACATGCCTTTTGGTGAATATCAAATGTGTTTGCTTATTTTTTCTTTAACCTCTTAAGTCGACCCTCTACTTTTTTGAACATTCTGTTAAAAATCGCGCAACATTTCAGCGCCCTGCTACTCATGCCAGGAATATAGTATATGCATTTGCTTAGTCTGTGTGGATAGAAAACACTCAGACGTTTAAACAACTGGTTAAATCACTGCTGTGGCTTTACCAGAACGGCATTTACATTGAAAAGCACAGGAAAAACTGATCACTGAAAATGGGAAAATATATCCATGCGCTACTTGAACCAATTGATAAACGTGAACCACAATTAATTGACTGAGGTTGCAGTACCTACAGCTTCCACACGGTGTCTAGAGTCTTGTCATTTCCCTTCGAGTTTTTTCTTGGTCAAACACATGCAGGACACCGTATCTCCTCCGGTCTAGGACCGGATATTTTCGTTGAGTTTCTAGCCGGACATTTTTCCAGACGGACAGCTAATGATCTTTACATCGCCTCCTGATGAATTTTATCGCTTATTAACGTTTACTAATACCTAAAGTTGCATTACAAACGTATTTCGAAGTGTTTTGTGAAAGTTTATCGTCGACTTTTTGAATTTTAAAAATGACGTTACGTTTTGAAACAATGTTTTTTTCGTTTATCACACAGTCTACATATAACGATATCTAGGCTTTATATGGACCGATTTAATCGAAATAAAGACCCAAATAGTGTTTATGGGACATCTAGGAGTGCCAACAAAGAAGATGGTGAAAGGTAATGAATGTTTTCTATTTTATTGTGCGGTTTGTGTAACGCCGAAATGCTAATTATTTTGTTCACGTCCCCTGTGGGTCTTTTGGGGTGTTGCATGCTATCAGATAATAGCTTCTCATGCTTTCGCCGAAAAGCATTTTAAAAATCTGACTTGTTGCCTGGATTCACAACGAGTGTAGCTTTAATTCGATACCCTGCATGTGTATTTTAATGAACTTTTGAGTTTTAACTAATACTATTAGCATTTAGCGTATTGCATTTGCATTTCCAGAGCTCTAGTTGGGACGCAAGCGTCCCGAGTAGAAGCAACAGGTTAAGCAAATATTTTTTTCTGGTCACTCTTCCGTAAAGGCTGCCTTTGTGGAGTGTACGGCTTAAAGTGGTCCTATGGACACTCCAATCTCCGCTGTGGAACTTGGTTTGTCGTGGTGCCATATTCTTTCCATAATGAATTTAATGGTTCTCCGTGGGATGTTCAACATTTCTGATATTTTTTTATAACCCAACTCTGATCTGTACTTCTCCACAAATTTGTCCCTGACCTGTTTGGAGAGCTCCTTTGTCTTCATGGTGCTGCTTGCTTGGTGGTTCCCCTTGCTTAGTGATGTTGCAGACTCTGGGGCCTTTCACAACAGGTGTATATATACTGAAATCATGTGACAGATCATGTGACACTTAGATTACACACAGGTGGACTTCATTTAACTTCTCTAGGGTAGGGGGAAGCATTTGGAATTTTGGATGAAAAGCGTGCCCAAATTAAACTGTCTTATACTCAGGCCCAGAAGATAGGATACGTATATCATTAGTAGATATGGATAGAAAACACTCTAAAGGTTCCATAACTGTTAACTGTTAACGTCTGTGAGTATTACAGAACTGATTTGGCAGGTGAAAATTCAATGCCATTACAGTATTCATTGACTTGGGACTCAAATTGCAGTACCTATGCCTTCCACTAGATCTCAACAGTCTTTAGAAATTGTTTCAGGCTTGTATTCTGAAAAATGATGGAGTAAGAGCAGTCTGAATGAGTGGACCATGCTGTGTCACAGAGATTTTTCATGCGCGCGACCCAGCGAGTGTCTTTCTTGTTTACCTTTTATATTGATGACGTTATTGTCCGGTTGAAAAATTATCGATTATTTAGGCTAAAAACAACCTGAGGATTAAATATAAACATTGTTTGACATGTTTCTATGAACAATACGGATGCAATTTGGATTTTTTGAGCCTGTGGATTACTGAAGAAAACGTGCAAACAAAACAGAGGTTTTTGGATATAAAGAGAGACTTGGATATAAAGAGAAACAAAAGGAACATTTAAAGGAACATTTATTGAATAAATATTGAATAAATGAATGTCTTCTGAGTGCAACCATATGAAGATCATCAAAGGTAAGTGATTCATTGTATTTCTATTTCTGACTTGTGTAACTCTTCTACTTGGCTGGTTACTGTTTGTAATGATTTGTCTGCTGGGCTATGTTCTCAAAAAATTGTAAGGTATGCTTTCGCCGTAAAGCATTTTTTAAATCTGACACCGTGGTTAATCATTAAACTTACGTAAAATAGTTGTATCTTTTCAGAATTTTTATAATTAGTATTTCTGTATTTGAATTTGGCGCTCTGCAATCTCACTGGATGTTGGCCAGGTGGGATGCATACCCTAGAGAGGTTAACTAATTATATGACTTCTGAAGGTAATTGGTTGCACCATATAGTATTTAGGAGCTTCATAGCAAAGGGGGTGAATACATATGCTAGCACCACTTAAAAAAAAAATTATCATTCACTTCAACAATTTGGACTATTTTGTGTATGTCCATTAATTGAAATTAAAATTAAAATCAATTTAACTTCTTGGTGACAGGAGGCAGTATTTTCACATCCGGATTAAATGCATGCCCAAATTCAACTGCCTGCTACTCATCCGCAGAAGATTAGATATGCATATTATTAGTAATTGTTTGAATCATGTCTGTGAGTATAACAGAACTTATGTAGCAGGCGAAAACCCGAGGAAAAACCATTCAGATTGTTTTTGTTTGAGGTCACTCTCTTTTCAATGGGGTTTCATTGGGAATCCAGATTTATAAGGGACTTTCTTGCAGTTCCTACCGCTTCCACTGGATTTCACAGTCTTTAGTAATTGGTTGAGGTTTTTCCTTTGTGTAATGAAGAAGTTGCCCTGTTCAAAACGAGGGTCACTTCAAGTGTACTGTTAGATAGAGGCGCATGACCAGAAAGGTAGCGTCAGTTTGTTTTCTTCCTGTATTGAACACAGATCATCCCGTCTTCAATTTGATCGATTATTTACTTAAAAAAATGACTAAAGTTGTATTAGAAAAGTAGTTGGCAATGTTTTGGCAAAGTTTACTGACAACTTTTGAGATATTTTGTAGTCACGTTGCGCAAGTTAGAACCTGTGTTTTTCTGGATCAAACGCGCCAAATAAATGGAAATTTTTGATATATATGGACGGAATTAATCGAACAAAAGTACCATTTGATGTTTATGGGACATATTGGAGTGCCAACAGAAGAAGCTTGTCAAAGGTAAGGCATGATTTATATTTTTATTTCTGCGTTTTGTGTCACGCCTGCATGGTTGAAATATGTTTTCTCTCTTTTGTTCACGGAGGTGCTATCCTCAGATAATAGCATCGCCTGCTTTCGCCGAAAATCCTTTTGGGATTCTGACATGTTGGTTGGATTCACAACACGTGTAGCTTTAGTTTGGTATCTTACATGTTTGATTTCATGAAAGTTAGATTTTTATAGTCATTTTTTTTTATTTGGCGCTCTGCATTTTCTCTGGCTTTTGGCGCTACCGTCCCACATATCCCAGAGAGGTTAATTGACAGGTTGTAATGCAACAAAATAGGAAAAACGCCAAGGGGGGTGAATACTTTTACAAGGCACAGCAATTGATAAATATACAACAAATCAGGTAAATATGTAATTTTCTATGAAAACCATCACAAAACACAATAATGTGTTTTTAAGTTAGAACTTTCTTCAATTCAATTGTATCTTTGGACTGAATGTGATATTTGCTGGATTTAATGTTCCAGACACGAAGCACTCAGACAGTGCAAGATGAAAAGTAGCCAGAACTACGCCCATGGATAAGAGGAGAACATGTCTGGAAGGGTAGTCAAGTCCTCTCAAAGACTAGATAGCAATGAATTGGGTTTAGAAACACACACACACACACACACACACACACACACACACACACACACACACACACACACACACACTGTGTGGTAATATAAAAGTGAAAGGAGGACATGTTTTATAACAACACAACCAGCTCAGCAGGGGAAGGCAACATTTTGACACCAGAATACTTTGACTAGGTACTGTCATGACTCTCTCTCTCCTTGGTGAGGATCAAAGGTGCCAGATCAGCTTGGCATATTGCTGACAGATAGCCCTCCTCTCTCCCACAGAAAAGGAGAGGGGGAGAGTTGGGCCGATTTTGACTTAACAGCCGGTCATAAATAGTTTATAGAAACTCTTCCTTGCACAGCAGTATTCGAAGACTGAAACTTCTTTGTGCAGAGAGAGATTTTTGCCACCAAAACCTTTTTGTCCAGAGAGTGAATATGGGAACAGTGTTTATAAGATAGGAATGTTAAGAATGGTGTGGAGATATAAAGAATTTTTGAAAAGATATAAAAGTGATTTTAGTTTTCGAATGAGATAATTGTTTTCATATAAGCCGTGCACAGTCAGTAGCCATGCCCAAGTAAGCTCAGAGTTCTTGAAAGCATGGCGGGATGTCCCTTTTGGCCAGAGTGCTTAAAAAGACTTGCTAAGAATGAACATACAGACCAAGCAGACGGACGGTGGAATGGTTAAAACTACAGGACCAAAAAGACATGACGCCATGGTCCACACATTGAAATGGTTAGAAATGTTTTATTCTACAGACAAGCCAACGTACAGCGCAAGCTGAACGTTACGAAATGTTTAGAAACTCTGAAACACTCAACACGAGTGAAGAAGGTAAAGACTAGACCAGAACATTCACAGTCTGCAGCTGTGCATGTAATAGCGGTCCTAAAACTTTGACTAAAGCCACGAGGGAGGAAAGTAGACAATCCCCTCTGATTCAACTGTTGGTATGTCTGCAGTGTCTATTCTAATGAACACTCAAAGACTAGAGAAGCTCTACAACTAAGAAGGACATTGTGACCTCTGATGGATAACCAGAGCCTTACATCGAGCCACTAGCCACAGACAGATTGATTGGTTTCAACAGAGAAAGACATCTACGCGTAAATATTGCATGTCTATTCCGAATGAGAGTATTCTGGTTACAGTGAGCGTATTTTCCAAATGTATGTATGATAAATTGACTCTCTTTGTCTCTCCCTCTCTTTATCTTTCCCCACCCTCTTTCCATTGTGTAAAAATAAGTAATGTCGTGTCAGTCCACTAGGGACTTTTATCTCATCTAAATGTGTATGGGTATTCTGTGTTATTATTTAGTTAGTTAATAAATAAATGATTAAATCAATTTGTGTAGTACTGAATATTCAAAAGGGCTAGGGTTTCTGCAAATCCAAGTATACGACATTCAGACTGAGACTGATGAGGTAATAATTAATAGGTTGACTGTTATTGATGTGAGAGATATCTGTATATCTTTAGAGTTTAAGTTGGGAGATATTAACTCGTTCAACAACTTTTGCCATGATGCCTCAAATTCCTAATGTTTCGTTACATGATTAATTTAATTGAGTAACAATTGAACATAATTAGTTTGATTCGATAAATAAGTCATCAAATTAATGATAGTCACGTCACGAAAAAAAAACTTCATAGTGGAGCCCCATGCGAGGAATCTAAGATAGAATGAGTCCTTAACTAGTTGCTCCTACCCTCTACTTTTTTGAACATTTTGTTAAAAATCGCGCAACATTTCAGCGCCCTGCTACTCATGCCAGGAATATAGTACGTTCATATGGTTAGAATGTGTGTATAGGAAACCCTCGGACGTTTTTAAAACTGGTTAAATCACGACTGTGGCTATTACATAACGTGCGTTACATCGGAAAGCGCAGGAAAACCTGATCACAGAAAATGGAAATAAATATCCTTGCGCCACTTCCAGCAATTGTTAACAGTGAGCCGAATTAGATAAGACCGAGCATTCAACTCCCACAGCATCCCCATGTAGTCGAGTATCTTGTGAATTTAATCCTCTTTGATTCTTGGTTGAACCGAAAGAGGGGCACGACGTACCTCCGGTCTCCGCCCAGATCATTCCGGAAGAGCTCTCTCCTGAAATTTTTTCCAAGACGACAGCTAATGATATGTACATCGCCTACGGATGAATTTTATCGCTTATTAACGTTTACTAATACCTAAAGTAGCATTACAAACGTATTTCGAAGTGTTTTGTGAAAGTTTATCGTCTACTTTTTGAATTTTAAAAAATGACGTTACGTTGTGAAATCGCTGTTTTTTTCGTTTATCACACAGTCTACATATAACGATATCTAGGCTTTATATGGCCCGATTTAATCGAAATAAAGACCCAATAGTGTTTATGGGACATCTAGGAGTGCCAACAAAGAAGATGGTGAAAGGTAATGACTGTTTTCTATTTTATTGTGCGGTTTGTGTAACGCCGAAATGCTAATTATTTTGTTTACGTCCCCTGCTGTGCTTTTCTGTTGTAGTGTATTGGTGCATGCTATCAGATAATAGCTTCTCATGCTGTCGCCGAAAAGCATTTTAAAAATCTGACTTGTTGCCTGGATTCACAACGAGTGTAGCTTTAATTTGATACCCTGCATGTGTATTTTAATGAACTTTTGAGTTTTAACTAATACTATTAGCATTTAGCGTAGCACATTTGCATTTCCAGAGCTCTAGTTGGGACGCAAGCGTCCCAGGTAGAGGTAAGAGGTTAATGTTGAGTTCAGTCTACATTAATTGAAGAGCAGATTACGTTATACACCATTAGAGCCGTACCAAGATTTGTTGTCAAGATGTGTGTGTTTCCATTTGATCCAGATACTGGTAGGGAGAGATTGACTCTTGTGTTGTATATCTGACGAAAAGTCAGTGTGTAGGGGGATTTACCGTACGCTCGCGAGCCGGGACATATGGGCAGTTGATGTAGGTATTCTGAGATATAGACTCCTTGAGCCAAAGAGAAGTACAATTTCTGTCTCTCAGAAGCGAGTAGACTCGAAAATTATTATTAATTTCTAGAGCCAGTTACATATGGGCCGGCCTATTTTTGAATAGATATATTAGCTTGACAGAAGCAAGTAATTATCTCTCCATCTCTCGCATTTTCAGCAGCGTTCCGGTAAACATTGCGAAAAATAACGCTGAAAGGGTTATCGTGAGACGTCATTAGTAAAGCCATTCCCTTGTAAAAGGGGACCTTGTGGTGCTTGGAACTGACATTCCTGTACAAGTAAGGCTAGTTTTTCACTAGATGCTAAGCTAACAAAGGGAAAGCAGACATTTTTCCTTTGTTCACAGGGCGACACCCTGTTCTGTGGGAAACGGAAGTCCAGCCCCTTTGGACTCTCGTTTGATTTCAGCTTTCTGCAATCAGTGACCCCTGGTGGTGAAGAATTGGCAGTAAGATTTTTTTTCTCTCCATGTGACAGCAAACATATGCTCACGACTGTTACAGAGGTTTACACTTATGATATCCAGCCAATCTCAACTGATTGGATATCATCGTCTCATTCGATTCAACAAGTAAGTTAGACTTTAAGGTTCATTGACGTTTCATTCCCAGATAGCCTATAAAGGTATGATTAAACAATTAAATTTGCTGTTGCAAGCTCACTGAGTCGAACTCCCACAGTACTAATCCAGTATTGGCAGAAGTCCCGCCTTCGCGGGAATCCTGTGGGATTTCAGCTTTCAGGGCGACACGTTTTGCCTTGGGTGACAGAAGTTCCACCTCTGCTGGAATCCCTTGTGAGTTCAGCTTTCAGGGATAAGTGACCCTTGGTGGTAAAGAATCATATATATATATATTTTTTTTTTATAAACAAATACATTCCATTGAGGCCCAACGTCGTCTCACATTTGTAACAAGTGATTACTCTTCTGATATCCAGCCAATCTCAATTTAACATCATTCGGATGAGGTCCAAATTGATTTGTTTCAACCACTGAAACATTTTAAACTTTTCCACATTAACCTAGATACAGTGACGCTTTCAGGTTGATTCAAGTTTAAGTCCCAAATAGCCTATACAGGTATGATTAATCATTAACACTGATTAATCAATTAAATTTGCATTTGCAAATTCATTCACATCCAAATCACACATTACTAGATGAGTCGTTTTTGCAGCTTCCAACAACTCAAAACCCAAACTTTGGAAAATAAAAATATATAATGTGCAAGCTATCAGAGGGGGTGGTCCCCAGTGCCACGCTAATTAGTGAACCCTCACCCATAAAAGGATTGATCGATGACCTCTGCAGTGATACAAACTCTAACTATACCATTAGTGGAAAAACAGCAGAAATTGCGACAAACGCTCTCCAAAATCAACCATCGGGTGCAGGCCTTGTAAAGGTTATTTACAGTTAAGCCCTGCTGTATCGTCATCGGAGATTAGCATTGGTCCAGTAACGCAGTGCACAGCTGAAGCACGAGCAAGAAATGGCTGATATGAAGGGACTGGTGGAGAGAACTGGGAAACGAATGACAAAAGCAGATGAGGAAAACATTCTGTTAGCCGAGAAAATGCGGTTGAAAACTGAACAGTTAAAAGTAATTGCAAAAACTTATGAAGATGAACGAGCAGAAACTCTTCAAGAAAATCGTCTTCTACAGGAACAACTCGATTTAGCCAAAACTAAATGCGATGAAGTCCACACCAAACTTGATAAATATGACGAGTTGTCTACTAACAGGAGCGCGCAACTTAATAACATGCAAGCAGTTTTGATGAACATCACTCAAAGCAATATTGTTCTAGTCCAAATGCTACAGACCAAAGACGATCAGTTAATGAACCAAATGACCAAGTTGGATGACAGATCAGCGGAACTCATTGAAGTCGCTGACTAAATTAATGAAGAGAGAATTCAGGTGATGAAGTTGGAAATATTGATTTCTAAGCAAGCAGAGGGAATCTCATCACTGAATCTGTCGAATCCGTACTCAAGACCTCTACCTGCAAACCATGACAGATAAGTATGAGGCTGTACGGAGCCAGTGTGACACTCACGTGTCTGAAATAGGTACTCTAAGCATCCAAGTGGACTCTGATATGCAGCAGAATACAACCCTTAGGTACCATCTGGAGGAATTCCAGAACCGTCATGCTCTACAGCGTGACTACCCAACCATGCCACCTAGCTTGCAACTGGAGCTCGGTAGACAAAGAAATGAAGATGACAGGTTTCAGACTTTGCCTCTTAGGTGTCCCTGAGTCTATGTAATATGGCGCCTCCTCGCCAACAAAGCCAAAGCTTGGCTTCTCCTCTTGGACCTTCGGCCCCAATTTCCCCACAGGATGAAGCCAACCCTCTCCACACGCTTGGCACGGAATGCCTTGCCAACCCTTCAAAAACTTCTGCACCTTTGACCCCATTCCAGGAAACCAAACTGAGACATAGAGGATGCCTTAGATGGCTACACAAACGTTCTGACTGGCTTTCCCTGTTAAAGTGAATGTTGAATAGACACCTGACAAGGTTCATTCGTCTACAACAGCAACATGTGCAAAACAACTACATCAAACATGCTACAGATTTGATAATAGAATTCAGTGGTTCTGCGACTCGCAAACATGACGGCTCGCTGGCTAACACTCTCGAACAATCTTGGAATGAACACCCACTAGCTTACTATCATAGGCTTTGTTCAGCTTACTTTGGCCTACTCACTGAAACAGGAATGGAAGAGCTATTACCATTAAAGCAAATGTTTCTGTCGAACATATATCCCCGCTTCAATACCTACTTGGGCCCTTACAGCCCACGCTGGCTTGCCAATCTCAGAACTCAGAGAGCTTACTAGCACAGCTTTTGAGGCATCTAAAGTGCGCAGTACCGCAAGCCCTGACATCTCAGGTTTGAAGTTTGAACAGAAGCACTCACTCCAGTTAGAGGGTGCGCTATCAGGTATTTGAGCGTTGAGAGATGATGCAAAACAGCAGTTTCTACCACGAAACCACAATGTCAATACCTGCTGCGGTCAAAGTAACTGTAGAGTACATCGCCAATGAAACGACTACCATTAGTAGCCGTTCCTGCACCCACCCCACACAAAGTGTCAGCACAAGGGTAACAAAGGGTTAAATGATGATCAAAACGTAGATCGATGTTCCCTAGACAGACTACTACATGAAGTACAACATTTGAGAAAAAGGAAAAAGTTAAGTCACTATAACTAAACATGGAATTGCCGGACAACAGGTCTGCCAGAATTAACACCCTTAGCAAGGACGTAAACAATACTCGGAGTCGCCCATCTTCCCCATTATCCCCTTTGTATGTATACCTGTGTTCGTTGTTTGTCTGTTGCCAGTTCATCTTGTTTGTCAAGTCAACCAGCGTTTTGTCTCAGCTCCTGCTTTTCCCCATTCTCTCTGTTTCTTGCCCTCCTGGTTTTTGAGCATTGCCTGTCCTGACTCTGAGCCTGCCTGCCTGACCTCTGTGCCTGCCCCTGACCCTGAGCCTGCCTGCCGTCCTGTACAGTTGCCCACTCCTCTGGATTATCGATCCTTACCTGCCTTGACCTGTTGTTTGCCTGCCCCTGTTGCTGTAATAAACATTGTTACTTCAACACACTCTGCATTGCGGTCTTACCTGAAACCTGATAGGAAGAGGCAAATGGAAGGGGGAAAAAGTAAGGAACTTCTCTGTCGGCCCTGGAGGACTTGTTTTCACAAGGGCTATTAGCAGGACAATAGACATCTCTCTGACATATTGTCCAGCATATCTCTTGATGATTTCATTGAATGTCTCGCCAGCTTTGATCCATGCCTGGGACAGCAATGCACAAAACAATTAGTTTGTCAGACAAATCGTTGGGTTGAAACTACAGAACAGTACAAAACAAGAGAACACACTTGGTTAATGTTCTAGGGGAAAGAATTACAGAGCCTTTCCATAAATCCGCTCAAGTATCTTCAAATGTCTTCAGACTGTCATTAGAGCGATGTTGATTGCCTTTGCCGATCGCTCATCTTCTTCAACCATCAGTGAGTCTTACCGAGTCACTGAATGACAGAAATATTGGATTAAAGTAGGCTAATGAAAGCAACAAATTGTTGCTTACTGAAACACCCAAAGTCATCCAATTGTTATAATAGAATTTGAAGCAATAGCTTACCCACGTGTGGTCAACTATTTCAGCACCATTTTTGCACTGCTCCGCGACATTCAAGAATACTTAATAAACATATCCATTTTAAAACTGTTTTTTTTTTAATTATCCAATTCAATAATGTATTTGTCCTATTGTAAAGTGTAGCCTAAAGGCCAAAATGGGCAAACTTTCAATGTATTCGATGCTTAAGTACTCTAAAACCATGCTTATGAAAAACAAAATGCCTCCAGCTGTCCATCATTACTGTAAATAAAAACACAGAATATCTAATACATTCATGAATTAAATCGCTTTAGCCGACCTGTTGCGGTTCATCTGAAGTTGCACATGGGCCTATTTATAGAACGAATATGAAATTGGAGGGCAGAAATGATTAACCTCTTGCTCCTACTGAGACGCTTGCGTCCCATCCAGAGCTCTGGAAATGCAAATGCGCTACGCTAAATGCTAATAGTATTAGTTAAAACTCAAACGTTCATTAAAATACACATGCAGGGTATCGAATTAAAGCTACACTCGTTGTGAATCCAGGCAAAAAGTCAGATTTTTAAAATGCTTTTCGGCGAAAGCATGAGAAGCTATTATCTGATAGCATGTAACACCACAAAACACCCGCAGGGGACGTAAACAAAATAATTAGCATATTCGGCGCTACACAAACCGCACAATAAAATAGAAAACATTCATTACCTTTGACCATCTTCTTTATTGGCACTCCTAGATGTCCCATAATCACTATTGGGTCTTTTTTTCGATTAAATCGGTCCATATATAGCCTAGATATCGTTATAATGTAGACTGTGTGATCAACGAAAAAAAACAGCGTTTCATAACGTAACGTCATTTTTTAAAATTCAAAAAGTCGACGATAAACTTTCACAAAACACTTCGAAATACGTTTGTAATGCAACTTTAGGTATTAGTAAACGTTAATAAGCGATAAAATTCATCAGGAGGCGATGTAAAGATCATTAGCTGTCCGTCTGGAAAAATGTCCGGCTAGAAACTCAACGAAAATATCCGGTCCTAGACCTGAAGAAATACGGTGCCCTGTATGTGTTTGACCAAGAAAAAACTCGAAGGGAAATGACAAGACTCTAGACACCGTGTGGAAGCTGTAGGTACTGCAACCTCAGTCAATTAATTGTGGTTCACCTTTATCAATGGGTTCAAGTAGCGCATGGATATATTTTCCCATTTTCAGTGATCAGTTTTTCCTGTGCTTTTCGATGTAAATGCCGTTCTGGTAAAGCCACAGCAGTGATTTAACCAGTTTTATAAACGTCTGAGTGTTTTCTATCCACACAGACTAAGCAAATGCATATACTATATTCCTGGCATGAGTAGCAGGGCGCTGAAATGTTGCGCGATTTTTAACAGAATGTTCAAAAAAGTAGAGGGTAGAAGCAACAGGTTAAGAAAAGGATAAGCTTGAGAGCAGGCATATTTATTTCATTTCATTTGCGATTTTTAGAAATCGCTAACGTTGCGTTATGGTAATGAGCTTGAGGCTGTAGTAACGATACCGCATGCGGGATGGGGCGGACTATGAGGTTAAATAAGCCAATAAACACTAACCAGAACAGCAATGGACAAGGCATATTGACAATAAGGAGAGGCATGCTTAGTCGAGTGATCATAAGGGTCCAGTTTTTAGTGAGGTTGGTTGGGGTAACGGCGATTCAGACAGCTAGCCGGGCCATCGGTAGCAAGCTAGCGTAGGACGGTGTTCTGTTTTTACCCACTTCTTGCTTTTTCCGTTAGTAGATTAGTGGGGTTCCGTGTAGTATAGGGGATCAATCCAATTGGCAAAATATATATAGTTGTAGTGTTGTCCGAGAGACTTATTCAGATAGCGGCCGAGAAGACAGCTAACGATTAGCGGGCTGCAGATGGCCGTTCAGGTAACTTCGTGATGGAGGAGCCAGTTGGATAACTCCCTCGTGCAGATAACGTCGGTAGTACAGTTGTGAAGGCCCGGTGAAGCTCCGTATCGGCAGTAAAACGGGTCCGGATAGGTGATTGTGGCCCAGGAGTGGTTGATGGAACTCTTCAGCTGGCTAGCTCCGGAATAATTGAAGTTTACTCCGGGACCGACGTAAGCCAATAGTCACACGGATAGCAGCTAGCTAGCTGCGAGATCCAGGTGTAAATGTTCAGAGCTTTTGGTTGAAATCCGGGGATATGGATAGAAAAATAGGTCCGGTATATTCTGGTCTGAGTCGCGTTGAACAAAACTGGCGATAGCTTTTCGAGCTAAAGGATAGCTGATGACCATCAACCGTGGTTAACTAAATACTAACGTTTGCCAGTAAACTAGCTTCTGACTAGCTCCTGGTTAGCCTCTGGTTAGCTCCTGGTTAGCTTCAGGCTAGCTTCTATTGTGGATTTCAGATTTGAGGTAAATAATACTTTTTTTTGGGGTGAGGCGGGTTGCAGGAGAGTGTTTTGAAGTTGAGTTTTTAGAAAATAATTGATATAAAAGATATACGAAGAAATATGTAAATATATATGTACACGGAACACGACAAGACGAGGACAAAGGACGTCTGACTGCTATGCCATCTTGGATGAGAATGGAAGCAAGATCTTATCTATTTTGTCTATTTCATGGTAGCAAGATCTTATCTATTTTTGCTAACTTTCTATAAAAATGTGTTGGAGTGAGATCATTTATTTATTTTGGGATATGTATACCGAGTATATCCACATCACCATCAGACCATTTTATTGGTAAAATACATGGTAAAGTAAAATTAGTATTTTTTATTGATCCAATACATAATAGTAGTACACTTATCATTATTTGTTTGTAATCCAGTGAGATTAGTCAAATTATCTTGATCCTCTATTAGGCTGTGGAGGGATCCAAGTTGTGGATTTAAAAGAAAACATGAATCATAAAAAATAGAAAATTGGAACACCTATAAATACTTATTTACATAAGTATTCAGACCCATTTCTATGAAACTCGAAATTGAGCTCATGTCCATCCTGTTTCCATTGATCATCTTTGAGATGTTTCTACAACTTGACTGGAATCCACCTGTGGCAAATTCAATTGATTGGACATGATTTGGAAAGGCACCTATCTGTCTTTTAAAGGTCCCACAGCTGACGATGCATGTCAGAGCAAAAACCAAGCCATGAGGTCGAAGGAATTGTCCTTAGAGCTCTGATACAGGATTGTGTCGAGGGACACTGGGGAAGAGTACCAACACATTTTTGCAGCATTGAAGGTCCCAAAGAACACAGTGGCCTCCATCATTCTTAAATTAAAGAAGTTTGGAACCATCAAGACTCTTCCTGGAGCTGGTCGCCCGGGCCAAACTGAGCAATCGGGGGAGAAGAGCCTTGGGCAGGGAGGAGACCAAAAACCCAATGGTCACTCTGACAGAGCTCCTGAGTACTTCAGGCCTCTATGGTAGAGTGGCCAGATGGAAGCCATTCTTCAGTAAAAGGCATATGACAGCCCACTTGGAGTTTGTGAAAATCACCTGAAGGACTCTCAGACCATGAGAAACAAGGTTCTCTGGTCTGATGAAACCAAGATTGAATTCTTTGGCCCGAATGCTAAGCTTCACAGCTGATGGACACCTGGCACCATCCCTTACGAGGAAGCATGGTGATGGCAGCATCATTCTGTGGGGATGTTTTTCAGAGGCAGGGACTAGTCAGGATTGAGAAAAATATACTACTGGGAGATTCTTGATGAAAACCTGCTCCAGAGCACTCAAGATCTCAGACTGGGGTGAAGGTTCACCTTCCAACAGGACAATGACCCTAACCACACAGCGAAGGCTTTGTCAGAGTAAATAACTCACGGACACTAGAGAAGCTTGACCAAGTTTAATTCTTCCCAAAGGGTCGATACAGCTGGATTCAGACAAAAAAAACACTTCACACAAACACTGATATTTAACTCCTAGGCTGAGTCTCCTCCTACCAATATGTACAAACATAGTTCTTTACTGCTTGGCAGGACACTAGTGATAGGAGCGGGCCATAAACATTTATTTTTCCCTTCAGGTGACCTGGCCTGACCTCAACCCCCCTCCATCACTATTCCATATCTCTCATTTCTCCATATCTCTCCTCATCAATGCCTGCCACATGTAATCGCTTCCCTGCACTCAACATATTCCAAGCTTAGTTGCACATACTTTTTACAGTACCTTCCTCCTATAACCCTTAACTTCTGTTTTAGACCCTCTAAACCTTAGCACTCCATCAGTGACATGAATAAGTATATTTTCATATTCTCAGAACCCAAAAATAGAAGCTAGGTAGCTTAACCTTTTCACCAGTGAGTTCCAAATATCTCTAACGGTCGCCCCAGCGTGAGCTGTTTTATGCACGTGATGTCAGAATGCACTCACTGTTACAAAATGTGATTATTATGCAACAGGGCAGTTAACACGTGCTGCCTGCTAATTATGAATAGGCTATGTTTCAACTTGTCAATTTCAAATTGTCTTCCAACAAATTGTATTTTCTAACAACAGTTTGAATTGAGGTGTGTTCCACCTCCTCATTAGATCACATAGAAGTTTCCAATTTCAGCGTTGGGGACTATTTCTGTTCGAGGATTTACTAAACTGGGTAAACTTCTCACTTCCAGGAGAGCCCACTGCACTTCACTCAAGTTTGCCCAGATCAAGTATGCATATATTTGCGCAGTCTGGCAGAATTGTAACATTTTCTTGCTGGCGCTCGCTTTGGCCTCTTTGTTGTTTTCCTTACAAATAATAACTTTGGACATGTGTGCTCCTATCACAGTAAATTCCTTATTTTCTGTATATCGTGTTGTCATTTCTACTGTAGGCGCATACAGTAGTATGTATGTATGTATGTATGTATGTATGTATGTATGTATGTATATATGTATGTATGTATCTATGTATGTATGTATGTATGTATGTGTGTATGTATAGAGCATAATGTATTCATAGATTTAAAGTACCTGTGACAAATAATGCATTCTGATTATTGCATCTATTGTAATGGACACCTATGATGTGTGTAAAATACTTTTTTGAAGGTTGTACTGATGTTAATGAGCTAAGCTATTTGCCAATTATGTGTGGCACCATGTTTGTTGACATTATACAATGCATTCTGGGTGTCACGTAATCTGTCAAACCAATTATAATGAGGTGAAGGAATGGTTCACTCATCTTTCAGGTAAACTTCCGGAAGTGAATGAAGGGAAGTGGATGATCGCAGACGAAACACCCACTTCAAAATGGGTACTATACACAGACCAAACTCATCTTGTCTCCTCTTATTATCTTTGGTTGATGCGAAAAAGAAACATTGCGGCGCGCACAAGCTCCCCATTGTCAGATTACTTTTGATTTCTAGAAAGTGTTTAACTCAATTATTTAGATCAATTGTGAGCTCACCCGTGGTGTGATTAATTATAAAGAGTAAATTCTATTAGCTATTTCATATTCTAGATACTGTCAGCCGAGAGTTATAAAAATATGACCCCTTGTGTTTCATCAATCTTTCCTCAGTTAGCGCTAGGACAAATGTAGTCTACATTTCCCGGTTTGGATGATTGTGTTATGCTGTTGCTATTTCTGTGAATGTCTTTACATTGCATCAAAAAATAAATTGGTCACATTCTGGACATAACTTTGTAAGGCCTGTGTTTGTGAAAAAAAAGTGTGGCCAGCTTAAATGCTGATTGTTGCGACAATCGAAAATGGACTTTCCAAATAACCATTCTAATGTTCTAATCACACCGGTTTGATCTTACGCAACAGGGACCCATTTCACACCCATTTGTTGGATTGTGTGAAAAGGTTTTAAGGTTTTTTTTCTATTGGGGACTTTATGTTCAGTAAATATGGTAGGCTGCTAGCGTTGTGATGACTGCTATAATGTATAAATGAAGCCAGAGAGTTGACATATTGCATATGAATATTTTGTATCTGCTAATTTATCCTCTTCCTTGGCATGTACTTTCACCAGTATTGATATCTTCAGGGATTCTAGGGGAGGGTAGGCTATGGCCATCTATTTTTCAGCTCTGATCTGTATAGCCTGTAGGCCTACTTGCTGTTTGCAATGGCATGGTAGGAGAACCCATTGCATGCACTGCTTTGAATTTATGATGACTTTGTGTAAGTAAATAGGCCTACAGTTCACACACATACTCGTGGAGAGCAGAGCAGGGATGCTACAGAGAGGCCATATTTAAACATTGCATATCATTTAACAGTTCCATTTCACATCCCGCTGTTTATATAAATAATTTAAAGTTTTCTCGTCATTATTTATCGCAATCTCTTGAAATCTCGGCAACACATTTCCCACTTTTAAACACTAGTGAACATTATCTGATTTCAACACAACTTCCATGTCTGTATGAATCTTTCCTACAGAGATTACTCAAATAGTTGGAAGTTGATCATATTTAAAACACAGGTGACTGCATTTTCAGTTATTGATTTTGTGAACACTTTATTTGGATAGTCCCAAGTAGAGGGTTAATAGAAACCCTTATTCTAAACCCAACCCTAACTGTAACCTCAGCAAGCAGTTGCTTATCAACTGGAACTATCCAAATAAATTGTGATCTTGATTTCGTCTCTTATAGTATGTGATTCCTGGTGGTGTAGATTGTTATAATGATACTCTAAATTCATTGACACCTACCAAGAAAACATTTAAATGAAACACAAACACAAGTTTTCTGAAACCAGATAACTCTACATAACATTTTATGCAATCAAGAGCCTATATTTCCTCCTCTTCGCAATCCATGCTCGCAAATTGCCCAATGATTACATTTCGACCGGCGTGAAATAAATTCCAAATGCAAAAATTAATAAAAAAGCTTTATGATAAATATAGATTTTCTCCATTCATCCTTTTACTCTTTAGTTCACTGAACTCTAATCAGGCTCCTCTCAGAGGCTGATCATGAAAATTATTGCATGTAGGGCTTAAGCAGTCAGCTGTGATAGTGTCAAAAGTAGTGCACTATAGTAAATAGGGTGCCATTTGGGACACATCCAGTGCCTCGCCCGCTGCAGCATTATACCATCAAAGAAAGGATTCATAGAATTCATGTAACACAATGGGGAGAAGTCATTCAGGGTTGGGAGAGCTAGGAGGGGCGAGGGGACATTGGTTAAAGAAAATGAATCTCTGAATGTGTGACATTTTTACTCTCTCATGATAATCCAGTATGGATTTGTATCTCGTTCAAAGTGCAACGTACCACAGGTTTCCCCCAGAATATAGATCCCTTTGGATCAAATTAAAGTGTCATGTTGGGAATTGCCACCAGTAAGGGCACACAATTGTTGAGAATAAAGTTTTGGCCGAGATCAAGGGGATGTAAGGGGTGGCAAAGGGGACACAACACATTGGACAAATTCTACACAAAATTATAGAATAATACGTTGGATATAAAGCCTTTCAACACACACTCCAACCACTATCCCTCTCCTATGCTAATGTAATGAATGCATGAGCATTGGGGTAGGCGCATGTGCATGTCAAATTGAAAAACAAACAATCAATACTTAGTAACAATAATAATATGACAATTACTGTTTAATAATACTAATAAAAGTAAATTAACAGCATTAAATTATTTTGTACAACTACTAATAGACCTACAACTAATAAAAAATATTGCTACAGCTACTAATACTGTCACGCCCTGATCTGTTTCACCTGTTATTGTGCTTGTCTCCACCCCCTCCAGGTGTCACCAATCTTCCCTACTTATCCTCCCTGTATTTATACCTGTGTTTTCTGTCTCTCTGTGCCAGTTCGTCTTCTTTGTCAAGCTTACTAGTGTTTGTCCTGTCAGCTTCTGTCTTTTCCCAGTCTCTCTTTTTCTCGTCCTCCTGGTTTTTGACCCTTGCCTCTCCTGACCCTGTACCCGCCAGCCTGACCACTCTGCCTATCCCTGACCCTGCCTACCGTTCTGTACCTTTGGTCCAGCTCTGGATTACTGAAATCGGTCTGCCCTGAGCCTGTCTGCCGTCCTGTACCCTTGCTCCTACTTTGGATTATTGACCCCTGCCTGCCTTGAGCTGCTGTTTGCCTGCCCTGTTTGTTACAATAAACATTGTTACTTCACACAATCTGCACTTGGGTCTTACCTTGATACCTGAAAAGTACAACTAATAAAACAAAGTACCTAAACTGTGTTTATTTTCAGCAAATTTAACACGTTTAAATATTTGTATAAACATAACACAACTAAGACATAAACTGAACAAGATCCACAGACATGTGACTAACAGAAATGGAAAAGTGTGGCCCTGAACAAAGGGGAGGTCCAAATCAAAAGTAACTGTCAGCATCTGGTGTGGCCACCAGCTGCATTAAATACTGCAGTGCATCTCCTCCTCGTGGACTGCACCAGATTGACCAGTTCTTGATGTGAGATATTACCCCACTCTTCCACCAAGGCACCTGCAAGTTCCTGGACATTTCTGGGGGGAATGGCCCTAGCCCACACCCTCCGATCCAACAGGTCCCAGACGTGCTCAATGGGATTGAGATCCAGGCTCTTTGCTGGCCATGGCAGAACACTGACATTCCTGTCTTGCAGGAAATCACGGAACAGAACAAGCAATATGGCTCGTTGCATTGTCATGCTGGAGGGGCATGTCAGGATGAGCCTTCAGGAAGGGTACCACATGAGTGAGGAGGATGTCTTCCCTGTAACGCACAGTGTTGAGATTGCCTGCAATGACAACAAGCTCAGTCCGATGGTGCTGTGACACACCGCCCCAGACCATGACGGACAATCCACCTCCAAATCGATCACGCTCCAGAGTACAGGCCTCTGTGTAACGCTCATTCCTTCGACGATACATTTGAAACCAACCATCACCCCTGGTGAAAAAAAGTGACTCGTCAGCGAGAGCACTTTTTGCCAGTCCTGTCTGGTCCCGAGATGGTGGGTTTGTGCCCATAGGCAACGTTGTTGCCGGTGACGTATTGTGAGGACCTGCCTTACAACAGGCCACCATGCCCTCTGTCCAGCATCTCTCAACCTATTGCAGACAGTCTGAGCACTGATGGAGGGATTGTGCGTTCCTGGTGTAACTCGGGCAGTTGTTGTTGCCATCCTTTACCTGTCCCGCAGGTGTGATGTTCGGCTGTACTGATCCTGTGCAGGTGTTGTTACACATGGTCTGCCACGGCGAGGACGGTCAGCTGTCCATCCTGTCTCCCTGTAGCGCTGTCGAAAAGGTGTCTCACAGTATGGACATTGCAATTTATTTACATGTATTGCCACATCTTGCATGCCTCCTTGCAACATGCCTGTTTCACATTCACACAGATGAGCAGGGCCCCAGGGAATCTTTCTTTTGGTGTTTTTCATAGTCAATAGAAAGGCCTCTTTAGTGTCCTAAGTTTTCATAACTGTGACCTTAATTGCTTACCGTATGTAAGCTGTTAGTGTCTTAGCGACCGTTCCACATGTGCATGTTCATTGAACAAGCATGGGAAACAGTGTTTAATAAAACCTTTTAAATTAAGATCTGTGAACTTTTGGGGATTTTTACGAATTATCTTTGAAAGACAGGGTAGTTTATATAAAATATACTCTACATACATACTGTACATACAAATATCTTTACATGGTGATGTTCCGCCTAGTTAAATACGTACACAAATAGTTTGACATTAACATTTGAAACAGGGCTTTCTTTAATTCACTGTTTGATATTAATGCCATAATTTCTTTAGATAAATTATTCTCGTCTGTTGGGCCTTCGTATCTGAAAGATCTTTCTCCAACTGTCACGGTCTTTGTATGGAGGAGACCAAGGCGCAGCGTGATATGCATACATTCTTCTTTATTAAAGACAGAACACTGAACAAAATAACAAAACAAACCGTGAAGCTCAATATGAGAAGTGCAGACAGGCAACTAAACATAGAATAAGAACCTACAAATACCGTAGACAAAAGCTCCATCCAGTATTTCTTCTCATGTCCATACTGACTGCTCCTCCTGAACATGCTGCTTGGTCCTTTTATGGTGGGTTCTTCTGTCTCGGTCGTTGTATGGAGGAGACCAAGGCGCAGCGTGATATGCATACATTCCTCTTTATTAAAGAAAGAACACTGAACAAATTAACTAAATATCTAAACAAACCGTTTAGTTAAAAATGAGAAGTGTAGACATGCAACTAAACATAGAATAAGAACCCACAAATACCCTAGACAAATTGGCTACCTAAATATGGTCCCCAATCAGAGACAACGATAAACAGCTGCCTCTGATTGGGAACCAATTCAGGCTACCATAGACATACAAATACCTGAACTTACAAAAAACCGTAGATGTATACAAAAACCCTAGACAATACAAAAACTAACATACCCACGCTAGTCACACCCTGAACTAACCAAAATAATAAACAAAACAAAGATACCTAAGGTCAGGGCGTGACAGTACACCCCCCTCCTAAAGGTGGGGACCGTCGCTGGAGGCTCCGGACTGTGGCCCGTCATTGGAGGTTCCGGACTGTGAAACGTCGCCGGAAGCTCTGGACTGGGAACTGTCACCAGAAGCTCTGGACTGGGTACTGTAGCCGGAAGCTCTGGACTGGGTACTGTTGTCGGAAGCTCTGGACTGGGTACTGTCGCCGGAATCTCTGGACTGCCGAGTCGCATGACTGCCGTGTGCGTGATGCTGGTACTGTTGGTACCGGGCTGGATAAACACGCACCTCATGGCGAGTACGAGGAGAAGGCACAGGACGTATTAGACTGCCAAGTCGCACTGGATACCTGGTGCGTGGTGCTGGTACTGGTGGTACCGGGCTGGGGACACGCACCTCCGGGCAAGTGTGGGAAGCAGGCACAGGATACACTGGGCCGTGAAGACGCATTGGAGATCGGGGATGAAGAGCTGGATAAAATGCGTCCTGGCAGGATGCCCACTCTAGCCAGACAAATGCGAGGAGCTGGAAGAGCGCACCGGGCTATGAATGCGAACTGGAGACACTGAGCGTATCTCTGCATAACACAGTGCCTGACCAGTCACACGCTCCCCACAGTAAGCATGAGGAGTTGGCTCAGGTCCCCAACCTGACTCCTCGTGTACACCCATTTTTTTTTATTGGGGCTGCTTCTCGGACTTCCGTGCTAGTCGTGTCCCCTCATATCGTCGCCGTTCCTCCTGGGCTGTTTCTCCTTGCTTCCATGGCAAAGTCCTGTCCCCTCGGTACTTCTCCTCGTAGTATCGCCGTTCCGCTTTCGCTGCCTCTATCGCCTCCTTAGAAAGGCGATATCCCCCGGCTGCGTCCAGGGTCCTGCTCCATCCAGTATTTCTTTTCATGTCCATACTGACTGCTCCTCCTGAACATGCTGCTTGGTCCTTTTATGGTGGGTTCTTCTGTCTCGGACGTTGTATGGAGGAGACCAAGGCGCAGCGTGATATGCATACATTCCTCGTTATTAAAGAAAGAACACTGAACAAATTAACTAAATAACTAGTAACTAGTTAACTACTACTACCCTGCTATTCCGGGTTGGAGCGAGCGGTCGCATCTGCACTCGGTCCGCAGGTAGTATTACATTTCATTACATTTCATTATAGTACAACGGTTTGATTTGTCTAATCTTAGCAATTTCTTCTTAGCTAGCTACACAGCCGTCTTTGTATCATAGATAATTGCGTAATTATCGTAAAATCGTCCTAACGCAGTCTACACTGCCCTGCAGCTAGCCAGCTAGCTAACGTCCACCGTTAGCTAGTCCACCGTCTACCGATTAGCAGCACAACTATTACACTCAACTGAACGACTTGATTAGTGTAGTGTTAGCTAGCTACATAGTTGTCTTTGCTGTCTTCGTACCCAAGATAATTGTGTAGTTTAGAGTGTGTAGTTTTATGGTCCTTAACATAGGAGACTCTGCTAGCTAGCCAACAGCTAGCCAACGTCTACCGAACAGAACTTCTGCACTCAACAATCCGGTCGCATTTCGCCGCTCCACAGGTAGTATCACATTTTTCATTTCATTTCATTACAGTACAACGGCTTGATTTGTTTGATCGTAGCTAGCTACATAGCTAGCTACATAGCCGTCTTTGTATCAAAGATAATTGTGTAGTCAGCGATTTCTAGGTTAGTTAGCCAGCTATTGTCGTTCTTTTAACGCAACGTAACGTAATCAACACTGCTAGCTAGCCAGCTGGCCCCGAATAGCAGCACAGTAGAAACTATTACACTCAACGGAACGACTTGATTAGTGTAGTGTCAACAACGCAGCCAATGCCAACTAGCCTACTTAGTCAACAACGCAGCCTCTGCCAGCTAGCCTACTTCAGCAGTACTGTATCATTTTAATCATTTTAGTCAATAAGATTCTTGCTACGTAAGCTTAACTCTCTGAACACTCGTGACGTGTAGTCCACTTGTCATTCCAATCTCCTTTGCATTAGCGTAGCCTCTTGTGTAGCCTGTCAACTATGTGTCTGTCTATCCCTGTTCTCTCTCTCTGCACAGACCATACAAACGCTCCACACCGCGTGGGCTGCCACCTAATCTGGTGGTCCCAGCGCGCACGACCCACGTGGAGTTCCAGGTCTCCGGTAGCCTCTGGAACTGCCGATCTCGGCCAACAAGGCAGAGTTCATCTCCGCCTATGTCTCCCTCCAGTCCCTCGACTTCTTGGCACTGACGGAAACATGGATCACCACAGACAACACTGCTACTCCTACTGCTCTCTCTTCGTCTGCCCCGTGTTCTCGCACACCCGAGAGCTTCTGGTCAGCGGGGTGGTGGCACCGGGATCCTCATCTCTCCCAAGTGGTCATTCTCTCTTTCTCCCCTTACCCATCTGTCTATCGCCTCCTTTGAATTCCATGCTGTCACAGTTACCAGCCCTTTCAAGCTTAACATCCTTATCATTTATCGCCCTCCAGGTTCCCTCGGAGAGTTCATCAATGAGCTTGATGCCTTGATAAGCTCCTTTCCTGAGGACGGCTCACCTCTCACAGTTCTGGGCGACTTTAACCTCCCCACGCCTACCTTTGACTCATTCCTCTCTGCCTCCTTCTTTCCCTCCTCTCCTCTTTTGACCTCACCCTCTCACCTTCCCCCCTACTCACAAGGCAGGAAATTCGACCTCATCTTTACTAGATGCTGTTCTTCCACTAACCTCGTTGCAACTCCCTCCAAGTCTCCGACCACTACCTTGTATCCTTTTCCCTCTCGCTCTCATCCAACACTTCCCACACTGCCCCTACTCGGATGGTATCGCGCCGTCCCAACCTTCGCTCTCTCTCCCCGCTACTCTCTCCTCTTCCATCCTATCATCTCTTCCCTCTGCTCAAACCTTCTCCAACCTATCTCCTGATTCTGCCTCCTCAACCCTCCTCTCCTCCCTTTCTGCATCCTTTGACTCTCTATGTCCCCTATCCTCCAGGCCGGCTCGGTCCTCCCCTCCCGCTCCGTGGCTCGACGACTCATTGCGAGCTCACAGAACAGGGCTCCGGGCAGCCGGCGGAAATGGAGGAAAACTCGCCTCCCTGCGGACCTGACATCCTTTCACTCCCTCCTCTCTACATTTTCCTCTTCTCTCTCTGCTGCTAAAGCCACTTTCTACCACTCTAAATTCCAAGCATCTGCCTCTAACCCTAGGAAGCTCTTTGCAACCTTCTCCTCCCTCCTGAATCCTCCTCCCCCTCCCCCCCCCCTCCTCCCTCTCTGCAGATGACTTCGTCAACCATTTTGAAAAGAAGGTCGACGACATCCGATCCTCGTTTGCTAAGTCAAACGACACCGCTGGTTCTGCTCACACTGCCCTACCCTGTGCTCTGACCTCTTTCTCCCCTCTCTCTCCAGATGAAATCTCGCGTCTTGTGACGGCCGGCCGCCCTACAACCTGCCCGCTTGACCCTATCCCCTCCTCTCTTCTCCAGACCATTTCCGGAGACCTCCTCCCTTACCTCACCTCGCTCATCAACTCATCCCTGACCGCTGGCTACGTCCCTTCCGTCTTCAAGAGAGCGAGAGTTACCCCTGCTGAAAAAACCTACACTCGATCCCTCCGATGTCAACAACTACAGACCAGTATCCCTTCTTTCTTTTCTCTCCAAAACTCTTGAACGTGCCGTCCTTGGCCAGCTCTCCGCTATCTCTCTCAGAATGACCTTCTTGATCCAAATCAGTCAGGTTTCAAGACTAGTCATTCAACTGAGACTGCTCTTCTCTGTATCACGGAGGCGCTCCGCACTGCTAAAGCTAACTCTCTCTCCTCTGCTCTCATCCTTCTAGACCTATCGGCTGCCTTGATACTGTGAACCATCAGATCCTCCTCTCCACCCTCTCCGAGTTGGGCATCTCCGGCGCGGCCCACGCTTGGTTGCGTCCTACCTGACAGGTCGCTCCTACCAGGTGGCGTGGCGAGAATCCGTCTCCACACCCGTGCTCTCACCACTGGTGTCCCCCAGGGCTCTGTTCTAGGCCCTCTCCTATTCTCGCTATACACCAAGTCACTTGGCTCTGTCATAACCTCACATGGTCTCTCCTATCATTGCTATGCAGACGACACACAATTAATCTTCTCCTTTCCCCCTTCTGATGACCAAGAAATCGCATCTCTGCATGTCTGGCAGACATATCCGTGTGGATGACGGATCACCACCTCAAGCTGAACCTCGGCAAGACGGAGCTGCTCTTCCTCCCGGGAAGGACTGCCCGTTCCATGATCTCGCCATCACGGTTGACAACTCCATTGTGTCCTCCTCCCAGAGCGCTAAGAACCTTGGCGTGATCCTGGACAACACCCTGTCGTTCTCAACTAACATCAAGGCGGTGGCCCGTTCCTGTAGGTTCATGCTCTACAACATAGAGTACGACCCTGCCTCACACAGGAAGCGGCGCAGGTCCTAATCCAGGCACTTGTCATCTCCCGTCTGGATTACTGCAACTCGCTGTTGGCTGGGCTCCCTGCCTGTGCCATTAAACCCCTACAACTCATCCAGAACGCCGCAGCCCGTCTGGTGTTCAACCTTCCCAAGTTCTCTCACGTCACCCCGCTCCTCCGCTCCCTCCACTGGCTTCCAAAAGCTCGCATCCGCTACAAGACCATGGTGCTTGCCTACGGAGCTGTGAGGGGAACGGCACCTCAGTACCTCAGGCTCTGATCAGGCCCTACACCCAAACAAGGGCACTGCGTTCATCCACCTCTGGCCTGCTCGCCTCCCTACCACTGAGGAAGTACAGTTCCCGCTCAGCCCAGTCAAAACTGTTCGCTGCTCTGGCCCCCCAATGGTGGAACAAACTCCCTCACGACGCCAGGACAGCGGAGTCAATCACCACCTTCCGGAGACACCTGAAACCCCACCTCTTTAAGGAATACCTAGGATAGGATAAAGTAATCCCTCTCACCCCCTCCCCTGAAAAGATTTAGATGCACTACTGTTCCACTGGAGGTCATAAGGTGAATGCACCAATTTGTAAGTCGCTCTGGATAAGAGCGTCTGCTAAATGACTTAAATGTAATGTATGTAATGTAAACTAAACAAACCGTTTAGTTAAAAATGAGAAGTGTAGACATGCACCTAAACATAGAATAAGAACCCACAAATACCCTAGACAAATTGGCTACCTAAATATGGTCCCCAATCAGAGACAACGATAAACAGCTGCCTCTGATTGGGAACCAATTCAGGCTACCATAGACATACAAATACCTAGACTTACAAAACTCACTAGATATAGAAAAACCCCTAGACAATACAAAAACTAGCATACCCACCCTAGTCACACCCTGACCTAACCAAAAAAAACTAAAAAACAGAGATAACTAAGGTCAGGGTGTGACACCAACCTCATGATGTACCCGTGGAAATTGTAATTGCTGTTATTGTGAAAAGGAGTAGAGTGTCATGTAAAGTTATGTGCTCCTTAAATATGTGTCATGACAGTGTTATGAGCATAAAAATTGTTATTGACAAGTAATGCAGGCTGGTATGACATGTTTTGACAAGGTTATGGCTGTGTCATAACATGTTATGACAATAGGTGTTAACAACCTCTTGCGACGAGCAATCCCGTATTCCGGAGCGTAATCATAGCCTCAAATGCATTATCATAACGCAGCGGACATAAATACCCCTAGAAATTTTTCCTATTCATGAAAATCGCAAATGAAATGAAATAAATATATTCAAACACAAGCTTAGCCTTTTGTTAACAACACTGTCATCTCAGATTTTCAAAATATGCGTTACAGCCAACGCTAGACAAGCATTTGTGTAAGTTTATCATGGCATAATGATATGCTAGTCTGCTGGCAGCAGGCAACATTTTCACGAAAATAAGAAAAGCAACCAAATTAAATAATTAACCTTTGAAGAACTTTGGATGCTTTCACTCAGGAGACTCCCAGTTAGATAACAAATGTTCCTTTTTTCCAAAAATATAATTTTTATAGGTGAAATAGCTCCTGTTCCTTCATCATGCTTGGCTGAAAAATCGACCGGAAAATGCTGCAACTATAACGCCAAACTTTTTTCAAAATTTGCTCCATAATATCGACAAAAACACTGCAAACGTTGTTTAGGATCCATCCTCAAGGTGTTTTTAACATATATATACGATAATATATCCGTTGAGGCAATTGGTTTCTAATAAGAAGCGATTGGAAAAATGGCTACCTCAGTATTTGTAACGTTCTGAGTGTAGTGGGTGAGAAGTCAGGCGCAGGGAGCAGAGATTTCAGGGTAGTGCTACTTTAATGCACAAAACGGCGAACATAAGCCATCCCCACGAAAACACAGGGTGTATAACAAAACAAACGCCCCAAACACGGGGACTTAAACTGTCCAGCAAAACCCACGAATTGGGAAAACACGTAACCCACAGACGTGCACACAAGTTACACAAAACAGAAGGTCACAATAATTAATCCTGCACAAAATACCAGGCGGGCCGGCTGACTAATAAAGCCTCACTAATTATACCCAACTCAAAACAGGTGTACTCAATAAACACATAAGGAGGGGGAGGAAAGAATCAGTGGCAGCTAGTAGGCCGGCGACGACGAGCGCCGAGCGCCACCCGAACGGGAAGGGGAGCCACCTTCGGTCGGAGTCGTGACAGTATTTTACGCGAGATTTTCAGCGGGAGACACCATGTGACAACATGCTATTCTTACGGCCATTCTTCAATGGAAATGCCTAAAAAGACGTCACAATGCTGTAGACGCCTTGGGGAATACGTGAAAATTTTAAGCTCATTCGTAGGCCATTCACAGCCATATAAGGAGTCATTGGCATGAGGCGGTTTCAAAAAATGCGGCACTTCCTGGTTGGATCTTTATCTGAGTTTCGCCTGTAACATCAGTTCTGTGGCATTCATAGACAATATCTTTGCAGTTTTGGAAACGTAAGAGTGTTTTCTGTCCAAAGCTGTTTATAATATGCATTGTCGAGCATCTTTTCGTGAAAAAATATCTTGTTTAAAACGGGAACGTTTTTCATCCAAAAAATTTAACAGCACCCCCTAATGCATAACTGGGTAACTAAAAAGGATATTCATAGAGTATTTGCATTGCATCCCCTGAAAATGCTCCTTGTAAATGTGTGTCAGAAATTATAAAGCATTTAGTACAATCTTCAGTAATCAGCTCCTTCACTTCTCTCCCTATGGGCTCTGGTCAAAAGTAGTGCACTATAAATGAAATAAGGTGCCAATCGGGACACATTCAATGTGACATAGAGCCTTTAGGTTAAAATTACCATACCGTTGGTTTGTGGGTATAAGTATATCATAATTCCCTCATCTTCAAACTGTTTGATCAGCACATCTTCAGGTTAACACTGCATTTACATTTTTTCAGGTTTACTCTGCATTTCATAACCACAAGATTACTCAGAAATATGGAGTGTCAAGACAAAATATCCGCATTCCGTTGCACATTCAGTGTTCCAAGGTGCCTGACTACTGTATGCCCCTGCACTCCTCTACCACCTATCTCACTTATAATACATACTTTATGTGACGTTAACATATGTTGCCCCTCACTTCACAGTGTCTGGAAATAGAAGTCTTCTACAGCAGTGGGTCTCAAACCTCTTCTCAGAGACCCCCAGGCATTTCACAATTTTGTTTTATAGGGTGTGAAATGTGTGAGAAGGTTTTAAATTGTACCGATATGGGAACATTTGTACATGTTTCTGGTATTCCATTAATCATTTTATATACATTACTGGCATACAGTAGTTGATATCTTTGCCATGATTTATTTCTTTCAAATTAGTATTTTCTGTTATTTATTGAGAAGAGCAGGATAATAGAAGGGAGTCTGAGTGAACCAGCAATGTATTGTATGGTACACAGAAAATTTGCCAGGGTTACCTAGTGTTGATTCATGAGTAGAATAAAATCTGTAAAGAGATATATTAACACTCAGAGGTGTAAATTAACCCCATTGGCATTGATAGCTAGACAGTTGGCATTGATAACTAGAGTTGAGTATGTTCGTATCTTTGTAGAAAACACAAAACCATGCCCATCATTATCATATTTCCAAGCATGATCTATTGCAGATTCATTTTCTGAATTTATTGGTTGATTAATCTTATTCTGCACAAAGATACATAGCATACATTTTTCTAAACTAATGCAATATTTTTATTGCACCCGTTACTGAAATGGTTATTGTAGTTTAGATGATTTAGGTTGTTTCAATAATGAATCTCACCAAAAATTTCAGAGACAGAATTTCTCTCTCGAGGTATCGAATCTGGAACGTTTTTCGAGCATTAAGTGGTCAGAGATAGCCAGACCAGTAAATTGGGCTAAGGAGCAGAAGTTGGCTATTGAAGAAAAGCCATCAGTGCATGTTCTGCAAACAATTCAGCTGATGAAGGCGTGGCATAAGCGTGGTGAACAGATAGACGTGGCTATGGACAGCAAGGAAGAAAGAGAAGAGCCAACTGTAGAGGGAATATGTGCGTTGAGGTAGAATGGCACCAAGTACTATGAACCATACTCTGCTGTCTCTGATCGCTCAGAAATTGAACCTGAATGATGATGAACCCATTAAAGTCTAAGCCCTTTCTAAGCCGAGGGAAAGGGGGATCTACTAAGCTATATGGAATTGTTTTAAGAAGCTCATACCAAGGATAATTTTGCTATTTGATTTAGAATTGTAATACCGCTTAAAGTGTTAACAAAAAATACATATAATATTTGATGAAAACATTTATTTGGCCAAACTGCTACTAGCCTATACTAACGCATTGAATAGCATATTGTCACGACTTCCGCCGAAGTCGGTCCCTCTCCTTGTTCGGGAGCGTTCAGCGGTCGACGCCATCGCCGATTCACTTTTCATTTTCCATTTGTTTTGTCTTTGTCTTACACACCTGGTTTCAATCCCCCAATTACCTGTTCATTATTTAACCCTCTGTCCCCCCATGTTTGTTTGTGAGTGATTGTTTCTATGTAGGAAGGTCCATTATTGGGGGCTCTGTTTTGTATAGCATTTATTAACCTCTTACCTCTACCTGGGACGCTTGCGTCCCAACTAGAGCTCTGGAAATGCAAATGCGCTACGCTAAATGCGAATAGTATTAGTTAAAACTCAAAAGTTTATTAAAATACACATGCAGGGTATCAAATTAAAGCTACACTCGTTGTGAATCCAGGCAACAAGTCAGATTTTTAAAATGCTTTTCGGCGACAGCATGAGAAGCTATTATCTGATAGCATGCACCAATACACTACAACAGAAAAGCACAGCAGGGGACGTAAACAAAATAATTAGCATTTCGGCGTTACACAAACCGCACAATAAAATAGAAAACAGTCATTACCTTTCACCATCTTCTTTGTTGGCACTCCTAGATGTCCCATAAACACTATTGGGTCTTTATTTCGATTAAATCGGGCCATATAAAGCCAAGATATCGTTATATGTAGACTGTGTGATAAACGAAAAAAACAGCGATTTCACAACGTAACGTCATTTTTAAAATTCAAAAAGTAGACGATAAACTTTCACAAAACACTTCGAAATACGTTTGTAATGCTACTTTAGGTATTAGTAAACGTTAATAAGCGATAAAAATCATCCGTAGGCGATGTATATATCATTAGCTGTCGTCTTGGAAAAAATTTCAGGAGAGAGCTCTTCCGGAATGATCTGGGCGGAGACCGGAGGTAAGCGGTGCCCCTCTTTCGGTTCAACCAAGAATCAAAGATGATTAAATTCACAAGATACTCGACTACATGGGGATGCTGTGGGAGTTGAATGCTCGGTCTTATCTAATTCGGCTCACTGTTAACAATTGCTGGAAGTGGCGCAAGGATATTTATTTCCATTTTCTGTGATCAGGTTTTCCTGCGCTTTCCGATGTAACGCACGTTATGTAATAGCCACAGTCGTGATTTAACCAGTTTTAAAAACGTCCGAGGGTTTCCTATACACACATTCTAACCATATGAACGTACTATATTCCTGGCATGAGTAGCAGGGCGCTGAAATGTTGCGCGATTTTTAACAAAATGTTCAAAAAGTAGAGGGTAGGAGCAACAGGTTAAATGTTGAGTAAAATACGTCTATTTACTCATCTCTGCTGTTCTGCGCCTGACTCCTATACACCAGCTACACACAGAATTCCTTACACATATTCACTACATAGAACAAGTTAGTCCACAAAAAAAAAATCTAAAGGAAGTTTGTTCTGAGAGATATAAGAAAGACCAGGAAATATTTGTTATTTTCTTTTACATGTATTTAACCCCTTTCACGACTTCTGCCGAAGTCGTTGCCTCTCCTTGTTCGGGCGGTGCTCAGCGTTCGACGTCACCGGTCTTCTAGCCATCATTGATCCATTTTTCATTTTCCATTGGTTTTGTCTTGTCTTCCCACACACCTGTTTTCAATCCCATTCATTACCTGTTGTGTATTTAACCAACTGTTTTCCCTCATGTCTTTGTCAGAGATTGTTTTATTGTCCGTGTTGTTTATTGTTGTATTGGTGCGTGACGGGTCCTCGTACCCATGTTTGTTCATGGCTGTACTTTTAGTGTTATGGAGCATGTTCCATGGACATTTATTAAAAGACTCCATTACACTCCATTTTGATTCTCCGGCGCCTGACTTCCCTGCCACCTATACACACGACGCTGACAACCCCGTATTTTTGGCACAAAACAGACACCATATATACTTCCATTCATTTTTTTCAACTGGTAACGAGGGAACTTCAGACGTCTTGTCTTGTCAAACGGTTTGGACACTACAGAAAGAAGTTGGCAGATCGGCTGTATTGACTGTATTGGTCATAATAAGGGTATGACAAACACCACTCTTTCACTGTAGATGTGGAATTACGACATCGGCGGATGCGGTGGATTGAGACGAATTCAATGCAAAAAAACAAGATATCTCGAGCTTTAACTGCTGGATCTTTATGGGGATTTTTAAATTATGCGTGGGGCGTGGACATTGACTCTAGGGGGTTAATTACTTGAGGTGGTAGGTGTGGTGAATACCTATGAGTCTGAGCCTCATCACGATGGTCATGCAAAAGTTGATTCTGGCCCAGAGGGAGTGAGGTGGATTAGATGAAATGGAATATTCCCTGTGTCTGTGACACTTGCCGTTTGTTGAGACCCAGACCCAGTGGCGAGTGTGGTGAAACAGAAGAAGACAGAAGACTATATGTCTTTTGATGTAGTCTTTACCTGACAAAGTCATGTTAGGTTAAGTCAGTTATCCCATGAGAGCTTTTGTGCCGAACCCACTAAGGTGTTTTAGATGCCAAGCTTATGGTCATGTTGCAGCCGTGTGTAGGAGGGAGATTACGTGAGAAGTGTGCAGGAAGGTATATGCTAGGGTATAACTAGGCCCTGAAAGATGTAATGTGTCATAACAAATATGCAAGTAAGGCTTGTAGAACCGTTCATACATGGTTCTAGGAAGAACACTTCAAAGATATAAAGGTTCTCGGTAGAATTTATGGGCAATCAAATATGCTCAAAGGTTAAAAAAAAGAAATAAAACACAACACTGAATTTAGAGAAGCCAGGATGCTCAGATGCAGACATTGTTCATGTCCAAATACCCATATTCGTGTACAACATACTTACATTTCATATTATTTACTCATTGTTGTATACTATCGTCACTAACATGTGATGTGATTACGATGGCGCCGGAAGGGAGGGCTGCCATCTTATCGGCTCTTAAAACCTCTTCAGGATTGGACCCGTTTTTTACATTTTCACCTAAAATGACATACCCAAATCTAACTGACTGTAACTCAGGCCGTGAAGCAAGGATATGCATATTCTTGATACCAGTAGAACGGAAACACTTTGAAGTTTGTGGAAATGTGAATGTAGGAGAATATAACACAATAGATCTGGTAAAAGATAATTCAAAGAAAACAACCAACTGTTCTTTTGTATTTTTTTTGTACCATCAACTATGAAATGCAAGAGAAAGCCAATCATGTATTAATCCAGCCCAGCTGCAATTTAGATTTTGGCAGCAGTGTATGTGCAAAGTTTTAGACTGATCCAATGAACCCTTGCATTTATGCTCAAAATGTTGTACCAACATGTACCAACATGTTTCAAGCAGACCACCATAGTCCCTGTGCCCAAGTTTACCTGCCGAAATTACTACCAGCCCGTAGCACTCACGTCGGTTGCCTTGAAATGCTTTAAAAGGCTTGTCATGGCTCACATCAACACCATTCTCCCAGAAACTCTAGACCCACTCCAATTTGCATACCAACAGATCCACAGATGATGCAATCTCTATTCACTCCACACTGCCCTTTCCCACCTGGACAAAAGGAACACCTATGTGAGAATGCTATTCATTGACTACAGCAAACAAACTATAGTTTTGGCAAGTCGGTTAGGACACCTACTTTGTGTGTGATGCAAGTCTTTTTTCCAAAAACTGATTACAGACAGATTATTTCACTTATAATTCACTGTAACAATTCCAGTTGGTCAGAAGTTTACATACACTAAGTTGTATCAGTGGATGTATTTCAAGGCCTACCTTCAAACTCAGTGCCTCTTTGCTTGACATCATGGGAAAATCAAAATAAATTAGCCCAGACCTCAGAAAAAAATGGTGGACCTCCACAAGTCTGGTTCATCCTTGGGAGTAATTTCCAAAGGCCTGAAGGTACCACGTTCATCTGTACAAACAATTGTACGCAAGTATAAACAACATGGGACCACACAGCCGTTGTACCGCTCAGGAAGGAGACGCATTCTATCTCCTAGAGATGAACGTACTTTGGTGCGAAAAGTGCAAATTAATCCCAGAACAACAGCAAAGGACCTTGTGAAGATGCTGGAGGAAACAGGTACAAAAGTGTCTATATCCACAGTAAAACGAGTCCTATATCGACATAACCTGAAAGGCCACTCAGCAAGGAAGAAGCCACTGTTCCAAGACTACGGTTTGCAACTGCACATGGGGACAAAGATCATGCTTTTTGGAGAAATGTCCTCTGGTCTGATGAAACAAAAATTGAACTGTTTGGCCATAATGACCATTGATATGTTTGGAGGATGAAGGGGAGGCTTGCAAGCTGAAGAACACCAGCAGTAATACCAGCAGCATACCACCCTGCATACCACTGTTGGCTTGCTTCTGAAGCTAAGCAGGGTTGATCCTGGTTAGTTCCTGTATGGGAGACCAGATGCTGCTGGAAGTGGTGTTGAATGTTCAGTAGGAGGCACTCTTTCTTCTGGTCTAAAAAAATATCCCAGGGCAATGACACAGCACTGTGTAGGGTGCTGTCTTTTGGATGGGCTGTTAAATGGGTGTCCTGACTCTCTGAGGTCATTAAAGATCCCATGGCATTTATTGTAAGAGTAGGGGTGTTAACCCTGTTGTCCTGGCTAAATTCCCAATCTGGCCCTCAAACCATCACGGTCACCTAATAATCCCCAGTTTACAATTGGCTCATTCATCCCCCTCCTCTCCCCTGTAACTATTCCCCAGGTCGTTGCTGCAAATGAGAATGTGGTCTCAGTCAACTTACCTGGTAAAATATCAGATAAATAAATAAACACCATCCCAACCAGGAAGTACGGGGGTGACAGCATCATGTTTTGGGGGTGCGCTGCAGGAGGGACTGGTGCACTTCAAAAAATACATGACATCATGAGATAGGAAAATGATGTGGATATATTGAAGCAACATCTCAAGACGTCAGTCGGGAAGTTAAAGCATTGTCGCAAATGGTTCTTCCAAATGGACAATGCATACTTCCAAAGTTGTGTCAAAATGGCTTAAGGACAACAAAGTCAAGCTATTGGAGTGGCCATCACAAAGCCTGACCTCAATCCTGTAGAAAATGTGTGGGCAGAACTGAGAAAGTGTGTACACTGTCATGACGTTGCCCTGTTGATGAGGTTTATGACCCCCATAAATACCTTTCCCCCTTTTCTCTCTCTACTCTGCAGATTAGACTCTTAGAAAGCCTTTTTTTAACATAGAGAGAGTCTGGTAACATCAAGAGGTTGGGGAACGGAACCATATTTCGTTAATCCAACCAGTTGAAAATATCAGTTGGTACTTAAAGACTATCATGTCAGATCAGTTGTCGTCTGAGACATTATTACTGATGATAGGATGACATAAACTGTATCTTGGAAAGTCTACACATCCTAGGAATCAGATTCACATGGAATCACTCAGTGGCCCCGTCCAAGTGAACAGACATTGGTTGTGACCTATGAAACATGCCCTTCTCTCCACCACTACAAAATCCCATTGACAAAAGTCAGCCTTGTGTTCCCGATGATGTGAGGACTGCTGTCCATACGTTTAAAAGGGCTAATATCAACTACAGAACTAAGCCAACCTCAGCATGAGGTCTGGTTGCGAATGGTTAAACAACTACAAACTAACGAAATTAACATTGTGTTCCCGGTGACGTGAGGATTGATGTCCATTCGCTTAGAAGGGCGAATTTCAACGTGGAGGTGACGATCGGCACGCTGGAAGGATGCATTTTGACGATACCAGCAAGAATATAGCATGAGCTTATAGTTTGGCAACTTGGTATGAACTTTGAACTCTTGTTCACTAAAGAAGTAATACATCCTAGACTTCGAGTTAGCAGCAGCTGTAAACGTGGACTAGGAAAGGATGGCAAATCTCTTCAGAAAGACAGGATACTACCACGTATCCGTTCTACAACACGATGACGGTACTAAACCATACCTTCTCTACCACAAGACATATTCTTCAAAGGACAAGGGAGATCTCTGCTAGGCAACCCAGCCTTCCATCTAAGACCAATCTATCGAAGGGCAGCTCAGAGTAAATATTTCTTGCATTTTCCTTTTCCAAATGGGCGGTTATTTAGAATGCATAAGATTCTGTATTTACGATAGTATAGCTTCATAAGGACCGATAGAGACCCAATCATTTTGTTCCTCAGTCTTCCCGCATTTTCATTTAAACCCAACCCTCTTTCTTTGTGTAACCAGCCATCATATCGGTTCCGTCCGCTAGGGACTTTTTCTTGTATGACATAATTAGAAATCAATGTATGATCCATCCTGTGTATATGTAATTCTGTTTGATTATTTAGGTATTTAGTAAATAAATAATGAAACCATTTTGTTTTGCTGATTCAACTTGTTAGCCAGGGTTCGTGAAGATAACCAAGAATTGGTTCAGATGAGACTGAATAAGGTGACGATTAATAATTGACTGCTATTGATAAAAGATTACCAGGTCTTTAAGAGTTTATTCGGAAAGACAACAGCTCTATAAACATTCTTCTGTGGTGCCCCGACATCCTGGTTAATTACATTTACATGATTAGTTTAATCAGGTAATATTAATTACAGAGAATTTTTTAAATAAAATAGCATGTCATATCACTTAATCCGGCATAGCAAAGACACGACAGCAATCAAGTAGGCCTACAAACCCGACTCAATATCACCAGCTCTGCCAGGAAGAATGGGCCAAAATTCACCCAATTTATCGTGGGAAACTTGTGGAAGTCTACCAGAAACGTTTGACCCAAGTTAAACAATTTAAAGGCAATGCTGACGAATATTAATTAAGGGTATGTTTATTTATTTATTTATTTTTATTTCACCTTTATTTAACCAGGTAAGCAAGTTGAGAACAAGTTCTCATTTACAATTGCGACCTGGCCAAGATAAAGCAAAGCAGTTCGACACATACAACGACACAGAGTTACACATGGAGTAAAACAAACATACAGTCAATAATACAGTAAAAAAAACAAGTCTATATACAATGTGAGCAAATTAGGTGAGAAGGGAGGTAAAGGCAAAAAAGGCCATGGTGGCAAAGTAAATACAATATAGCAAGTAAAACACTGGAATGGTAGTTTTGCAATGGAAGAATGTGCAAAGTAGAAATAAAAATAATGGGGTGCAAAGGAGCAAAATAAATAAATAAATTAAATACAGTTGGGAAAGAGGTAGTTGTTTGGGCTAAATTATAGGTGGGCTATGTACAGGTGCAGTAATCTGTAAGATGCTCTGACAGTTGGTGCTTAAAGCTAGTGAGGGAGATAAGTGTTTCCAATTTAAGAGATTTTTGTAGTTCGTTCCAGTCATTGGCAGCAGAGAACTGGAAGGAGAGGCGGCCAAAGAAAGAATTGGTTTTGGGGGTGACTAGAGAGATATACCTGCTGGAGCGTGTGCTACAGGTGGGAGATGCTATGGTGACCAGCGAGCTGAGATAAGGGGGGACTTTACCTAGCAGGGTCTTGTAGATGACATGGAGCCAGTGGGTTTGGCGACGAGTATGAAGCGAGGGCCAGCCAACGAGAGCGTACAGGTTGCAATGGTGGGTAGTATATGGGGATTTGGTGACAAAACGGATTGCACTGTGATAGACTGCATCCAATTTGTTGAGTAGGGTATTGGAGGCTATTTTGTAAATGACATCGCCAAAGTCGAGGATTGGTAGGATGGTCAATTTTACAAGGGTATGTTTGGCAGCATGAGTGAAGGATGCTTTGTTGCGAAATAGGAAGCCAATTCTAGATTTAACTTTGGATTGGAGATGTTTGATATGGGTCTGGAAGGAGAGTTTACAGTCTAACCAGACACCTAAGTATTTGTAGTTGTCCACGTATTCTAAGTCAGAGCCGTCCAGAGTAGTGATGTTGGACAGGCAGGTAGGTGCAGGTAGCGATCGGTTGAAGAGCATGCATTTAGTTTTACTTGTATTTAAGAGCAATTGGAGGCCACGGAAGGAGAGTTGTATGGCATTGAAGCTTGTCTGGAGGGTTGTTAACACAGTGTCCAAAGAAGGGCCGGAAGTATACAGAATGGTGTCGTCTGTGTAGAGGTGGATCAGAGACTCACCAGCAGCAAGAGCGACCTCATTGATGTATACAGAGAAGAGAGTCGGTCCAAGAATTGAACCCTGTGGCACCCCCATAGAGACTGCCAGAGGTCCGGACAGCAGACCCTCCGATTTGACACACTGAACTCTATCAGAGAAGTAGTTGGTGAACCAGGCGAGGCAATCATTTGAGAAACCAAGGCTGTCGAGTCTGCCGATGAGGATGCGGTGGTTGACAGAGTCGAAAGCCTTGGCCAGATCAATGAATACGGCTGCACAGTAATGTTTCTTATCGATGGCGGTTAAGATATCGTTTAGGACCTTGAGCGTGGCTGAGGTGCACCCATGACCAGCTCTGAAACCAGATTGCATAGCAGAGAAGGTATGGTGAGATTCGAAATGGTCGGTAATCTGTTTGTTGACTTGGCTTTCGAAGACCTTAGAAAGGCATGGTAGGATAGATATAGGTCTGTAACAGTTTGGGTCAAGAGTGTCCCCCCTTTGAAGAGGGGGATGACCGCAGCTGCTTTCCAATCTTTGGGAATCTCAGATGACACGAAAGAGAGGTTGAACAGGCTAGTAATAGGGGTGGCAACAATTTCGGCAGATAATTTTAGAAAGAAAGGGTCCAGATTGTCTAGCCCGGCTGATTTGTAGGGGTCCAGATTTTTCAGCTCTTTCAGAACTTCAGCTGAATGGATTTGGGAGAAGGAGAAATGGGGAAGGCTTGGGCGAGTTGCTGTTGGGGGTGCAGTGCTGTTGACCGGGGTAGGAGTTGCCAGGTGGAAAGCATGGCCGGCCGTAGAAAAATGCTTATTGAAATTCTCAATTATGGTGGATTTATCAGTGGTGACAGTGTTTCCTATCTTCAGTGCAGTGGGCAGCTGGGAGGAGGTGTTCTTATTCTCCATGGACTTTACAGTGTCCCAGAACTTTTTGAGTTAGTGTTGCAGGAAGCAAATTTCTGCTTGAAAAAGCTAGCCTTGGCTTTTCTAACTGCCTGTGTATAACGGTTTCTAGCTTCCCTGAACAGCTGCATATCACGGGGCTGTTCGATGCTAATGCAGAACGCCATAGGATGTTTTTGTGTTGGTTAAGGGCAGTCAGGTCTGGGGAGAACCAAGGGCTATATCTGTTCCTGGTTCTAATTTTCTTGAATGGGGCATGTTTATTTAAGATTGTTAGGAAGGCATTTTAAAAAAATATCCAGGCATCCTCTACTGACGGGATGAGATCAATATCCTTCCAGGACACCCCGGCCAGGTCGATTAGAAAGGCCTGCTCGCTGAAGTGTTTCAGGGAGCGTTTTACAGTGATGAGTGGAGGTCGTTTGACCGCTGACCCATTACGGATGCAGGCAATGAGGCAGTGATCGCTGAGATCTTGGTTGAAGACAGCAGAGGTGTATTTAGAGGGGAAGTTGGTTAGGATGATATCTATGAGGGTGCCCGTGTTTAAGGCTTTGGGGGGGTACCTGGTAGGTTCATTGATAATTTGTGTGAGATTGAGGGCATCAAGTTTAGATTGTAGGATGGCTGGGGTGTTAAGTTAAGTATGTAAACTTCTGAACCACTGGGAATGTGATGAAAGAAATAAAAGCTGTAATAAATCATTCTCTCTACTATTGTTCTGATATTTCACATTCTTTAAATAAGGTAGTGATCCTAACTGACCTAAAACAGGGAATTTGTACTTGGATTAAATGTCAGGAATTGTGAAAAACTGATTTTAAATGTATTTGGCTAAGGTGTATGTAAACTTCCGACTTCAACTGTATAAATATTTTTTATTTTTTTTGCAAACGGATGTGTGACATGTAACAACAACAACAAAAAATGCCAAAAATGTGGGGCTCAAAACAGGCTCCTGTCTTTCGACAGCGTGAAAGCACCACTCGACACGCAACTGGAGCGCATAGACATCCAGTGCGACAGTGCTTTTAAGGAGAAGTATAACACATCTACAACAGCCAAGTTATGTGTCTCACTGAATGAAACACAGTTTCCAAACATAAAAAGCACGTTCAGAGGATGCTGCTTTTATTCGGGTCCACATATGTGCGTGAACAAACTTTCTCAGTCATGAATTACAAGACATGTCACATGTCAAATTTAACAAATTCCCACTTGTAAGGTGTTCAGAAGATCTCAACGTCAAAAATGACACCAGACATTTATACACTTTCCAAGAGAGGTGACCAGACCCATTCCTCATATTAAGACGTAAATCACCAAGATTGGTGTGTTCATCAGTTTAAGGCTATGCATTTCTTTCATTATGGTGATTTGCTATTGCAGTGAGAACTATCCAGTAATGCACAGGAATACTGGCCTTGTCCCCATTCATTTGACACTGAACACTTACTACAGTAGCTCTGATAGTACATTATTTGGGCTGAGATGAAGATCTGAGAACTGTTCAGTAATCTGCTGTGATAGATCATCTACATTAATTTGAATATGAAGCCAAATGTTTTACGTATGCTCTGTATGTCTCTCACAATGTTATTTTTTAGGGTGGAGGGGAATTGAGAACTGTTCCATAATATGCTGTCATAAGCAACCTGTTCAATATGAACTCAAATTATGTACTTTTTACTCTTATTTGTGTCAATCAGATTGTACTTTAGGAGAATAGATGGGCTTTACAGTGCTGTATTAGCCATCTGCAGTTTCTAGTTATATAAACACGCTTTGCTCATGTTTCAAAGGTTTGCACTTACTTTTTGTAGCTATGTCTCATTGTACTTTAGAAGGGTAGAGATGGTACGGTGACAGAATAGTTCTGCATGTCACGGTCTTCCTCCTCTTCATCTGAAGAGGATCAAAAGAAAAAGGGGGAAAAAAAGGATCAGAGGACCAAAATGCGGCGTGGTATGTGTTCATGGTGAATTTTAATAAAGAAAACACTGAACACTGCAACACTATACAAAAACAATAAACCAATGACGACCGTGAAGCTACAAATGAGACCTGTGCTGACACAAGCCACTGACATAGACAATCACCCACAAACAAACAGTGCAACCCAGGCTACCTAAGTATGATTCACAATCAGAGACAACTAATGACACCTGCCTCTGACTGAGATCCATACTAGGCCGAAACATAGAAATCCCCAAATCATAGAAAATCAAACATAGACTGCCCACCACAACAGGACCAAGCGGCGTGGTAACGGGCAACAGCAACAGCGGCGCAAAGAGGAATGGACATGGGACGATGTATTGGACGGCAAGGGTTGCTACACCTGGGAGGAGATCCTGGCGGGAAAGGATCGCCTTCCATGGGAACAGGTGGAGGCAGCTAGGAGAGCAGAGGCAGCCGGAGAGAGGAGTCGGCGATATGAGGGAACACGGCTGGCAAGGAAGCCCGAGAGGCAGCCCCAAAAATGTCTTGGGGGGTGGCACACAGGAAGTGTGGCGAAGCCAGGTAGGAGACCTGCGCCAACTTCCTGTGCTTACCGGGGGGCGAGAGAGACCGGGCAGGCACCGTGTTATGCTGTGAAGCACACGGTGTCCCCAGTGCGGGTGCATAGCCCGGTGCGGTACATTCCAGCTCCGCGTATCGGCGGGGCTAGAGTGGGCATCGAGCCAAGTGCCATGAAGCCGGCTCTACGCATCTGGTCTCCAGTGTGTCTCCTTGGGCAGGCTTACATGGCACCAGCCTTGCGCACCGTGTCCCCGGTTCGCCTGCATAGCCCAGTGCGGGCTATTCCACCTCGCCGCACTGGCAGGGCGACCGGGACCATTCAACCGGGTAAGGTTGGGCAGGCTCGGTGCTCAAGAGCTCCAGTGCGCCTGCACAGTCCGGTCTATCCGTCACCACCTCCACGCACCAGCCCTCCAGTGGCAGCCCCCCGCACCAGGCTGTCTCTCCGGCTCATCCTTACAGCGGCTCCCGCCTCTCCGGCGCTGCCGGAGCCTTTCTCCTCTCCAGCGCTGTCGGAGTCTCCCGCCTGTTCGGCGCTACCAGAGCTCCCGCCCCTCAGTCCAGAGGCGCCTGAGCCACCCGTCTGCCCAGAGCCACCCGTCTGCCCAGCGCCGCCTGAGCCACCCGTCTGCCCAGCGCCGCCAGTGCCGCCAGTCTGCCCAGCGTCGCCAGTCTGCAAGGGGCCGCCAGTGCCGCCAGTGAGCCAGGGGCCGCCAGAGCCCCTCAGCCCAGAGCCGCCAGAGCCCCTCAGCCCAGAGCCGCCAGAGCCCCTCAGCCAAGAGCCCCTGCCCCTCAGCCAAGAGCCCCTGCCCCTCAGCCAAGAGCCCCTGCCCCTCAGCCCAGAGCCCCCGCCCCTCTGCCCAGAGCTCCCGCCCCTCTGCCCAGAGCCCCCGCCCCTCTGTCCAGAGCTTCCGCCCCTCTGTCCAGAGCTTCCGTCCCGCGCCAGAGCCGCCACCGCGGACAGAGTCCGCACCTTTGGGGGGGTGGTACTGTCACGTTCTGACCTTTATTTCCTTTGTTTTGTATTTATTTAGTATGGTCAGGGCGTGAGTTGGGTGGGCAGTCTATTTTTGTTTTTCTATGTTTTGGGGTATTTCTATGTTTCGGCCTAGTATGGTTCTCAATCAGAGGCAGGTGTCATTAGTTGTCTCTGATTGAGAATCATACTTAGGTAGCCTGGGTTTCACTGTGTGTTTGTGGGTGATTGTTCCTGTCCCTGTGTTTGCACCAGATAGGACTGTTTAGGTTTTCAAACATTTCTTGTTTTGTTAGTTATTTCATGTCTAGTTCCTTTATTAAAGAACATGAATAACCACCACACTGCATTTTGGTCCGCTTCTCCTTCACCACAGGAAAACCCTTACACTGCAATCTTAGCAACATACGTACACCTACAGTACACAAGTAATTGTGTGTCATCGTGAACATAGGCTTCACATGTTTTGTCATGCATATGGTATGTGGCCCCTCACTTGGTTTCAAAAGCTGAATGTGGCCCTGAGCCAAAAGGTTTGCTCACCCCTGATTTAACAGGTGACATCAACAAGGGATTATAGCTTTCACTTGGATTCACCTGGTCAGTCCATGTCATGAAAAAGACAGTTGGGTCTGGAATTATTGGATCCCTTGATGAAGATTGTATAAAATAAATAATACAAAAACAGAGTTTTTTTAATTAGATTATTTTATACGAATTAATACAATTGCTCAGAGCAAGAGATTTTGTTTAGCAAGTAGTACAAACATTTTCAAAAAGATATGGGTCAAAATGATTGGATCCCCTGTTTCCAATACTCCAGCACCCTCCCCTTGCGAGGATAGCGATTTTTTTTAACGAGATTAGATAACACGTTGGGATGGATCTAAGACCATTCTTCCATACAGATCTTTCCAGATCCTTGATATCCTTTGTCTGCGCTAATGGACTGCCCTCTTCAGTTATTTTTTGCCCATCTTTATCAAGGGATCCAATTGTTATGGACTGCACTGTAAACCTACCTTTCCTTCAACCAAGCAAGATACAATTGAAACATAGCTTTAGGTACTTCAAAAAGGCGACACAGCAGGTCATGCAATGTTTTTGATACAACCTTGTAGCTTTGCACTACTATTCACCATTAAGTTTAAAGTAGAGAACTATATAACAAATTCTGTGTGGGATAAAAAATGTTTATGGGCAAATCAAAACACATGTCTGAATAGAACATTGCCTCTTCAAACTCAGGAGGCTGAAGAAGTAGGACAGGAGACAGCTGCACACCTGAAAAGAGTGGGAGAAAAATACCCAAAGAGAGCTGGACCCTTGGTCCAGGAGAAACTAACTGAGTGCTCAGAGCTATTGAGTTGGGGCCTGACAGAGCTAGTGACTGGGGGCCTGACTGGGCTATAGACTGTGAGTTTGGGGATGTTATATATATCAGGACAGAAAGCTCTGGGCCTACTGGGATAGGAAACTGGGGACCCGGCTAAGCAGGAAATTGTGAAGCCACTAGGTGATCTGAGGGCTAAGACACTCTGAACCTACTGGGGCTATAGACTGAGGACCTAGAAGGGCAGAAGTCGAGGTGTCTCCTATGACAGTACACTGAACATCTTGGTCAGGAGGTTGTTGTCCTGGAACAACTTGGCCAGGTCTCTGACCTCCTTTATATGTATATACTGTATTCTAGTTATGGCACATCCTATATAACTACTGCTATACACCTCTATTCTATTCACATACTGTCCATACTGTCTATACACTCCAATCACATTCATATACACTAACGTTCAAAGGTTTGTGGTCACTTAGAAATGTCCTTGTTTTTGAAAGAAAAGCACATTTTTGACCATTAAAATAACATCAAATTGATCAGAAATACAGTGTAGACATTGTTAATTTATTTATGTAGCCATTTCCCTCATTTGTGTTGTGGGATCTTGTCTATGTGTAGTTGCCTGTCAGCACTATAGTGTATAGCTTCACGTTTCGTTTGTTATTTTGTTAGTTTGTTCGGTGTACGCATATCACGCTGCGCCTTGGTCTCCTTCATACGACGAACGTGACAGAAGATCCCACCAACAAAGTACCAAGCAGTATGCTCAGGAGGAGGAAGTATCCTGGACTTGGGAAGAGATCCTGGATGGGAAGGGATCCTGGACTTGGGAGGAAATCCTGGCAGGACAGGATCACCTTCCTTGGCGGGAGTCACCTAGGAGCATGAGAGGACAGCAACGACGTCGAGGAGGTAGGACACAGAAACCCCAATAATTTTTTGGGGGAGGCACATGGAGCAGTCGGCGAAGTTGAGGGGTGAGTCAGAGACTGTCGGATTTATTGGACAAATTGGAGGAGAGTGAACGGAGGGGAGAGTTGGAGACCTTCGAGGAGTTGTTGATCAAATTGAAGGAGAGTGAAGAGAGAGCTGTTGGTTTGGCGTAGTATGCACGGCATTCGCCCTGAGGAGTGTTAGCTGTCTGATGCCACCTGTGCCAGTTCCTCGTACCCGTCCTGAAACGTCTGTTAAAGTTCCGGAACAATTAATGCTGGCTATACACACCAGGTCTCCAGTGTACATTCACAACCCAGTAAGTCCTGTTCCTGCTCCTCGCACTCTTCCTCAAGTGCATGTCCCCAGTCAGGTCCGTCCTGTCCCTCTTCCCCGCACTTGCCCTGAGGTGCGTGTCATCAGCCCGATGCCACCTGTACCGGTCCCACACATCAGGTCTCCAGTGCGCATCCACAGTCCAGTACGTCCTGTGCCTCCTCTCCTCACACACCCTGAGGTGCGTGTCATCAGCCCGGTGCCATCTGTACCGGTCCCATGCATCAGGTCTCCAGTGCGCATCCACAGTCCAGTAAGTCCTGTGCCTCCTCCCCGCACTCGCCCTGAGGTGCTTGTCACCAGCCTGGTACCACCAGTGCCGGCACCAACCATCAGACCTCCAGTGCACCTCCACCGTCCAGAGCTTCCAGCAATAGTTCCCAGTCCAGAGCTTCCGGCGACAGTTCCCAGTCCAGAGCTTCCGGCGACAGTTCCCAGTCCAGAGCATCCGGCGACGGTTCCCAGTCCGGAGCCTCCGGCGACGGTTCCCAGTCCGGAGCCTCCGGCGACGGTTCCCAGTCCGGAACCTCCAACAACGCTCCATGGTCCGGAAACTCCAACGACGCTCTGCGGTCCGGAACCTCCAACGACGCTCCACGGACCGGAACGTCCTGAGACGGTCTACGGTCGGCGGTCCAGAGCCTTCAGCAGGGCTTCTCAGTCCGGAGCCTCTGGCGACGATCCACGGTCCGGTGCCTCTGGCGACGACCCACGGTCCAGAGCTTCCAGGCGATGCGCCCCGCACTAGAGCCGCCCCACGTAGCCATTTTCCTCATTTGTGTTGTGGGATCTTGTCTATGTGTAGTTGCCTGTCAGCACTATATTGTATAGCTTCACGTTTCGTTTGTTAGTTTGTTCGGTGTTCATTATTTTTATAAAGAGAATGTACGCATACCACACTGCACCTTGGTCACCTTCATACGACGAACGTGACAATACTTGATTCTTGACATAGATAACACATATGGAATAATGTGATTGTGTAAACCCCTATTTTCGCCTAAAATGACATACCCAAATCTAAGTGCCTTTAGCTCAGGCCCTGAAGCAAGGGAAGGGAAACAATTTAAATTGTGTGGAAATGTGAAAGGAATGTAGGAGAATAAAACATATTAGATCTGGTAAAAGATAATACAAAGATAAAACCAACCGTTTGTTTGTATTTTTTATGTACCATATTTGAAATGCATGAAAAAGGCTGTAATGTAATATTCTAGATTTCGGCCACTAATCCAATGAAGCCTTGCAACATTTTGTTTCAAGACTACCCAAATGTGTCTGCCTCATTTGTTAATTAATAACGTTTCATGTTCAAAACTGTGCACTCTCCTCAAACAGTCGCATGGCGTTATTTCACTGTAATAGCTACTGTAAATTGGACAGTGCAGTTAAATTAACAAGAATTGAAGCTTTCTGCCAATATCAGATATGTCTATGTCCTGAGAAATGTTCTTGCTACTTACAACCTCATGCTAATTTCATTAGCCTACATTAACTCAACCATCCTGCAAAGAGGACCCATCGATCCTGAAGAAGTTAAACAAATCAAAATATATTTTAGATTCTTCAAAGTAGTCACCATTTGCCTTGATGACAGCACTCTCGGCATTATCTCAACAAGGAGTTCCCACATATGCCGAACACCCTGTTCTACTCAGCATACTCCAACCTCAGTCTCCAAATCTGTTTTTTCTGCAACTCATCCAAGCTTCCTGGGATCTGCACACTATATCTCCATGTGTAACAATACATATTCTGTCATTCATCCCCGGTTTCTCATCTGCTCTTTGTTTCCTCTGTGTCGCTCCAGGTGACTACCCCATGAATCTGTTTGAGAGAATACCAAGAGTGTGCAAAGCTGTCAAGGCAAAGGGTAGCTACTCTGAAGAATCTCAAATAAAAAAATGTTTTGTTTGTTTAACAATATTTTTTTACGACATTCCATGTGCTATTCCATAGTTTTGATGTCTTAGAACATAGTACAAATAAAGAAATCCTGCAATGACTAGGCGTGTCCAAACATTTGACAAGTACTGTAAATGTGCAGTGGCATTCACCCTCCTCTGCAGTTTTCCTATTTTGTTGCCTTACAACCTAGAATTACAATTGATATTTTGGGGGATTGTATCATTTGATTTAAACATGCTTACCACTTTAAAGATGCAAAATATGTTTTATTGGGAAAAACAAACTGAGGGTGCATGACTACTCACCGCTCAAAAGTCAATACTTTGTAGAGCCACTTTTTGCAGCAATTACAGCTGCAAGTCTCTTGGTATGTCAGGATAAGCTTGGCAAATCTAGCGACTGGGATATTTGCCCATTCTTCAAGGCAAAACTGCTCCAGCTCCTTCCAGTTGGATGGGTTCCGCTGGTGTACAGCAATCTTTAAGTCATACCAAAGATGCTCAGTTGGATTGAGGTCTGGGCTTTGACTAGGCCATTCCAAGACATTTAAATGTTTCCCCTTAAACCACTTGAGTGTTGCTTTAGCAGTATGCTTAGGGTCATTGTCCTGCTGGAAGGTGAACCTCCATCCCGGTCTCAAATCTCTGGAAGAAAAAAAGGTTTCCCTCAATTTCCCTGTATTTAGCGCCCTCCATCATTCCTACAATTCTGACCAGTTTCTCAGTCCCTGCCGTTGGAAAAACATCCCCACAGCAAGATGTTGCCAACACCACTTTTCTTTGTGGGAATGGTGTTCTCAGGGTGATAAGAGGTGTTGGGTTTGCGCCAGACTTTGCATTTCCCTTGAAGGCCAAAAAGCTAAATTTTTGTCTCATCTGACCAGAGTACCTTCATATGTATGGGGAGTTTCCCACATGCCTTTTGGCGAACACCAAACCTCTTTGCTTATTTCTTTCTTTAAGCAATGGCTTTTTTCTGGTCACTCTTCCGTAAAGCCCAGATCTGTGGAGTGTACGGCTTAAAATGGTCCTATGGACAGATATTCCAATCTCCGCTGTTGAGCTTTGCAGCACCTTCAGGGTTATCTTTGGTCTCTTTGTTGCCTCTCTAATTAATGCCCTCCTTGCCTGGTCCATGAGCTTTGGTGGGTGGCTATCTCTTTGCAGGTTTGTTGTGCCATGTTCTTTCTATCTTCTTTATAATGGATTTAATGGTGCTCTGTGGGATATTAAACGTTTCTAATATTGTTTTATAACCCAAACCTGATCTGTACTTCTCCACAATGTCGTCCCTGACCTGTTTGGAGAGCTCCTTGGTCTTCATGGTGCCGCTTGCTTGGTGGTGCCCCTTGCTTAGTGGTGTTGCGGACTCTGGGGCATTTCAGAACAGGCATATATATATATATATATATATATATATATATATACTGAGATCATGTGACAGATCATGTGACACTTAGATTGCACACAGGTGGACTTAATTTAGGTAATTGGTTGAAGTAGATCTTCATAGCAAAGCGCGTGAATACATATGCACGCACCACTTTACCTCTTGATTTTTTTTTTTTTTCTCAAATTTTGATTTTTTTTTGTATGTCCATTACATGAAATCCAAATAAAGATCAATTTATCATATAGCTTGTAATGCAACATAATAGGAAAAATGCCAAGGGGGGATGAATACTTTTGCAAGGCATTGTACATACTGTATATACCTCAATTTCCTCGTACCCCTGCATATCGACTCAGTACTGGTACCCCGTGTTTATAGCCAAATTTCGCTATGGTTTTAGTCATCAGTCTAATAGGAGGCAATATTGTAGTGTTCCACCCTAGAAAGCTATGACCTTTGTCCTTCACTTGGAACTGTTTATTTATGTTTCAGAAGAACAATTCTTTTTTACCCATATGAATTTTAACCCATACACAATAAAACATACAAATGATACAAAAAATACAAAAAATGGTCAATGAATAAGCCTTTGCATACTTTACAACATGTCCATATATAGTTATAATCTGTTTTTTGGAAAATCTACCCAAAACATTTCTGTAATGAATACTCAGGGAGAAAAAGGTGTTGATTCACACCCTGGGTGTGACAGGTGTTTATTTCACCTTCGCAGAAGGTAGGAATTGTGATCACAGGCAGGCAATGGTCATACACAGGTAGGTAAACAGGCAGCTGAAACAAAACTAAGACTGAAGACTATAACTGGTTCTCACAAACAAACTAGGAAAAGGCTTAGTAGAGTCAAAACGAACAATTTTATTTAACCTTTATTTAACCAGGTAGGCAAGTTGAGAACATGTTCTCATTTACAATTGGCCAAGATAAAGCAAAGCAGTTCGACACATACAACACAGAGTTACACATGGAGTAAAACAAACGTATAAATCAATAATACAGTAGAACAATAAGTCTATATACAATGTGAGCAAATTAGGTGAGATAAGGGTGGTAAAAAGGCAAAAAAGGCCATGGTCATTGTTTATTGTTTTAGAGTCACACACATTGCTATTTATGTGTTTGGCCTGATATGGTTCTCAATCAGAGGTAGCTGTCAATAGTTGTCCCTGATTGAGAACCATATTTAGGTAGCCTATTTTCTATTGTGTTTGGTGGGTGATTATTTTCTGCTCTGTGTTTGTATTTCACAGTTCAGGAGTGCTTTCGTTTCGTTCTCGTGTTTTGTTGTTTTTGTTCGAGTATTCGCTTTCATTAAAAGAGAATATGAATACTTACCACGCTGCACCTTGGTCCTCCTCTCTATCTCCCAATGAAGAGCGTTACAGAAACACCCACCACCAAAGGACCAAGCAGCGTGGTAATGGGCAGCAGCAGCAGCAGCGGCCGAAATCTCAGGACTCCTGGACATGGGAGGAGATTTTGAACGGAGAAGGACCCTGGGCACCGGCTGGAGAATATCGCCGCCCCAAAGCAGAGCTGGAGGCAGTGAGAGCTGAGCGGCAGTGGTATGAGCAGGCAGGACGGCAGCGCGGTTGGAAGCCCGAGCGGCAGCCCAAAAATGTATTGGGGTGGCACACGGGGAGTGTGGCTAGGTCAGGTAGGAGACCGGAGCCAACTCCCCGTGCTTACCGTGGAGAGAGAGGGACCGGGCAGGCACCGTGTTATGCCGTAAGGTGCACAGTGTCCCCGGTGCGCAGGCATAGCCCGGTGCGGTACATAGCAGCGCCTCGTATCGGCTGGGCAAGGTTGGGCACCGAGCCAGGTGCCATGAAGCCGGCTCAGCACATCTGGTCTCCAGTGCGTCTCCTCGGGCCGGGGTACATGGCACCAACCGTACGCATGCTGTCCCCGGTTCGCCAGCACAGCCCAGTATGGGCCATTCCACCTCGCCACAGTGGCCTGGCTTTGGGGAGCATTCAGCCAGGTAGGATTGGGCAGGCTCGGTGCTCGAGACCTCCAGTGCGCCTTCACGGTCTGGTCTATCCGGTGCCACCTCCACGCACCAGCACTCCGGTGGCAGCACCCCCGCACCAGGCTGTCTCTCCGTCTCCTCCCTACAGGTGCTCCTGCCTGTCCAGCACTGCCAGAGTCGCCCGTCTGTCCTGAGCTGCCAGAGTCGCCCGTCTGTCCTGAGCTGCCAGAGTCGCCCGTCTGTCCTGAGCTGCCAGAGTCGCCCGTCTGTCCTGAGCTGCCAGAGTCGCCCGTCTGTCCTGAGCTGCCAGAGTCGCCCGTCTGTCCTGACCTGCCAGAGCCGCCCGTCTGTCAGGAGCTGCCAGAGCCGCCTGTCAGTCAGGACCTGCCAGAGCCGCCTGTCAGCCAGGAGCTGCCACGTTCTGACCTTAGTTCTTTTGTTATGTCTTTGTTTTAGTATGGTCAGGGCGTGAGTTTGGTGGGCTGTCTATGTTAGTTTTTCTATGATATGCTATGTATGTGTTTGGACTGGTATGGTTCTCAATCAGAGGCAGCTGTCAATTGTTGTCCCTGATTGAGAACCATATTTAGGTAGCCTGTTTTCTATTGTGTTTGGTGGGTGATTATTTTCTTTTCTGTGTTTGTATTTCACCGTTCAGGACTGTTTGTTTCGTTCTCGTGTTTTGTTGTTTTTGTTCGAGTATTCGTTTTCATTAAAAGAGAACATGAATACTTACCACGCTGCACCTTGGTCCTCCTCTCTATCTCCCAATGACGAGCGTTACAGGATATCTCACAAGCTAATGTACCAGTATTTACACATCAACAGTAACACATCAATGGCTACATTCTGAGGTTAGCCTACTGTAACTATAAATTCCTTCTTATGCAATCATAGAAAGCGTGCATGTTCAAGAGAGCATGTAAAGGTCACAAGTCTTCACAATTGCTATAATAATCTGTGCAGAATCTTGAACAGCATTGATCACTTGCACTTTTAACATAATCTCAACTGCAATTCATGTAATTTGGTTGTGGTATTTTAGGAAGCACGGTGATAACACATTTTGTTGTTGTATTAAATACAAAATATCAGACATTGTATTCCCATTTTAAGTTTGATGTGTGTTTTAAATGGTTGAAATCATAGTGATAACACATGAAAATTCAACCAACTTCTGGTTGTCTTTTTGAGTGTGTGACTAAAGGTTGAAATCTCATTGATCAACATTGATTTTTTGCTCATTTTTGATCAAGGGTGACAGAGAGAAACCCGGCTCTATGTATTTTACTGTTATGTGACTCACTGACACCGCCCCCGGTTACAGGGGAATAAAGCAGCCCAATAGCTAACACACACAGGAACAAAAGATGAACATGGGGGTGAAAAGTGAGAAAGGTAGTAGTTCTGAAACAGGAGAAACAAAGGTGATGAATAGTACACAAAGCTTCAACTGATAGGACAAGTAGATCAATAAGGCTATTAACAAGGGAAGGACCATATAGAAATGTATATGCTACCTGCACATACTACAACACAGCTACACAAAGGCAGCATACAACATTAGTAACAACTACCTATGAAGAACAATATACACGTCACACAACTCACTTTGTGCTTGCACACCATCCCACATGTCCAGAAAGATGTTTTTGAATCTAGTTGTTGATGGGCCGAAATAGAGATGTTGATCTCTGTCACCTCTTGAGGGAGACAGCAAGTGTTGTGTGACCTGCAGAGTCAAGAGGATGGGCAGGACCCCTAGTAAACTCCCTAGCAACCTATCAAGACACTGTTCTCACAGGTCAGAGAGAGTTTGAGAGGCAGGCTTATGGAGTCAAGATCACATTCAAAGTAAAAAAGCAAGCAGAGATCTACCGCTCAGATTTTTTTGTTGAAAATAACTTAGAAAATGTAACATTAACCTAATAAAAACAGTCCTGTAGGAATGAGGTTTGTGCAGTAGGCCTAATACATTATCATCACAGCATATCTGCTATATGCCTGGCCTGCCAATGTTGTTCTTCTCTATATTATATTTCAGAACTCTATCTTTGATAACAAAATAAATCAGTTGATGTGGCACTTGTGAGGCACAGCTGAGCATAAATTTAAATAATTAGCAAATTTTTAATTTATTTTTATTTTACTAGACTGATGATACCTGCATCTCAAGGTCATGGTGCTTTCAAGACAACTGGGAACTCGGGAAAAACGACCTCAAATCATGACTTCAGTGAACTTCAGTTCGGAAAGTTAGAGCTCTAGAAAGATACCCGAGTTTACAAGTTGGATGACCGTTCAAAACTATTTTCCCCAGTTGGGGAATGTTGTTCCTATGACCAGAGAAAGTGAAATTCTCATTGATATTAAAATAAACACTATGAGCTGCTAATAATAATAAAAACGCAGGGCTATCAATACACTTGGCTACTCATTCTTTGCAGCTCCAGCACAAGTAGAAGTGGAGAAAAGAGCATTTTATGTTTTGCAATAGTAATAGTGTTGAATAAAAACAGTGTTGACAGTGCTGAATAAAACTTGTGGAAGCTGTAGGTAGTCAGGGTGACTTGAGCTACTTAATTGGCCAGCGCAGTAGGCACATTTGATTTAGTCACAGATATCCCCATCCACCAGCTATATGGAGTTTGTCTTCTCAGAGAAATTAAATGGTTCAAAATAGAACACTTTATCTGCCCAGTGTGCAGGGCTTCTGAATCAAGTGCACCTACCGTCAACAGCGCAACCCGAAAAAAACGAGCTCAAGACTTTTTGCCTTTATCGTTGGTTTTCTACAGAAATGTTTGGAGATGACTAGGAATGTCTTGAAGATTGACCAGTTGGTGACCACTCCCCTAGGACTCCCGGGCTCCAGTTGTGGGAGATGAGGAGTGGAGTGTGCCGCTCAGGGTTGTGAGGTGCTGATAATTCACTGGCTGGGTATTTGTAACAAAGGGTGCCAATAATTATGGACCTGACTGTTTGTCTAATTGGATACGTTGTTGTAGTTCTAAGGATGTAATGATCCTCAGTAATGTGTCTTCCAGGTTACAGGGCTATTTATGCAAATGTTCCAGTCAAGTGAGCAAAATGTGTTGAAAAGACGCCTTTTGATCCAGTTTTGCTTATTAGGAGTGTGTTTGATTTGACAGTTTGATATGTTTGTTGTAAAGCTAGCAGCTAAGGTCTTTCAAACCAGAAAAAAAGTAACTATAATGCCTGCATCATCATCCCATTCCAACACAGACAAGACCCTAACAGGAGATGTTCAAGGGTAACAGATTTTTGGGTTACATTTGCAGAATGGCATGGCTCCCATAATAATTGTATATTACATAAACCCAGAAATGTAAGTTCTTGGCCCTGGTCCATATCTTCATTTTCTTTATCTTTACTGTGCAGGCCACAGCCTGAGCTTCCAATGCCCAGTGACTCTACTGATGATAGATCTGTGGACCTCTGCATCCCAAATGGCACCCTATGTATGGGTCCTGGTCGAAAGTAGCTGACTATAACAGGAATAGGGTGCCATTTGAGATGCCACAGGAGAACATCTTACGTGACAGTCAAATGTCATGGGCTAGTCCTGTGAGGATAAACCACTGGGGGAAATCATAGTGTGACTGGATGATGACCTGATGACTTTATGTAACTTCACCTCCCTTCCCCTCACAAGGTTGCTAGAGTGTGTTGGTATGTACTATGGTTGTATTAGCCTAGTCTAATGTATCAACAGACATTGTATACTCAAAGTAGATTTCTCCATTACCACCTGTCATGGGATGCTAAGAGATCGAATGGAGGATCCGCTTGGATTTTTTAAAACACATTTCTTTTAAACGCACATGCGGTTGAAAACATCATGTCTTATTTTCTCTTATTTTGTACCATCATTTCATCTCAAACACAACATCACACTAGGACTTTAATGAGCTTTTTTTCACATAACTGCAGTCAGAAATTAAGCGACTATGTGAACCCAGCAATAGAATAAGCTTTAACCACAGGAACATTTAGAACAGAATGTCCCCTGACAATTAAATTAATGTTATTGGTAACATACACATATTTAGCAGATGTTATTGAAGGTGTAGCGAAATGCTTGTGTTCCTAGCTCCAACAGTGCAGTAGTATCAAACAATTCATAACATTACAAACAAATCTAAAAGTAATATAATGGAACTAAGAAATATATAAATATTAGATTGAGCAAATGTCGGAGTGGTATTATAACAATACAGTAGAATATTATACATTATATACATATGAGATGAGTAAAGTAGTATGCAAACATTATTAAAGTGGCCAGTGTTTCCAAGTCTATGAATAATAGGGCAGGAGCCTCTATGGTGCAGGGTTGCGTAACCGGGTGGAAGCCGTCTAGTCATGGCTAATGACATTGAGATAGAAGCTTTTTTTCAGACTCTCGGTCCCAGCTTTGATGCACCTGCAATGGCCTCACATTCTGGATGATAGATGGGCGAACAGGTTGTGGCTTGGGTGGTTGATGTCCTTGATGATATTGTTGGCCGTGTTGTGGGTGACCCAGGGCCCAGGGCCCTGAGCTTAATGATGAGCTTGGAGGGTACTATAGTGTAGAATGCTGAGCTATAGTCAATGAACAGCATTCTTACGTAGGTATTCATCTTGTCTAGATGGGATAGGGCAGTGTGCAGTGCGATGGCGATGGCATCGTCTGTGGTTCTATTGGGGCAGTAAGCAAATTGAAGTGGGTGTAGGGTGTCAGGTAAGGTAGAAGAGATATGATCCTTAACTAGCCACTCAAAGCATTTCATGATGAAAGAATAGAGTGCTACGGGACAATAGTAATTTAGTACAGTTACCTTTGCTTTCTTGGTTACAGGAACAATGGTGGACATCTTGAAGCAAGTGGGGACAGAAGACTGGGATAGGGAGAGATTCAATGTGTCTGTAAACACTCCAGCCAGCTGGTCTGCGCATGCTCTGAGGATGCGGCTCAGGAGGCCGTATGGACCGGTAGCCCTGCAAGGGTTAACACACTTAAATGTCATACTCACGCCGTCAAAGGCGAAGGACGGCCTTGGTAGCGGGCTGCTTCTGTGGCATCCTCAAAGCGGGTGAAGAAGGAGTGTAGCTAGTCCAGAAGCAAAAAGTTAGTGTCTGCGACATGGCTGGTATTCCCGTTGTAGTCCGTGATTGTTTGTAGACCAAAAGTTTGGACACACCTACTCATCAAATCTAATTTTATTCGTCACATACACATGTTTTGCAGATGTTATTGCAGGTGTAGCAAAATGCTCGTGTTTCTAGCCGCAACAGTGCAGTAATAGCTAACAATTCACAACAATACACACAATACCCACAACCTAAAAGTAAAATAATGCAATTACGTAATATATAAATATTAGGATGAGTAATAATGAGTGGGCCGTAAATGTCGAGTGATGAGTTTGGATTGGTCTGTCATATAGCACACGTCTGTCTATTGGAGCTGGTCAGTATGTCTAGGTAATTGTGTCGAATGTGGCTTTTTTTATGTATCATGTAGTAAAACTGTATAAACCTAATGTCAAGTTAAAGTGTATTGTTAGATAGCTAATATTAGCTGGCTGGCTCGCTAACTAATGTTATGTGTATGCTCTCCACTTTCTGGAGGACCGAAAGTGATAGCTAAAGAGATGGAGAAAACACCAGTCTGGATTACATCATCAAACTAAGGGCACCTATGCAAGGCATCAGACTGGAGACCATGATGTATACTGGTAAGAGAGTCTAGATTTATTTTCAGTTACAAATTTCACATTTTTTGACAGAAAGCGGTTTAATTTCAAGTGTACTGTTAGGTAGCTAACGTTAGCTGGCTGTGTCGCGAGCTAACATTATGTGCATGATCTTATTCTTCATATCTTAGACACATTTGCTTGACTAGTTATAGCCATAGAACCTGGTTGGTTAACTACCTGCAGATTCATGGAGGGTAGTAACGTCACGAGTTGTGATTATGGCTAGCTACAGTGCCTTGCAAAAGTATTCATCCCCCTTGGTGTTTTTCTTATTTTGTTGCATTACAACCTGTCATTTAAATAGATTTTTATTTGGATTTCATGTAATGGACATACACAAAATAGTCCAAATTGGTGAAATGAAATGAAAAAAAAAAACATCTTTCAGAATATTATAACAAATATTAAATGTAAAAATGGTGCGTGCATATGTATTCACCCCCATTGCTTTGAAACCCCTAAATAAGATGTGCTGCAACCAATTACATTTAGAAGGCATATAATTTGTTAAATAAAGTCCACCTGTGTGCAATCTAAGTGTCACGTGATCTGTCACATGACCTCAGTACATATATACCTGTTCTGAAAGGCCATAGAGTCAGCAACACCACTAAGCAAGGGGCACCACCAAGACAACTTTGCAAACAGAGGAAGATCTTCAAAAGGTAAGTTATTTAATTGCAATTTGTGATTTTGTGAAGCCTGTGCTGGTTGAAAAAGTATTTTGATGTGGGGCGCTGTCCTTTTTGAAATCTGACAACGCGGTTGGATAAAAACAAGAGGTTAAGATTTAAAATGATGTAAAATTATCTATTTTCATGAAGGTTTAATATTACGATTTTTGTATTTTGCGCTCTGCAATTACACTGGATGTTGTCGTAGGTGGACTGCTAGCGGTTCATCGCCTTAAGAAGTTTTAAGTGAGCTGTTCTCTCTCTCTTCGATGTCTGGAAGTAGCTGGTAAGTTTGCATAGAATGGTTGGATCAACCCTTAAAGAGATGGGTGGCGCTAAGGCTTAAGAGGGTCTGAACAATGCTGAATGAGTGAAGACAAAGAAGGGCTCTCCTATAGTAGTACCAAATCATTGAAGGACAGTTTTCACAAACGTGAGTTTACAAGTTGATCAACTTTCAAAGCAGAATTACTTCCCCATTGTTTCCTCAAATGCAGTGTATGATATATAATTTTGAAGCTCTGAGTCTACTTTTATCCAACGTAAAAAAACAGAAATTCTAATGTTGCTACATAAAACCGAATCCAGCTCGTGAGTCACATATGGAATCATGTTGTAAGCAAAAAAAGTGTTAAACAAATCAAAATAAGTGTGCCTTGAATTCTAAATAAATCACAAACCGTGTCAGCAGCAAAGGAACCCCACAGCATCACACGTCCTGACACATGCAAATATCATTCTTTCACCTACTTTGCATCCTTCAAAGACACAGCGGTTGGAACCAAAAATTCTCACATTTTGACTCATCAAAGGACAGATTTCCCCCTGTCTAATGTCCACTGCTCATGTTTCTTGGCCCAAGCAAGTCTCTGCATATTAGTTTCTTTGCAGCAATTTGACCATGATGGCCTGATTCACGCAGTCTTCTCTAAACAGTTGATGTTGAGATATGTCTGTTACTTGAACTCTGTGAAGCATTTATTTGGTATGCAATTTCTGAGGATGGTAACTCTATCCTCTGCAGCAAAGGTAACTTTGGGTCTTCCTTTCCTGTGGCAGTCCTCATGAGAACCAGTTTTATCATAGCGCTTGATGGTTTTTGTGACTGCACTTGAAGAAACTTTCAAAGTTCTTAACATTTTTCCGGATTGTCTGACCTTCATGTTGTCACGTTCGTCGTAATGATGAGACCAAGGCGCAGCGTGAGAAGCGAACATAACTCTTTAATTAAAGAGAGAACACTGAACAGAACAACAAAATGAACCGTGACGCAATATGGCTAGTGCAGAACAGGCAATATAGGAAATTGGCTACCTAAATATGGTTCCCAATCAGAGACAACGATAAACAGCTGCCTCTGATTGAGAACCAATCTAGGCAACCATAGACATATAAACACCTAGACAAGAAAACCCTAGACAATACAAAAACTAAACAAACAAGCATTGTCACACCCTGACCTAACCAAATAATAAAGAAAACAAAGATAACTAAGGTCAGGGCGTGACACATGTCCTAAAGTATTGATGGACTGTCATTTATCTTTGCTTATTTGATCTGTTCTTGCTATAATATGGACTTGATCTTTTACCAAATAGGGCTATCTTCTGTATACTACCCCACCTTGTCACAACACAACTGATTGGCTCAAACACATTAAGAAGGAAAGAAATTCCACACATTAATGTTTAACAAGGCACACCTGTTAACTGAAATGCATTCCAGGTGACTACCTCATGAAGCTGGTTGAGAGAATGCTAAGAGTGTGCAAAGCTGTCATCAAGGCAAATGGTGGCTATTTTGAAGAATCCCAAATATAAAATATATTTTGATTTGTTGAACACTTTTTTGCTTACGACATGATTCCATATGTGTAGTTTCATAGTTTTGATGTCTTCACTACTATTCTACAATGTAGAAAATAGTAAAAATAAAGAAAGTCCCTGGAATGAGCATTTAACTTAAGTAATGTACAGCTTCCCAAAAACTGTACATCAAATTATGACAGCATTTGTCTTATTTTACCACAATGACATCCATTCAAAAGATAATTAATCCGTCCTTTTGAATGTGGTTACCAAAGATACCAGCACACACAATAATTACACACTGCCTTTCACTTACAGATATGATGTATTGCAGTTTAAAAAATGGGGTTATTGTCACCCCTCATTGCTCAATTTAAGAGAGTCTTACTCGTGCTTACACAAAGGGAGGCTGCTGGAAACCTTTTAGTTAGTGTTGCTCAGGGATTTTAAAGCTTTGAAAAACACCACAAATCAATGTCATACTATTATTGTAGCTCTACAGTATGGCTAATAACGCATGTAAAAGCGTCACTCCATCTAACACATACACAATGCATGCCCAGATACCTCACACCCACACACAAGCCTTGTGTTGGTCCTGGTATCAAGCTAATCATAATCCAAGATAGTCTGCAGCCTGGGGTTAGTTTGATGTTTGCATTTACAAACACCTCTGAAGGGGAGTTTTAAGGTGAATCCATTATTCAGACAGCCCAAGGACTAAGCTTCCTTCACTATTTATTTCCTGAGTGGGTTGAGAAATAAACAGGCCTGAAAACATATTTTGCTCATTAGCAACAACAGGGAGTAGCCACCTGAGAGGGTATTTCATGAAGCTGCTTTAAGGTTTAACTCGTCTTATTATCAGGCAATTGTTTTCAATAACTGACCTTTCAGGATTTATACAGACATGCATCATTGCCATGATGATGGCGATGGTAATTTATCCAGGAACCAGAATCCAACCTCACTAGGTGTGCTAAGAAGGAATGACCCTCAAGTGTAGATAGTCTATGCATGCAAGAAATTATGGGTCGAATGCAACCAACAGGCAGAATTTAGCGCTGTGCTGCAGATGAGCGATGAATTTCTTAAAATGCTACTAACAAACCCACAAGAATAAACCACCTGTTGTTACAGTGTCAGGTGATTATGATCCCAGACAACGTTTAGGTTCTCTTCTCCCGCCCCCGGTGACATTTTTACCTATCAGGAACACTGAAAATTGCAACGCTGGTAAGTTATCTAAAAAAGACTACTTATCGTAAAAAAATGATTATATGTCAACATACTGTCAACATACTGTAATTAGAATATACACTGAATGTATCCTCCCTTTCGCCCCCAGAGCAGCCTCAATTTGTCGGGGCATGGACTCTACAAGGTGTCGAAAGCGTTCCATAGGGATGCTGGCCTATGTTGACTCGGATCCTTCCAACAGTTGTGTCAAGTTGGCTGGATGTTCTTTGGGTGGTGGACTATTCTTGATACACATCGGAAAATGTTGAGCTTGAAACAACAAACAGCGTTGCAGTCTTGACACAAACTGGTGCGCCTGTCACCTACTACCATACCCCGTTCAAATGCACGTCCATTCACCCTCTGAATGATACACATACACAATCCATGTCTCAATTGTCTCAAAGTTTCAAAAAGCTCTGTAGCAGGAGAGCTAGTACTAATATTGGGACCTTGACAAACTTAACAGTGAGTGAGTGATGACCATGAAATAATGCAAAACTGATGGCTATAGCTATGTTCTACATGTATATTATTCTTCTGGCCTTTATCTAGCCATATTTGAAATATTTTTTCTTGCCTCGCTGGCTTGCTAGATCCTCTGATCACATCTGCAATGTTGTACAGTAGACAATAACCATCTGATTATGTTAGCATTTGTTAACTTGCATGTGATCACATCCACTGCTAGGTAAACAAAGAGGTGTCTGATGATAAACTACATGCCAAAAAATGCCATGACACGGCCGGGACATGCACTGTAAACTCCAAGGAATTTTTAACTCAAATATTTATAGTAAGTGGAACTCAAAGTGAATGAAAAGTCATTATTACTGACTCAAAACTATGCAATGAGAAGTCACATCATCATTTAAAAAAAAGTTGACATAACAAATTAATAACAAATTTAGTAAGATTCTTTGCATCCGTTACTGAAATGGTGGCTCCAGTTCATAGCTTTGGCAGTCATTATGAATGCAGGATGCGGACGATTAAACATTTAAACTGTTGCATAGCCTAACACTGGCTGGATTACAATAGGATTTACACATCACTTTGCAAGCGAGCATCATATGACTTGCAAATATGACTTGCAAAATTCCTGGAAATCCTTCAACAAGGATTCTTGAAAAACTGGGAATTTTACTTGCAGGCCAGATTTAGCCTATAAATCATGACTTTGTGGCCACTGTATTAGGCGAAGCTTTGCCCCAAAATAGGGCCTCATGAGATATAAAATGTATTATCGTTAAAAAAAACATATTATACTAATACTATTCGCCTAGGAACTCACTTTGTTCAGGACAAAAGGAATGAAAATGAATGAATTCAACAACTATGTCTCTGTCACTAACAAATACAGTCACGTATCCTCTACAAATCACTTGAAAAGCCAAGACAGACTGGGAAACGATATTGGAAGCATAGCTTAGTGCGCTGTAAAACCGAATATGTTCTGGCTACTCAAACATTTTGAGGAAACTGACTACCTAAAAAAACGAGTTACGAAACAAATAGCTGAAATGAACAGTACTACCTTTTATATGAGAAATACAAATGTACTTTTTTTGAGTAATGTATACTTACATTTAATGTCCCCACCAAGCCATGTTTCCAATATTTTCCCAGTGTGCCTTGCCTTTTCGATTGAATTGTAGAGTTACCACCCATAACTGTCTTTGATGGCGACAGAGACATACTTGTTCGCTTTCACGAAGTGGGTTCATAGGTAAATATTATCAATATGAACCATTACATACAGTGTATTTGGAAAGTATTCAGACCTCTTGACTTTTTCCAAGTTTTGTTATTTACAGCCTTATTTAAAAATTCATAAAATACATATGTTTTGCATCAATCTACACACAATACCTCATAATGACAAAGCAAAAACAGGTGTTTTTGAACTGAAATATGACATTTACATAAGTATTCAGACACTTTACTCAGTACTTTGTTGAAGCACCTTTGTGGTGTGCTTTGGCTAGTTGTCCTGTTGGAAGGTAAATGTTTGCCCCTGTCTTAGGTCCTGAGCGCTCTGGAGCAGATTTTCATCAATTTCTCTGTACCACAGTTGACAGCGCATGTCAGAACAAAAACCAAGCTATGAGGTCAAAGAAATTGTCCTTTGCGCTCTTGGAAAGGACTGTGTCGAGGCACAGATCTGGGGAAGGGCACCAAAACATTTCTGCATTGAGGGTCCCCAAGAACACAGTGGCCTCCATCATTCTTAAATGTGAGAAGTCTGAAACCACCAAGACTCTTCTTAGAGCTGGCCGCCCGGCCAAACTGAGCAATTGGGGGAGAAGGGTCTTGGTCAGGGAGGTGACCAAGAAGCCGATGGTCACTCGGACAGAGTTCCTCTGTGGAGATGGGAGAACCTTCCAGAAGGTCAGCCATCTCTGAAGCACTCCACCAATCAAGCGTTTATGGTAGAGTGGCAAGATGGAAAACACTCCTCAGTAAAAGGCAACTAAAGGACTCTTAGACCATCAGAAACAAGATTGTCTGGTCAGATGAAACCAAGATTAAACTCTTTGGCCTGAATGCCAAGCGTCACATCTGGAGGAGACCTGGCACAATCCCGACGTTGAAGAATGGTGGTGGCAGCATCATGGTGTGGGGATGTTTTTCAGCGGCAGGGACTGGGAGTCTCATCAGAATCGAGGGAAAGATGAATGGAGCTAAGTACTGAGGTCCTTGATGCAAACCTGATCCAGAGCGATCAGGACCTCAGACATGGGTGAAGGTTCACCTTCGAACAGGACAACAACCCTAAGCACACAGCCATTTACTTATGTAAATGGGATATTTCCATTGTTTGTTTGTTTGTTTTTGTTTTTACATTTGTTAACATTTCTAAAAGCCTTATACAGTGGTCTGAAAATAGTACACAGGCCACATCAGGCTTGCAAGTAGAGTAGCAAAATTCCAAACTTAAAAAAAATGTTTCCAGTCATCTTCCAACCGTGATTTCTGGGAAACCTTGGAAATGTACCAGAAATGTGCAACTTTAACTGTAAATTCTTATTTACAATGACGGCCTAGGAGCAGTGCCTTGTTCAGGGGCAGACGACAGATTTTTATCTCAATTGAGGTAGTATGTAGATGAACGTATAGTTAAAATTTACTATTCATTTGTGATAAAAAGAGAGTAGCAGCATGACCGTGTGGCGCAAATTACTGTTTGATTTGAGAAGAGCTTTTGTCCGTTCAAGTCAAGGGCCATAAACCGGTGCATCAAAGTTCAGGTTAAAGTGCTACTGAAGTTGTTTTTTTGGGGTAGCTGTATATTACTTAAGTACAATACCAGTCAAAATGTTGGACACACTCACTCATTCAAGGGTTTTTCTTTATTTTTACTATTTTCAACATTGTAGAATAATAAGTGAAGACATCAACACTGTGAAATAACACATATAGAATAATGTAGTAACCAAAAAAGTGTTAGCCACCCTTTGTATGATGACAGCTTTGCACGCTCTTGGCATCACACAGTGTTCAAAAAATTAGGAACACCTGTTCTTTCCATGACATAGACTGACCAGGTTAACTTCCGGCGCCGACAGAGATGGCCGCCTCGCTTCGCGTTCCTAGGAAACTATGCAGTTTTTTGTTTTTTTACGTGTTATTTCCTACATTAGTACCCCAGGTCATCTTAGGTTTCATTACATACAGTCGAGAAGAACTACTGAATATAAGATCAGCGTCAACTCACCATCAGTACGACCAAGAATATGTTTTCCGCGACGCGGATCCTGTGTTCTGCCTTACAAACAGGACAACGGAATGGATCGCATGCAGCGACCCAAGAAAACGACTCCGAAAAAGAGGGAAACGTAGCGGTCTTCTGGTCAGACTCCGGACAAGGGCACATCGCGCACCACTCCCCAGCATTCTTCTTGCCAATGTCCAGTCTCTTGACAACAAGGTTGATGAAATCCGAGCAAGGGTAGCATTCCAGAGGGACATCAGAGACTGCAATGTTCTCTGCTTCACGGAAACATGGCTTACTGGGAAGACGCTATCCGATGCGGTGCAGCCAACGGGTTTCTCCACGCATCGCGCCGACAGAAACAAACATCTTTCTGGTAAGAAGAGCGGCGGGGGCGTATGCCTCATGACTAACGAGACATGGTGTGATGAAGGAAACATACAGGAACTCAAATCCTTCTGTTCACCTGATTTAGAATTCCTCACAATCAAATGTAGACCGCATTATCTTCCAAGAGAATTCTCTTCGATTATAATCACAGCCGTATATATCCCCCAAGCAGACACATCGATGGCTCTGAACGAACTTTATTTAACTCTTTGCAAACTGGAAACCATTTATCCGGAGGCTGCATTCATTGTAGCTGGGGATTTTAACAAAGCTAATTTTATCAGCATATCGATTGCGCAACCAGGGGTGGTAAAACCTTGGATCATTGTTACTCTAACTTCCGCGACGCATATAAGGCCCTGCCCATCCCCCTTTCGGAAAAGCTGACCACGACTCCATTTTGTTGATCCCTGCCTACAGGCAGAAACTTAAACAAGAGGCTCCCACGCTGAGGTCTGTCCAACGCTGGTCAGACCAAGCTGACTCCACACTCCAAGACTGCTTCCATCACGTGGACTGGGACATGTTTCGTATTGCGTCAGATGAAAATATTGACGAATACGCTGATTCGGTGTGCGAGTTCATTAGAACGTGCGTCGAAGATGTCGTTCCCATAGCAACGATAAAAACATTCCCAAACCAGAAACCGTGGATTGATGGCAGCATTCGCGTGAAACTGAAAGCGCGAACCACTGCTTTTAATCAGGGCAAGGTGTCTGGTAACATGTCCGAATATAAACAATGCAGCTATTCCCTCCGCAAGGCTATTAAACAAGCTAAGCGTCAGTACAGAGACAAAGTGGAATCTCAATTCAATGGCTCAGACACAAGAGGCATGTGGCAGGGTCTACAGTCAATCACGGACTACAAGAAGAAACCCAGCCCAGTCACGGACCAGGATGTCTTGCTCCCAGGCAGACTAAATAATAATACAGTGCCACTGACACGGCCTGCAACGAAAACATGCGGTCTCTCCTTCACTGCAGCCGAGGTGAGTAAGACATTTAAACGTGTTAACCCTCGCAAGGCTGCAGGCCCAGACGGCATCCCCAGCCGCGCCCTCAGAGCATGCGCAGACCAGCTGGCCGGTGTGTTTACGGACATATTCAATCAATCCCTATACCAGTCTGCTGTTCCCACATGCTTCAAGAGGGCCACCATTGTTCCTGTTCCCAAGAAAGCTAAGGTAACTGAGCTAAACGACTACCGCCCCGTAGCACTCACTTCCGTCATCATGAAGTGCTTTGAGAGACTAGTCAAGGACCATATCACCTCCACCCTACCTGACACCCTAGACCCACTCCAATTTGCTTACCGCCCAAATAGGTCCACAGACGATGCAATCTCAACCACACTGCACACTGCCCTAACCCACCTGGACAAGAGGAATACCTATGTGAGAATGCTGTTCATCGACTACAGCTCGGCATTCAACACCATAGTACCCTCCAAGCTCGTCATCAAGCTCGAGACCCTGGGTCTCGACCTCGCCCTGTGCAACTGGGTACTGGACTTCCTGACGGGCCGCCCCCAGGTGGTGAGGGTAGGCAACAACATCTCTCTCCCGCTGATCCTCAACACGGGGGCCCCACAAGGGTGCGTTCTGAGCCCTCTCCTGTACTCCCTGTTCACCCACGACTGCGTGGCCACGCACGCCTCCAACTCAATCATCAAGTTTGCGGACGACACAACAGTGGTAGGCTTGATTACCAACAACGACGAGACGGCCTACAGGGAGGAGGTGAGGGCCCTCGGAGTGTGGTGTCAGGAAAATAACCTCACACTCAACGTCAACAAAACTAAGGAGATGATTGTGGACTTCAGGAAACAGCAGAGGGAACACCCCCTATCCACATCGATGGAACAGTAGTGGAGAGGGTAGCAAGTTTTAAGTTCCTCGGCATACACATCACAGACAAACTGAATTGGTCCACTCACACTGACAGCGTCGTGAAGAAGGCGCAGCAGCGCCTCTTCAACCTCAGGAGGCTGAAGAAATTCGGCTTGTCACCAAAAGCACTCACAAACTTCTACAGATGCACAATCGAGAGCATCCTGGCGGGCTGTATCACCGCCTGGTACGGCAACTGCTCCGCCCTCAACCGTAAGGCTCTCCAGAGGGTAGTGAGGTCTGCACAACGCATCACCGGGGGCAAACTACCTGCCCTCCAGGACACCTACACCACCCGATGTTACAGGAAGGCCATAAAGATCATCAAGGACATCAACCACCCGAACCACTGCCTGTTCACCCCGCTATCATCCAGAAGGCGAGGTCAGTACAGGTGCATCAAAGCTGGGACTGAGAGACTGAAAAACAGCTTCTATCTCAAGGCTATCAGACTGTTAAACAGCCACCATTGAGTGGCTGCTGCCAACACACTGTCATTGACACTGACCCAACTCCAGCCACTTTAATAATGGGAATTGATGGGAAATGATGTAAATATATCACTAGCCACTTTAAACAATGATACCTTATATAATGTTACTTACCCTACATTATTCATCTCATATGCATACGTATATACTGTACTCTACATCATCGACTGCATCCTTATGTAATACATGTATCACTAGCCACTTTAACTATGCCACTTTGTTTACTTTGTCTACATACTCATCTCATATGTATATACTGTACTCGATACCATCTACTGTATGCTGCTCTGTACCATCACTCACTCATATATCCTTATGTACATATTCTTTATCCCCTTACACTGTGTATAATACAGTAGTTTTAGAATTGTTAGTTAGATTACTTGTTGGTTATCACTGCATTGTCGGAACTAGAAGCACAAGCATTTCGCTACACTTGCATTAACATCTGCTAACCATGTGTATGTGACAAATAAAATTTGATTTGATTTGAACGCTACGATCCCTTATTGATGTCACCTGTTAAATTCTCTTCAATCTGCGTAGATGAAGGAGAGGAGACAGGTTAAAGAAGGATCTTTAAGCCTTGAAACAATTGAGACATACATAGATTGTGTGTGTGTGTGTGCCATTCGGAGAGAGAATGGGCAACACAAAATATTTAAGTACCTTTGAGCGGGGTATGGTAGTAGATGCCAGGCGCACTGGTTTCAGTGTGCCAAGAACTGCAATGTTGATGCAATTTTTACAGTGAACAGATTCCTATGTGTGTCAAGAACGGTTTACCATCCAAAGGACATCCAACCAACTTGACACAATTCTGGGAAGCACTGGAGTCAACATGGGCCAGAATCTCACTGGAACACTTTCGATACCTTGTAGAGTCCATGCCCCGACAAATTGAGGCTGTTCTGAAGGCAAAAGGGGGTGCAACTCAATATTAGGAAGGTATTCCTAATGTTTTGTATAGTGTAGCACATATTACTGGATGGTTGCATTTTCCAAGAAAGGTCCCTTTGTAATGTCACCATCTCCTTAAAAGAAAAACTGTTTCCCAAATCACACCTACAATAATATCTCCTAATATGTATTCCTCTTCTTTTGACAGGGAAACACAGGGAATACTTTTATTTTTTTATTTAACTAGGCAAATTCTTATTTACAATGACGGCCTACCCCAGCCAAACCCTAACCCGGACAACGCTGGGCCAATTGTGCGCCTCCCTATGGGACTCACAATCACGGGCCGGTTGTGAATCAGCCTGGAATCGAACCAGGGTCTGTAGTGACGCCTCTAGCACTGCAATGCGGTGCTTTAGACTGCTGCGCCACTCGGGAGCCCAAAACTTGTGAAGCTAACTTGCTTATATGCTGTGCTAATGTAAGGCGAGGAAAAGCTAGATGAGCCAACCAAACTTCTCTCTTCGATGAGAGCACAAGCACTCCCCAGTGTGCCATTTGGGACACAGACTTGCATTTCAGTCAGGTGTAGATGTTAGCTATTTTAAGCCATTGGTTTACTCAAACAATAATCAACAGGTGTTGAACAGTCTGAGAAATATATTGCTTGCTAGGTCGTGGCTTCATTCCAAATACAACCTGTCTCAATTCTCTCTCTCTCTCTCATATATATATATAAATCTCTCTCTCTCTCTACTTTCTCTCCCCCACCCCCATTTCTCACTCTCTCTCTTTTCTTCTCCCCCTTTCTCTCCACCCATCTCTCCACATTTGCCTTTGCGGAAAATAGTCAATATAATTATGGATATACTGTAGCTGCAGGAGATTCATCAACTTGTTGTTTGAGAGCTGGAAGACACTGTGCCATAGGCAGAGGAAACAACTGTATGATGTTGTTGTTCGGTTCCAAGACAACAATAACCAAGGCTGTGTCATAAATGACACTGCATATTGCCTATAGTGCACTACTTTTGACCAAGGCCCATATGGTGTCCTCATTAATTCACATAGAAGTATCCCACTTCACTGTGGCAGACAATATACGTTAGAGGTATGCCATGCTAATGTAAGGCGAGGATAAGCTAGATGAGCCAGACAAACGTCTCTCTTTGATGAGAGCCCAAGCACTCCTTCAGTGTTTCCCCAGGTCAAGTATGCAGACATTTGCCCATCTCCAGTCAGAACTGAACCTGCCTGAACATTTTCCCCCTGGCACATTTTCCGGCTGGCGTCCTTTGTTGGCGTCCTTTACCTTCTTTGTTGTTTTCCTTCCAAATAATATGTTTATTATGTTATGTTATCATAATAGTTTCTGTATACCGTGGTATGTTGTTTCTACTGTAGCACACCATATCTATGCAGTAGCAGTGTATGTGTGTGATATCACTGAGGAAGCCAGGCCAGTAAAAAAGCCAAATTACAAACTATGTTGTGATATTTGCATTGGTTGCTCTTTAATCCCTTCGTTCATTCGCCACTGTGATGTTCAATAAGGCTGTGACAACAAAAATACACTGCTCAAAAGAATAAAGGGAACACTAAAATAATAGTCAAAATGAGGCTCAGTAGTGTGTGTGGCCTCCACGTGCCTGTATGACCTCCCTACAACGCCTGGGCATGCTCCTGATGAGGTGGCGGATGGTCTCCTGAGGGATCTCCTCCCAGACCTGGACTAAAGCATCCGCCAACTCCTGGACAGTCTGTGGTGCAACGTGGCGTTGGTGGATGGAGCGAGACATGATGTCCCAGATGTGCTCAATTGGATTCGGGTCTGGGGAACGGGCGGACCAGTCCATAGCATCAATGCCTTCTACTTGCAGGAACTGCTGACACACTCCAGCCACATGAGGTCTAGCATTGTCTTGCATTAGGAGGAACCCAGGGCCAACCGCACCAGCATATGGTCTCACAAGGGGTCTGAGGATCTCATCTCGGTACCTAATGGCAGTCAGGCTTCCTCTGGCGAGCACATGGAGGGCTGTGTGGCCCCCCAAAGAAATGCCATCCCACACCATGACTGACCCACTGCCAAACCGGTCATGCTGGAGGATGTTGCAAGCAGCAGAACGTTCTCCACGGCGTCTCCAAACTCTGTCACGTCTGTCACATGTGCTCAGTGTGAACCTGCTTTCATCTGTGAAGAGCACAGGGCGCCAGTGGCGAATTTGCCAATCTTGGTGTTCTCTGGCAAATCCCAAATGCCCTGCACGGTGTTGGGCTGTAAGCACAACCCTCACCTGTGGACGTCGGGCCCTCATACCACCCTCATGGAGTCTGTTGCTGACCGTTTGAGCAGACACATGCACATTTGTGGCCTGCTGGAGGTCATTTTGCAGGCCTCTGGCAGTGCTCCTCCTGGTCCTCCTTGCACAAAGGCGGAGGTAGTGGTCCTGCTGCTGGGTTGTTGCCCTCCTACGGTCTCCTCCACGTCTCCTGATATACTGGCCTGTCTCCTGGTAGCGCCTCCATGCTCTGGACACTACGCTGACAGACACAGCAAACCTTCTTGCCACAGCTCGCATTGATGTGCCATCCTGGATGAGCTGCACTACCTGAGCCACTTGTGTGGGTTGTAGACTCCGTGTCATGCTACCACTAGAGTGAAAGCACCGCCAGCATTCAAAAGTGCCTAAAACATCAGACAGGAAGCATAGGAACTGAGAAGTGGTCTGTGGTCACCACCTGCAGAACCACTCCTTTATTGGGGGTGTCTTGCTAATTGCCTATAATTTCCACCTGTTGTCTATTCCATTTCCACAACAGCATGTGAAATGTATTGTCAATCAGTGTTGCTTCCTAAGTGGACAGTTTGATTTCACAGAAGTGTGATTGACTTGGAGTTCCATTGTGTTGTTTAAGTGTTTCCTTTATTTTTTTGAGCAGTGTACATTAGTCACACAGTGGAGGGATAAATTCAACTACACAAACGTTTGTTTCATCAAAAAAGCCGGAGACAAACATCTGTCCTGTGAAGTCCACAAAGCAAATATTGTATGTAACAAACAGTTCTACGACCTGCAGCATGGTCCAGCAAGTTAATGTTTTTAACAGTTTACTAAACAACTAGTGATTTAGAACCACAGAGTTACCTTAAATCAGCACAAAGGCAACAGGAGCACTGCCTCCGCTATTACAGCACCACTTCAATAAACATTTAAACATCATAAAATCAACAAGGCTATATATGCTTAGTTTAATACACTGAAAAAAATTAAATATACCAAAAACAATTTAGTCCAATCAATGTTTCTAAATATCATGTGGCTAATGGTACTGATTTCTGTGTGTGTGTGTGTGTGTGTGTGTGTGTGTGTGCACAAAACAAAAATATTGACTCGCACTACTTTTAGTTTTTGTTGTCGTAACCTACTTAGCTTACGTGCTTGCTAGCCTAACTTTCTTGCATGGGCAACAGCTAAGTTAACTTCTTGCGTCGAGCCATCCCGGATCCGGTATCGTGACTACAGCCTCAAGCTCATTACCATAACGCAACGTTAACTATTCATGAAAATCGCAAATGAAATGAAATTAATCTATTTGCTCTCAAGCTTAGCCTTTTGTTAACAACACTGTCATCTCAGATTTTCAAAATATGCTTTTGAACCATAGCTAAACAAGCATTTGTGTAACAGTATTGATAGACTAGCATAGTATTATGCCTCTCTTTCACCATGCAACATTTTCCACAAAAACCAGAAAATAATTCAAATAAAATCATTTACCTTTGAAGAACTTCAGATGTTTTCAATGAGGAGACTCTGTTAGATAGCAAATGTTCCGTTTTTACAAAAAATATTATTTGTGTCGACTAATCGCTCCGTTTTGTTCATCACGTTTGGGTAAGGAAAAAAAATGCAAACTTTTTTCCAAATTAACTCCATAATATCGACAGAAACATGGCAAACCGATGTTTAGAATCAATCCTCAAGGTGTTTTTCACATATCTATCGACGATAAAATCCATCGTGGCAGTTTACTTTCTCTTCTGAAGAAATGGAACGCGCATGGACCTACAGATTACGCACACAGGACACCGGGCGGGACACCAGGTAAATGTAGTCTCTTATGGTCAATCTTCCAATGATATGCCTACAAACACATCACAATGCTGCAGACACCTCGGGGAATAGACAGAAAGCGCAGGCTCATTCCTGGCGCATTCACAGCCATATAAGGAGACATTGGAACACAGCGCCTTCAGAATCTGGGGCATTTCCTGTATGAAACTTCATCTTGGTTTCGCCTGTAGCATTAGTTCTGGGGCACTCATAGATAATATCTTTGCAGTTTTGGAGACGTCAGAGTTTTGTCTTTCCAAGGCTGTCAATTCCATGCATAGTCGAGCATCTTTTCATGACAAGATATTGCGCTTAAAACGGGCACGTCTTTTTATCCAATAATGACATAGCGCCCCCATAGGTTGAAGAGGTTAACTAGGTACATATAGGCTACATATAGGCTTCAATCGTCTCTGGCCAGTGGGACAATATATTAATGTATGGTTAGATCTCAATAATTGGACTGTACAGAGAATTAAGTCAAACCCAAATCCCCATCTCCATTCATGACATAAGAAAGGTCCGATTTATCAACACAAGCAGACCAGAGAAAGACACATTTTTCTGACAATGATGACATTTAGCTTAGGATGTGATTTGATTTGTGTGAAAACTAATCTGAACTTGCCTCCCTTTCCTGCGCCTTGACAACCCACAGTTGAGCTCAGCTCAACACTGATTGGGAGGCCAAATGCTTGCTGGCATCATTCAAATCAAATGCTATGGCGGCAACATCTCATACTCTTTTGCTCCAGACAGCATCAGATACATGTGTTACACATACAGAGATAGAGGGGCGCTGTTTTCCTCGCTCTGATTATTTCTACTTTGAGATTCAGCCACATGCGAATAGACAGAAAATTCTGAAAACACAGAGAGACGAAAGAGACATTATTTTATAATTTAAATGTTTTTATAGGTGAAATATTTGGGGAAGCTTGGCTTCCCTTGGCATCCATGAATACATGCCACCTTATCCACCTATCCTCCCCATGCTAGATTACGCAGAAGTAATTTATAGATTGGCAGGTAAAGGTGCTCTTGGGCGGATAGATGTTATTTACATTCAGCCATCAGATTTGCCACCAATGCTCCTCATAGGACAAATCACTCTATACTCCTGTGTAAACTGGCCATCTCTATATACCCACCGCAAGACCCACTGGTTGATGTTTATTTATAAAAACCCTCTTAGGCCTCAATCCCCCTATCTGAGATGCCTACTGCAACCCTCATCCTCCACATACAACACCCATTCTGCCAGTCAGAATCTGTTAAATATTCCCAACGCACACACATCACTTGGTCACTCCTCTTTTCAATTCACTGCAGGTAGAGACTGGAATAAGCTGCAAAAAACTCCAAGTGGACAGTTTGAGTCTTTGAATGTAGAGATGGAGATGAATCATGGACACTCCTACTGACACTTGTGGCTGCTTCGCGTGATGTATTGTTGTCTCTACCTTTTTCCTCTTTGCGCTGTTGTCTATGCCTACTTTGTGCTGCTACCATGTTGTTCTGCTGCCATGTTGTGCTGCCATGTTGTGTTGTTGTCTTAGGTCTCTCTTCATGTAGTGTTGTGGTGTCCCTCTTGTCATCTGTCACGCCCTGACTGTAGAGAGCTTTATTATATGTCTCTATTTTGGTTTGGTCAGGGTGTGATTTGGGTGGGCATTCTATGTCCCTTTTTCTATGATTTGTGTTTAGCCGGGTGTGGTTCTCAATCAGAGGCAGCTGTCTATCGTTGTCTCGGATTGAGAACCATACTTAGGTAGCCTTTTTTCCCCACCTGTATTTGTGGGTAGTTGTCCATGTATAGTTGCCTGTGAGCACCACATTGGCGTTTCGGTGTGATGTTTATTCTTTTGTTGGCGGCATCTTATAATAAAGAAGTATGTACGCTCACAACCCTGCACTTTGGTCCGCTGATTCCACCTTAGACGATCTTGACATCATGTGTGTTTTGTCCTACATTTTTATTTTTAATCCCCTGTCCCCGCAGGAGGCATTTTGCCTCTTGGTAGGCCGTCATTGTAAATAACAATTGTAATTGCCTAGTTAAATAAAGGTTATATTAAAAAAAAGTAAGGAGCATAATGTATTCTGTGTGTATTCCTTTATAACTGCGGACACGTAAGGTACTAATGTGATAAACTTTATGGTCTTGTACTCATTTGTGCTTATGTAGCTAGATACATCATTTTTTAGCTCTGTAAAACAATGCTAATGGCATCAGAGAACTATTAGCTTGTGTTGTATCCTTTGAAGCTGCCCTGGCCTTATGATGACTATGGCCTGTATATTAATCTGGCCTGTTTAGCATAGCTCTGCTCTGCCATGTCCTGCTTCTTTTTGGAGCTTTTCGTTTGCTGTTTCTTACTCTATATCAGGGTTTCTTAAACTTTTTCAACATGGGACCCAAATGAGAAATTCTGTGTTTTCCTGGGACCCAAGCTTAGAACAATATCAAACTATACATGAAGACATATGCAATATAGACAAAAACAAATAATGATATTCAAATAAAACTAAAATAAACATTTAATGTTTCTTTCCCCCATTAAAAACAGTCTTACATATCTGTCTAGATTGTAACTGTTGCTGTTAAAATACAATAAATAATTTTCATTCAGAACTGGAATAAACTGATTGATCACATCACACAGATGAATAACAGAAAACACACATACAGGCTTTTTGATAGTGAAACCCTGTCACGCCCTGACCTTAGAGATCCTTTAAATTCTCTATTTGGTAGGTCAGGGTGTGACTATGGTGGGAAATCTATGTTTATATTTCTTTGTTGGCCGAGTATGGTTCCCAATCAGAGGGAGCTGTCTATCGTTGTCTCTGATTGGGGATTATACTTAGGCAGCCCTTTCTCCCAACTTCTGTTGTGGGATCTTGTCTTTGTTTGTTGCATAGGTTGCACTCCTAAGCTTTTCGTTCGTTGTATTGTTTTTTTGCTGGTTCACATTTTAATAAAATATGATGAACCCAAATCACCTTGGTCTACCCTTAACGACGAACGTTGCAAACCCTAAGTAACAGTACAGATGAAGAATGATCAGGCCTACTGTACATCTTACTGTAGAAATGAATGTTGAATGAAAGTCTAGGTTGGAACTGTTGCTGTTAAAATACAATACATCTTTTTTTTATTCTGAACTGGAATAAACTGATTATTCACATCACACAGATGTAGACTAGAAAACACACACACAGTCCTAATGACTGCATATTCTGGGCTCTGTTTTTGACAGTGCAACACTGAGGTCATGCTCAGCCTTGAAAGTGTTTCAGTACTTGTTTTTAAGTATGTCAGAGTTGAGAACCCTGACTCGCATAGGTATGTGGTGCCAAACTGGACCACAACATCTATTGCTTCTCAGTCAGGTAGGAGACCGCTTCCTGCTGTAGATGAGCAACCCAGAACTGTGTGAGTCTCAAAAAGCATCTTGCGTCAATCAGTTTATTCTAGTTAATACAAATTATTATTGTGTTTTAACAGCAACAGTTCCAGCCTAGACTAGTTTTCAACAATCATTTCTACAGTAATATGTACAGTAGGCCTGATCATTTTTCATCTTCATCTGTACTGTTACTAGGGTTGCACTATCAGTAGCTAGCTTGCTTTGGCGAATGGTAGCCATTAGCTGTGTACAAGGGCAGGGGATTGTTTGAAAGATAAACTCACATCTAGTACTATAAGAGTTAGTTAGTACTCCCTTACTTCTGCTTATCATCAACTGTTATAAAATGACAACAATACCTTGCTAGTTGATTTACTTTTCCATTGTCGAAGCACTGTTTCCTGAAACATTCTGCTCTGTTCTGAAAGAACTCCCTGGGTTTACAGTCATGTTGTGGATGTTTGGTCAGGACGTGTCGTTTTATTAATTTGTTCGTTATGAGAGACTCATTACTAAGCACTTCCCCACACAAAACGCATTGTGGGAGCTCCTCATTATACGTTTTTCTGAAAGAGAGAGAAACTCTAGCATGAGTCCATTTCATGTCAGTGGTGAGTGATGGCGAGTGGGAATAACAAGACAATGGCTTGAACGACAGCGATGCATTGTGTGTGTCGTGGAGTGATCTTCAAGACAATTGCAGAAAAAAGATCTGGTGAAGCACACTCGCGCACCTGCCAAACTGAGCAGAGATGAAACAGAGAGAGCTGCAGAGCAGGCTGCGAAGCAGAGAGCGCAGATGCACTTGCCAAAGCAATTCCAGTAATTCATTAAATAATTAAACATTTACTGTGACACTTCGCGGCCCACCATTAACAGGTCCGCAACCCACTTTTGGTCGCAACCCATACCTTTTGGTCGCAACCCATAAGAAAGGCTGCTCTATATCATTCAATCCGGGCTGCATAACATCCGGCCATGATTGGAAGTCCAATAGGGTGGCGCACAATTGGCCCAGCTTAGTCCGGGTTTGGCCAGGATAGGCCATCATTCTAAATAAGAATTTGTTCTAAACTGGCTTGCCTAGTTAAATATAGGTAAAAAAACAAAAAACATTTCATTGCAACTTATTATTTTAATAGCAGTTGTTATGTTACCTCTTGTAATATTGTTTTATTGCTATATCCTGATATTGTAAAGGCCTACACAAAGGCCTAAATGTAATGGTTGTCTATTGTATTGAAATAGTAGTAGCGGTTGAACAACAAAAACAGAAACAAATTTTACTCGAGGAAAACCGCACGAAAACTGCATTCCCACCCACCACCCATATAGGTAAGTCATCTGTCAAATCATTCACTCAGTAATTGCTGCAGCTGTGCTCAATAGTGCTTGAGCATATGGTCTTCATCTGTTGTTTTCTAGTACTGTCTTTTTGCTAGCTAGGGCCATCTACTTTAAGATCTGCCTGTCTTCCCAGTAGCCTACTTGATGTGGGGTAGGGCAATTTGTGACTGGTGTTGTTTTCATAATAAGTGTCTCTATTGGAGAGCGAGTGGTTTCTCCTCTCCTAGGCAATTTGCAATTAGTACTCGGAGGTGTGTGTTTCGCCTTTGCAAGTAAATTAGTATTATTATTTGTATTAGTATTATTTCATCCTATTTTCTGCCAAGTTATTTGAGGAAGGACAGAGAGAAGGATCCACATCACTCTTTCACTTAAGCATCTTACCTAGTTATTTTCAGATACATTTTTTCTCTTTTGTGTATTTGGCAACTACAGTATATGTGTGTTTCCTATCCCAATCCGCTCCTCTTTCTGTAGGCTTTACAGACGCTACCCACCCCTGTGCGCATAACCCATGTGTAATTTCTGGTCTCTGGCAGAGTTTGTAACTGCCGATCTGTAGTGATGTTACGTTTGATGTTACCCTTAAAAAGAAAGTAGGGCCGTGGATCAGAAAACCAGTCCTCTGCATAGAGTTGATCAGGCTGTTGATTGTGGCCTGTGGAATGTTGTCCCATTCCTTTAAAATGGCTGTCCGAAGTTAATGGATATTTGCAGGGACTGGAACACGCTGTCGCACACATCGATCCAGTGCATCACAAACCTAATGGGTGACATGTCTGTTGAGTATGCAGGCCATGAAGGAACTGGGACATTTTCATCATCTAGTAATTGTGTACAGATCCTTGCAATATGAATGATCATGCATGAAGTTATGGCAGCGGATGAGTGACACAACAATGGGCCTCAGGATCTCGTCATGGTATATTTGTGCTTTCAAATTGTCATCAATAAATGCAATTGTGTTTATTTTCCGCAGTTTGTGCCTGCGCACGCCGTAACCCCACCGCCACCATGGGGCAGCAAACCACTCACCAACACAACACCATACACGTGGTCTGAGGTTGTGAGGCAAGTTGGATGTACTGCCAAAATCTCTAAAAACGAGAGTTGGTATGGCTTATGGTAGAGAAATGAACATTAACTTCTCTGACAACTGCTCTGGTGCACATTGCTGCAGTCAGCATGCCAATAGACTTTTTGCACAACGTAGCAATGCCCACTTCCGCTCTACGTCCTACCCGATACATAGCTTCTTGTCAGCCTGATTGTAGCCATACTAACCTTGAAGTCGCCCGTTTTATCATTACCTCAGTATATTAATATAATCATATTTCTATAGTGTTTTTTTATCATTCTTGTTAAAAATGGTGTTTATCTGTTCAGTTAGCGATTTATGTGATTTGATTGTGTTCTGTGTCTTTTTTGTCTCTTAGCTCGCAAACGTTAGCTATCAGTACCTAGCTAACGTTAATATTATTAGTGGTCTTCGACATCTTGTGGAATAACTACCATATCCAAGCAAGAGCAAGTGTTTGGGAGAGAACAGAGAGACCAAGGACTGGATGTGTAGAGGACAACCATGTTGAAGATGGAGAGGATGAAAAGATGGATAGCTACCATGACCACGACTACTGTGCAGTGCCTGGGCCCGCTGCAGTTGACCTGGTTTTGATTGAGAGGGAAGAGACTGAGGACCTACGGAACAAAGTAGAGGAGTTGACTGTGAAAAGTCGTTTTGGGCTTCAGCGATTTGTATAATCAAATGCACAGATCTAGTCCTTCACAAGGTGGGTAAACCTATCCATGCTTAGTATTGTTACATTATAAATTTTACACTGTTTGCTTTCTCGCACCGTTTTCCCTAGCTACCAGCATTTATAGCTTAGATTTATGATACTACATTCAATGTTAGACTTGTGAGTAAATACCTCCTATAAATTTTTCTTCCCATGTAGATTTGCCTCGTATGACCATCTGATGGCCTTTTTGTCTCTCATCAAGCCATCAACTGTGTCACACGAGCAAGGAAAACCAAGCTGAGGAATGAGGTGACACTTCCATATCCCTACTCAGTAAGTCCTCCCGTTTCTGATTAACTGTATTGTCTTACCAACATTACTTTTCACTTTAGCTTAAAGCTATAGCCTACTGTAAATATATTTGGGATCTGTACATTTGTCCTACAGAGACATGCCCTACCCATGCTGGATGAGCTGTTCCTCTTCCTCATGTACTTGTCCTTGGGGTCAACTGAGATGGACCTCGCTGACCGATTTGACATTCATCACTCGACAGTCAGCAGGATCGTTGTCACATGGGCCAACTACCTTTACATTCTGCTGGGGTATGTCTCTATATGGATGTTTTTGGAATGTGTCAAGGCTGTGTTGCCAAGGAGTTCAGTAAGTATCCAGACACCCAAGTCATCATTGACCGTACCGAGTTGAGATGACAGCAGCCAGTCTCCCTCTACACAGTGAGATGTACTCTCATTACAAGTCCCACTGACCTTGAAAGGCCTGCTTGGGATGGCCCCACACGGAGCAGTTCCTTTTGTGTCAGAATTGTATGCTGGCTCCATTAGTCACAGAGCTATTCAAACAATCAGGACTGTTTGTCTTTCTCACTGAAGACATGGCAGTGATGGCAGACATGGGGTTCTTGATTGATAACGGTGTGCCAGGCAAGGTCTACCATCCACCCTTTGTCTAAACAGAGCCAAATGCCAGCAGCACACGTCCATCAAAGGCAAGAGATTGCCCATCTTAGATTCCACATTGAGACATTAATTGGCAGAATGAATCTGAACAAGATGTTTCAGTCAGAGATCCCCATGTCACTGATGGGAAGCATCACATGCATCTGGGCTGTGGATTGCTTTCTCACAAACTACTAGTGTGGGCCTCTTGTTGAATGCATGGGTCAAGAAGCAATGAGCTACTACTTCAATGCATCTTTCCTTTTTTTGCTGTGACCATCCATATTGCCTAACACCCTGTAGTCCATTTGTTGAGTTTTTATTTACAGTGACAAGAGAACAGGATGTATGTTGAAGCCACAGGATGAGAAGTTGACATATTGTATCTTGCAGTAGTCGCTGGCTGCTTCCATCTCCAGCCCCATCTTCATGTCAGCTGTTGGTGCTGTGCCTTTGACCACCTGAAATTAAATAATTGTATATAATTAAAGTGTAAATGGACATGACATGTTACTACCTACTATACTAGCTATTTTGGAATACTCACCTAATCCCTCCTTCTGCCATGCTCTTTTTGTGGGCTTGGTGATGGAAATTTTGCCTATGTGCCCAGGTTTCAGAGGGCACGATTCTAAATCTAATCACGAGACTATTTAAGTTTTCATTAAATAATTTCTTAGCATTATGATGTGATTATAAGGTATAGCTATTAAAACATACCAGAGTCCTTGGCTTATGCCACTGCTGCTCAGCCTCTGTGCAGCTGTGCACAGGTGGGATGACTGGTGTTCCCATCTGGGAATAGTGTGCAGACTGGAATAGTAATGCGACTGTGTGTGTGCATAATGTGTGCGTGCATAATGCAGTGCCAGCAACACATGAACAGTGATGTTGTGTCATTGTTACTGGCTCAGAGGGCTTCAGTAAACCCTACGTGGGGATATAAAAAGAAAATGATTAGACTAAAATCAGTCAACATGTGTCACGATCTGCAAACAGAAGTTACTGGCGCAACATACGACAGCCACTAAATTCATTACAGCAATACGGATTTAAACTTTTCTATTAAGGGTATATGTCTTTGTTTAAATGTAATCTAATGCGTCCAACACAACAGAGCTTACAGAAACAACAAGGGAGACGACTAAACAATTACTACACTAAGAACGGTTTCATTAACATGGGTTAAGCCTAGTCCTAGACTAAGCAATGCCTCTTTACGCAGATCTTCATTGACAGGAACTTCGTAGTCTAAGTCTAGGCTTCATCTCTGACTGTGTAACCGGCATGCTGTGTGTCACAAACAGCTGACTTTTCACCCTACACTCAAACTGTGTGGTTTATCATTTTTCCTCATGGACCTGTAGCAGCAAGCCCTTTTGCTGACCTCTCCGGTTACTTTGTCCCTGTTCGAAATGGTTTTAACTAAAAAGAATGAGCAATCATTCCTGGCCAGACAATGTACATTCGTCACTGTTATCTTTAGCAGCTCTTACAAACACCTTGTGTAAAACAGTGCCATGGTTGGTAAGGGATGGCTAATTGTAGCCACCTTACTAGTTAGCATGTTAATAGCTAGCTAGTTAAGAGACAAAAAGACATAGAACACAATAACCAAATTACAAAAGTCACTAAGTGAATGGATAAACACCATTTTCAACAAGAATGATAAAAAACACAATAGAAATATGACTATATTAATATACTGAGTTAATGATAAAACGAGCGACTTCGAGGGTAGTATGGCTACAATCAGGCTGACAGGAGGCGATCCGAACAGGAAGCTATGTATCAGGTAGGAAGTTAAGAGGAAGTGGGCATTGCTACGTTGTGTAAAGGGTCTACTGCATACTTCCTCAAAACTTGAGACATCTGTGGCATTGTGTTGTGTGACAAAACTGCACCTTTTAGAGTGGCCTTTAATTATCCCCAGCACAAGGTGCACCTGAGTAATGATCATTCTGTTTAATCTTGATTCTAGCCATCCCGGATCCGGGATCGTGAATACAGCCTCAAGCTCATTACCATAACGCAACGTTAACTTTTCATGAAAATCGCAAATGAAATTAAATAAATATATTTGCTCTCAAGCTTAGCCTTTTGTTAATAACACTGTCATCTCAGATTTTCAAAATATGCTTTTGAACCATAGCTAAACAAGCATTTGTGTAACAGTATTGATAGCCTAGCATAGCATTAAGCCTGGCATTCAGCATGCAACAATTTCACAAAAACAAGAAAAGCATTCAAATAAAATAATTTACCTTTGAAGAACTTCAGATGTTTTCAATGATGAGACTCAGTTAGATAGCAAATGTTCAGTTTTTCCAAAAATATTATTTGTGTAGGACAAATCGCTCCGTTTTGTTCATCTCGTTTGTCTACGAAAAAAACCTGTATCCAGGAGTGTAATTCTCTCCGACAAGCTCATTAGCATAACGCAACGTTAACTATTCATGAAAATCGCAAATGAAATAAATATATTAGCTCTCAAGCTTAGCCTTTTGTTAACAACACTGTCATCTCAGATTTTCAAAATATGCTTTTGAACCATAGCTAAACAAGCATTTGTGTTACAGTATTGATAGCCTAGCATAGCATTAAGCCTGGCATTCAGCATGCAACATTTTCACAAAAACCAGAAAAGCATTCAAATAAAATAATTTACCTTTGAAGAACTTCACATGTTTTCAATGAGGAGACTCTTAGTTAGATAGCAAATGTTCAGTTTTTCCAAAAAGATTATTTGTGTAGACAAATCGCTCTGTTTTCTTCATCACGGTTGGGTAAGAAAAAAAAAGAAAATTAAGTCATTACAACGCAAACTTTTTTCCAAATTAACTCCATAATATCGACAGAAACATGGAAAATGTTGTTTAGAATCATCCTCAAGGTGTTTTTCACATATCTATCGATGATAAATCATTCGTGGCAGTTTAGTTTCTCCTCTGAAGAAATGGAACGCGCATGGACCTAGAGATTACGCAATAATTTTGACGCAGGACACCGGGCGGACACCTGGTAAATGTAGTCTCTTATGGTCAATCTTCCAATGATATGCCTACAAATACGTCACAATGCTGCAGACACTTTGGGGAAACGGCAGAAAGTGCAGGCTCATTCCTGGCGCATTCACAGCCATATAAGGAGAGATTGGAACACAGCGCCTTCAGAATCTGGGGCATTTCCTGTATGAAATGTCATCTTGGTTTCGCCTGTAGCATTAGTTCTGTGGCACTCACAGATAATATCTTTGCAGTTTTGGAAACGTCAGAGTTTTTTCTTTCCAAAGCTGTCAATTACATGCATAGTCGAGTATCTTTTCGGGACAAAATATCTTGTTTAAAACGGGAAGGTTTTTTATCCAAAAATTAAAAGAGCGCCCCCTATCTCGAAGAAGTTAAACACTCTAAGGTCGATGTGCAAGCCCGAGGGAAATCTAATAAGCATAATAAAAAAAATACCCATACAAATCTACCAGTTTAAGCTAAAGATCAGTTGTTTAGCATTAGATGCGCCTCAATCTTCCGCATCCGCCTATGTCGTACTTCCGCCTCTGCGGTGAAAGGTGACAGAAATACTTATTTTCCACCATAATTTGCAAATAAATTCCTACAATGTGATTTTCTGGATCTTTTTTGTAATTTTGTCTGTCATAGTTGAAGTGTACCTATGATGAAAATTACAGGCCTCTCTCATCTTTTTAAGTGGGAGAACTTGCACAATTGGTGGCTGACTAAATACTTTTTTGCCCCACTGTATTTTGTACTTCAAGGGACATTCAAAATCAAATAGCTAAATGACCCTTGGTATGACCTTAAAACAATTCCATATAGTTTAGTAGACCCCCCCCCACTCCCATGGCTTAGACTGAGTTTAGACTCTGATGGGTTAATCAGCTTCTTGAAAGGCACACCTGTCAGGCAGATTGATTATCTCGGTAATGGAGACATGCTCAATAACAGGGATGTAAACAAATGTGTGTACCACATTTGAGAAAAATAAGGTTTTTGTGCATATAGAACCTTTGTGTGATCTTTAATTTCAACTCGTAAAACGTGTGACCTTTACATGTTGTGTTTATTTTCTTGTTCAGTGTAAATGCATTGCATTCAACAGAGGGAAGTTTAATGTCAACATATTGATGCCTCGAGATTGGCAGTAGAGACATGATGTCTTAATGAATACATTGTATTCAATGGAGGGAAGATTAGTGTAACGTTATTGATGCTTAGAGATTGTCATCAAGGAAATGCAGTCTAAGTGAATACATTGCATTCAATGAGATTGAATCAAAGATATGCTTCAAGTAGTTGACACATAAATCAATTGCATTCATGTCTGTCGGTTTTCTCTCTCTAATCCACCCCTCTCCCTCTTCTCTTCCTCCCTCCCTCTCTTTGTCTCCCTCTGTCTCTCTCTACCTCCTTTATCCCCCTTCTTCCCTTCTCTTTCCCCCTTCTTTCACCACTCCGCCCTCCTCTTTCTCTCTATTCTCTAATCCACTCCTCTCTCTTCTCTCCCTCCCCTTCTCTCCCTCTCTTTGCCTCCCTCTGTCTCTCTCCCGCCTCTTTGTCCCCCTCCTTCTTCTCTTTTTCTCCCCTTTCACCCCATCCACCCTCTCCCTTCTCTCTCTTTCTCCCGTCTTCTCTCTCTAATCCCCTCTCCATCTCGCTCTGTCTCTCAATTCCTCCTTTTTTTCCCTTTGAATTCACCCCTTTATCCCCCTTCTCTTCTCTCTCTCTACTTTCTTTCGCCACTTCCACCCTCTCCCCCTCTCTATCCCTCCTTCTGTCTCCCTCCCTCTCTTCTATTAATAATTTTTCTTTCCATATCTCCTGTCTCTCTTCCTCCCTCCCTCCCTCCTTCACCCATACCCTCTCTCTCCCCTCCCACAATCTCCCCCTTCTCTCTCTCTCCCACCTCCACAGACTGGATGTTGAGGCATAGAAGTCAGTGCATTGCATCCAATTCAAAAAGATGTGTCAATAGATTTGACGCATAAATCACTACATTGCATTCAAGGAAAACAAATTGATGATAATTCTGTGATGGGTAAATTGGTTAAAGACAGACATTTACACTCACAGACAGACATATACACTCACAAACAAACAGACAGACAGGGCCCCTCTAGTAATCCAAGACCATTGTGTCCAATGGAGATCAAAAATTATTTTGGGCGATTGACTTCAAATTTCATGTGCTGGGTCATTAAGGTTCCCCAGTCATTTGGGGCGTTTACACTTTTTTTTACCCCTCGAAACTGCCCAATTGACACCCTAATTAAGTAACTTCCTCAAATCGCAGGAAGCTGAACTTCAACACAGGGCATCCCTATAAGGTTACTATGGTTTGTGTGCATGAACGGTTAGCTAGCTCAATAACAGTCCACGGGGGCATCATGGTTATGGGCTATAGGTTATGGGCTGTAGGTAATGCTTTTCTACACTTATAAAAAAGTGTCCAAAAATGTTCTTTATCTGTCCCCATAGAAGAGCCCTTTTTGGTTCCAGGTAGAACCCTTTTGGGTTACATGTAAAACCATTTGTATAAAGGGTTCTACCTGCAAACAAAATTTGTTCTTAAAAGGGTTATCCTATGGGGATTGCAGTAGAACCTTTTTTTCTAAGAGAGTATGTAAGAAAGGCCTTGTTCTCTGTGGGGTGAATTCATTAATAGTTAATCGGAATAGGGTTAAGGCCCTAATCCAAGCTTCATGTCCACATCCTGGCTCAACCCTAAACCTAGCCTCAACACTTACCCTAAACAGAGACAGATGGAGGCAAAGCGAGGGAGGGAGGGATAGGGGAGTTAGATATTGGTGGAAAAAGTACCCAATTGTCATTGTTGAGTAAAAGTAAATATACCTTAATAGAAAATGACTCAAGCAAAAGTGAAAGTCAACCAGTAAAACACTACTTGAGTAGAAGTCTAAAAGTCTTTGATTTTTAAATATACTTAAGTATCAAAAGTAAAAGTATAAATTAAACATTCATTATATTACGGATAGCCAGGGGCACACTCTAACATCAGACATAATTTAAAAACGAAGCATGTGCTTAAGTGAGTCCGCCAAATCCGAGGCAGTAGGGATGACCATGGATATTCTCTTGATAAGTAGTACTTTCAAGTATTTTTACTTAGGTACTTCACCACTGGGATAGATAGAGAGAGAGAGAGAGAGAGAGAGAGAGAGAGAGAGAGAGAGAGAGAGAGAGAGAGAGAGAGAGAGAGAGAGAGAGAGAGAGAGAGAGAGAGAGAGAGAGAGAGAGAGAGAGAGAGAGAGAGAGAGAGAGAGAGAGAGAGAGAGAGAGAGAGAGAGAGAGAGAGAGAGAGAGAGAGAGAGAGAGAGAGAGAGAGAGAGAGAGAGAGAGAGAGAGAGAGAGAGAGAGAGAGAGAGAGAGAGAGAGAGAGAGAGAGAGAGAGAGAGAGAGAGAGAGAGAGAGAGAGAGAGAGAGAGAGAGAGAGAGAGAGAGAGAGAGAGAGAGAGAGAGAGAGAGAGAGACTTTCTTTATTGAAACATTCTCAATTCATTTAAAACTCACCCCCACTCCTAAAATAAAAAAATAAAAATATATCCTGTACAAATCACCATACACAAAAAACCTCTCCTACAACCGTATATCCAAAACATCTTCCCCAGCAATACAGACAGCCCCCAACACACCATATCTCCTCAAACATCTCCACACATTTGATCATTTTATAGAACTCAAACTCAACCCTAAGGCGCGCAGAGACCATCCCATTAAACAGTAGTAAAGGGTCTGTTATCCCCCCACCTTTGACCCTGTTCCTCCTTGTTAGCCAAATAGCTAACTTTGCCTGAGCAAACAGAAAATTCAACAAAACACATTTTTCTTTCTCCTTACTCGAATACCTGTATCCCATTATAAACATCCCAACAGCAAAAACCACCCCCAACCTGTCACACAGACATTCCAACAGAGACATTAATGGCATTAACCTGGTGCACACAGAAAACACATGAATTACAGTTTCTTTCATTTGACAGAAAGGACACCCCTGCCCAATTCCCGGATCAACCCGTGCCAACCAGCTGTTAGTGGCCAGGGCTCCATGAAGAACCCTCCACTGGAGGTCCCCTGACCTCTTTGGTACTGGGGGTTTGTAGAGCGCCCTCCATCTAAAACCCACCATACTCTCCGCCCCACATACCCCCTGCCACTGATGTGCCTTCACTCCTGTTAGGCTTCTAATGCTCCTAACCTTAACACAGAGGTTGTAGAGGGCTTTACCTCCCACCCCCTCAAACTCCCCAGGCTCGGAGTGTTAAAATCTAACAAGTCCTCCAGACCCCTTGCCAGTCTCCAGTCTCTGCCGTCACCTGCAGTGGCGGGAACATTGGTGGCCCCTCTCCCTTTGGCCTCTCAAACACCCCCTTACCGGCTCAGACAGTGCCTCCTGGACCTCCTCCAGGAATCTCTCCAGCAGCCTAAGAGACGTTATTCCTGTTTGTTGCGCCAAGACCTCCGGGGTTTTCCACCCCTCCTCTCCCAGCAGTCTCAGGTCACCCAGCCTTTGTAAACCCCCTGCCATCAGTTGCCTCTGCAGGTTGGCCGACTGAACCGATCTCAAAGGGATGGCTGGGTTGTGGAAGATAGGCTCCTCCCACACCCACTGCCCAGGCTCCACACCCCCTTCTCGTGTGGGTCTTAGCAGCTGCCAGGCCCTCAGCACCGCAGAGTAAAACTCTGAGAGACCTGCTGTACTCAGCCTCTCCAGCTTCATGAGGAACAGCTGCCGGTCCAACCCTAATCCGCCAGCTCTCCTCAGCAGCGCATGCTGGTTCCCTCCAGCCAACATCAGTGTGGTACAGCAGTCTCTGCACCGCCTTTAGTCGGAAAGCAGCCATCCTGCTCTCCAGTTCCACCAGGCCCTGTCCTCCTTCGTGTACGGTCATGTACAAAACTGCTGCCTTCAGCCAGTGATGTCCCGACCAAAAGAAGTCCACCAGCTTGCGTTGCAGGTCTGCAAGCAGACCGGCGGGGGGGTTGAGGACAGCCAGTTTATGCCACAAGGAAGATGCCACCAGGTTGTTGATTATCAGCACCCTCCCTCTATATGACACTTGGGACAGGAGCCACCTCCACCTGGCCAGTCTTGACACCACTGCCTGTGACAGCCCCTCCCAGTTCTTGCTGACCCACCTCTCCGAGCCCAGGTACACCCCCAACACTTTAAGCCCTTCACAACCCCACTGCAAACCCCCTGGAAGCAGAGGAGGAGCCCTATCCCCCCATGCCCCACATAACAGAGCTTTGCTCTTTCCCCAGTTTACCTTAGCTGATGAAGCTCCCTCGTACACCTTCAGACTGGTCTCTAGTTCCTGCATATCTTGCTCATCCCTGACCATCACAGAAACATCATCTGCATATGCTGAGACTGCTATTCCTGTCACCACATCCATGCCTGTCCAGCACACTCCCCGCAGTCTCCTGCGTAGCAGTCCTAAAAAAGGCTCAATGGCTAGTGTGTACAGCTGCCCAGATAGAGGGCATCCTTGTCTAATCCCCGTCTCACCCAGACTGGCCTACTGAGCCCCCTCCCACCTTAACCATACATGACGCCCCAGCATACAACAGCTTCACACAGGTCACAAAACTCTTCCCAAACCCAAACACAGACATCACATTAAACAGATACTCATGATCCACTCTATCAAAAGCCTTCTCTTGATCTAAAGAGACCAGTCCAAAGTTCACATTAGAACCTCTCGACAAGTCCAACATGTCCCTAATCAAGAACAAGTTGTCCGTGATTGAGCGTCCCGGTACACAATATGTCTGGTCCTTGTGTATTATAGAGTCCAGATGGGACTTCAGTCTGTTAGAGAGGACCTTGGCAAAAATCTTGTAGTCCGCACAGAGTAATGCCACAGGCCTCCAGTTCTTAAGTTCACACAAGTCCCCTTTTTTGGGCAGGAGAGTCAGAGCCGCCCGACGGCAGCTCATCGGCAACTCTCCTACCCCGACGCATTCACGCAACACGCAAAAGAAATCCTGTCCAATTGTTCCCCAGAATTTTTTGTAAAATTCCACTGGAAGTCCATCGACCCCGGGTGCACGACCGGGGACATCTGGGTTACTGCCTCTGCCAGTTCATGTGACAACAGAGGAATGTCCATTTCATCCCTCTGTGCCCGAGAGAGCTTAGGGAGTCCTTCGAACAAGACCTGAGCACACATAGGATCACACATTTCTGCCCTATACAATTCAGTATAAAACTCCACAGTCCGCTCCCGCATCTCCCCACCACAGAGGTCACCCTCCCATCAGACAGCCGTAGACAATGCATACCCTTGGCTTCACTGCTCTGTCTTTCCAAACCAAAGAAGAAGGAGCTGGGAGCATCCATCTCCTTGAGCATGGAGAACCTAGCTCTTACAAGTGCTCCCTTTGCTTTAACCTGGAAAAAACTGCCCAGGTCCCTACGTAATTCGGCTAAGTTAGCCTGGAGGCCTACATTGCCTTGCCCCACCATCTCTACCTCCATCTCACTAATACACCGCTCTAGTTCCCCCAATACTCTCCTAGCCTCTGAGGATGAGAGAGCTGTGTACTGTTGACAGAAAAGCCGAATTTGCACTTTCCCCACATCCCACCATTGACTCAGAGACTCATACTCCTCTCTTCGCTGCCCCCATCTTTCCCAAAAGTCTGGAAACCTGAGCAAAAGGTGGCATCTTGTAAGAGCTTTACATTGAACTTCCAATAAGATGCCTGTCGGGGCCCTGGTGAAATAGACAGCCGAGCCATGGTTATGTGGTGATCCGAAAACCCCACTGGGAGAATGGTAGCACCCAGCAGCCTATTGCTCTGATTCCTGGACATGTAAAACGATCAAGTCGAGCTGCACTCACCTAGCCCCAAAAACCTTCACCCACGTATACTGTCTTGTGTTTGGATGTTTAGTTCTCCAAACATCCACTAGGTCAAACTGATTAAAGATGTCCCTTAACACTCCCACTGACACTGAATGAGGCTCTTCCCCATTTCTATCTTTTGTAAAATCCATTGTACAGTTCCAGTCACCTCCGATCACCAGCGTCTCCTCAGGCGCTACTTGTGAGAGTTCCTGTCTAAGACTCCCAAATAGAACCCCTCTTTCTCTCCCTGTGTTAGGCGCATACACATTTATAAAGACAAAAACCATGTTGTTAATTTCTGCTTTAACAACAAGCAACCTACCCCTACACACCTCCTTTGAGGAGCAAATTTTTACAGCCAGACCCGGTGCAAAAAGGACTGCCACCCCTGCACTAAGATTTGTCCCATGGCTCAACACACTTGCCCCTTTCCACCAGAGCCCCCAATCAACTTCATTCACCACATCACTATGAGTCTCCTGCAGAAACAACACCTGTACTTTTTTTTTGTTTTACATATTCACCCAACACACTCCTCTTTCCCGCATCTCTGGCGCCATTTATATTGAGCGAGCCTACCCGAAGAGTCTCCATAAGAAGTGGGAGAAAAGCCAGCAGAGAAATAGACCAATAGCAAAGCTCAAAAAGCCCCAGTGTCAGTAAGAAATTAAACATTTAAACAGTGTCTGAAGGTAAACCTTTACGCACTATTGTGACCCACTTCCTCAACCTAAACCGTTTCCTGGGTGAGAGGGCACCATGCCCCTCATTTCTCATAGCATGTTGTACTGATCTTACAAACTTTCTAGGATCAGGAAAAAAAAGTCTCAAGATTAACTTTTTCCCCTTAGTCTCATTCAGGAACCTTGTCAGTTCTCTCAACGTGTACTTAGACCCCTCTGGTTGACTGGCTGTCAGCTCCGGGCCAATTGAAGAGGAGTCTGAAAAAATAACTCCTCATCCTCTTCCTCAGACTCACTTTCCTCCTCTTCTCTATCTCCCACCCTGACCACCTGCCCTTTCTCTCTGTTTAGGGCCTCACCCACAGCAACAGGCAACATTTCCATGGTACCTTTATCCACATCCTTTTTCCTTTTCCTCTTGACACCCTCCTCCTCCCCCCCTAATCTCTTACACTTCCCCACTATACTCTCCTCATCCACTAGAATAACCTGACTAGACGCAGTATCATCTGCACCACCCTCTATAGCATGACTAGGGCCAGCCTCAGCTACACCACCCTCCATAGCATGACTAGGCCCAGCATCATCTGCACCACCCTCCATAGCATGTCTAGGCCCAGCCTCAGCTACCCCACCATCTCTAGCCTGACTAGCCCCAGCCTCATCTACACCACCATCTCTAGCCTGACTAGACCCAGCCTCATCTACACCACCATCTCTAGACTGACTAGGCCCAGCCTCTGCTGTCTGCATCTCCTTACCCCCTGCATTTTGACCTCGATTTCCCCCACTTGCACCCTTACTCCGTCTATGGCCTTTATGTGGGCACGCAAAGCTCTTGTGCCCCAAATCCCCACATTCAAAACACCGTAGACTATCTGTGCTGGCAAAACCTGCATAGAGCCCCTCCCCATGCCTCACTTTGAAATGCACATTTAGCTGTTGCTCATTATTGTTCAGAAACATAAACACTTGCCTCCTGAACGAAACAACGTGCTTAACGGCATCTGCCTGAAAACCTGCTGACAGTACACGGAAACCGCTAGCAAACTTACCAAAACGACTCAGCTCTTTCCTAATTTGATCGTCCGTAATAAACGGAGGCAAATTTGCCACTACAACTCTTGTTGAAGGGGTAGAGAGAGGTGAAATTGACACCAACACATCTCTTACAAATATTCCGCTAGCAATTAGCCTACCGACCAAATTTGCCCTTTTCATGAACACAACCACAGCTTTGTTCATTCTAGAAGCAGAATGTATAAACTCAGCTCCTACCTGTTCACCGACCGCGAGCAGAACCTCCTCCACCTTAACTCCGTTCTCAGGAACACACCTGAATCCATGCTGTATCGACAGCGTCTCGTCCGCGCTAGGCTGAGAAGCCATTGCGCACACTACACCTTCCACCCCCGGAAAGTTACTCTGTCCTCTTCCACCCTAACTTTGAAAAAAAAACTTTGGATACCGCTAAAAACAAATATTGCATTAACCCTCCACCATAGAAAATAACATGTAAAGAAAAGAATCAAGAAAGTTAGTTAGGATAGAGCTTTCCACACCAAACACTCAAACTCCAAAAACACCCAGAGAGAGAGAGAGAGAGAGAGAGAGAGAGAGAGAGAGAGAGAGAGAGAGAGAGAGAGAGAGAGAGAGAGAGAGAGAGAGAGAGAGAGAGAGAGAGAGAGAGAGAGAGAGAGAGAGAGAGAGAGAGAGAGAGAGAGAGAGAGAGAGAGAGAGAGAGAGAGAGAGAGAGAGAGAGAGAGAGAGAGAGAGAGAGAGAGAGAGAGAGAGAGAGAGAGAGAGAGAGAGAGAGAGAGAGAGAGAGAGAGAGAGAGAGAGAGAGAGAGAGAGAGAGAGAGAGAGAGAGAGAGAGAAAAAAAAAAAAAACCACACATACGCCCAGGTAGTGAGCGGGCAAACAGTCCCAACTCACACTCGCCCAAGCCAATGGCATGTACCAGATGCTCTGCTCACACTTACTGGCCTGAGGCCAAACCACGACCAACAACATTGGACACTCTATGGAACAAAAAGCATTCACTATATCATCCTGGAATATCCAAGGCCTGAGGTCATCTGCCTTTGGCCTGAAGAGCAGAAACCCGGACTTCACCAAAGAAATCGGTAACACAGACATTGTCATCCTGCAAGAAACCTGGTATAGAGGAGACAGACCCACTGGTTGCCCTCTAGGTTACAGAGAGCTGGTAGTCCCATCCACCAAACTACCAGGTGTGAAACAGGGAAGGGACTCAGGGGGTATGCTAATTTGGTATAGAGCAGACCTAACTCACTCCATTAAATTAATCAAAACAGGAACATTCTACATTTGGCTAGAAATTCAAAAGGAAATGATCCTAACAGAGAAAAATGTCCTCCTGTGTGCTACCTATATCCCCCACTAGAATCCCCATATTTTAATGAAGACAGCTTCTCCATCCTGGAGGAGAAATCAATCATTTCCAGGCCCAGGGACATGTACTAGTCTGTGGCGACCTAAATGCCAGAACCGGACAAGAACCTGACACCCTCAGCACACAGGGGGACAAACATCTGCCTGGAGGTGACAGCATCCCCTCCCACATATGCCCCCTAGGCACAACTATGACAACATAACCAACAAAAACGGTTCACAACTCCTGCAGCTCTGTCGCACGCTGGGTATGTACATAGTCAACGGTAGGCTTCGAGGGGACTCCTATGGTAGGTACACCTATAGCTCATCTCTTGGCAGTAGTACTGTAGACTACTTTATCACTGACCTCAACCCAGAATCTCTCAGAGCGTTCACAGTCAGCCCACTGACACCCCTATCAGACCACAGCAAAATCACAGTCTACTTAAACAGAGCAATACTCAATCATGAGGCATCAAAGCCAAAGGAACTGAGTAACATTAAGAAATGCTATAGATGGAAGGAATCCAGTTTGGAAACCTACCAAAAAACAATTAGGCAACAACAAATTCAATCCCTTTTAGACAATTTCCTGGGTAAAACGTTCCACTGTAATAGTGAAGGTGTAAACCTGGCAGTAGAAAATCTTAACAGTATATTTGACCTCTCAGCTTCCCTATCAAATCTAAAAATCTCAAATAGAAAACCGAAGAAAATTAACAATAATGACAAATGGTTTGATGAAGAATGCAAAAATCTAAGAAAGAAATTGAGAAACCTGTCCAACCAAAAACATAGAGACCCGGAAAACCTGAGTCTATGGTGAATCACTAAAATAATACAGAAATACACTACGGAAAAAGAAGGAACAGCATGTCAGAAATCAGCTCAATGCAATTGAAGAATCCATAGACTCTAACCACTTCTGGGAAAATTGGAAAACACTAAACAAACAACAACACGAAGAATTATCTATCCAAAATGGAGATGTATGGGTAAACCACTTCTCCAATCTTTTTGGTTCTATAACAAAGAACAAAGAGCAAAAACATATACATGATCAAATACAGATCTTAGAATCAACTATTAAAGACTACCAGAACCCACTAGATTCTCCAATTACATTGAATGAGTTACAGGACAAAATAAAAACCCTTCAACCCAAAAAGGCCTGTGGTGTCGATGGTATCCTCAATGAAATGATCAAATATACAGACAACAAATTCCAATTGGCTATACTAAAACTCTTTAACATCATACTTAGCTCTGGCATCTTCCCCAATATTTGGAACCAAGGACTGATCACCCCAATCCACAAAAGTGGAGACAAATTTGACCCCAATAACTACCGTGGAATATGTGTCAACAGTAACCTTGGGAAAATCCTCTGCATTATTATTAACAGCAGACTCGTACATTTCCTCAATGAAAACAATGTACTGAGCAAATGTCAAATTGGCTTTTTACCAAATTACCGTACAACAGACCATGTATTCACCCTGCACACCTAATTGACAACCAAACAAACCAAAACAAAGGCAAAGTCTTCTCATGCTTTGTTGATTTCAAAAAAAAAGCCTTCGACTCAATCTGGCATGAGGGTCTGCTATACAAACTGATGGAAAGTGGTGTTGGGGGTAAAACATACGACATTATAAAATCCATGTACACAAACAACAAGTGTGCGGTTAAAATTGGCAAAAAACACACACATTTCTTCACACAGGGTCGTGGGGTTAGACAGGGATGCAGCTTAAGCCCCACCCTCTTCAACATATATATCAACGAATTGGCGCGGGCACTAGAAAAGTCTGCAGCACCCGGCCTCCCCCTGCTAGAATCCGAAGTCAAATGTCTGCTGTTTGCTGATGATCTGGTGCTTCTGTCACCAACCAAGGAGGGCCTACAGCAGCACCTAGATCTTATGCACAGATTCTGTCAGACCTGGGCCCTGACAGTAAATCTCAGTAAGACCAAAATAATGGTGTTCCAAAAAAGGTCCAGTCACCAGGACCACAAATACAAATTCCATCTAGACCACTGTTGCCCTAGAGCACACAAAAAACTATACATACCTTGGCCTAAACATCAGTGCCACAGGTAACTTCCACAAAGCTGTGAACGATCTGAGAGACAAGGCAAGAAGGGCATTCTATGCCATCAAAAGAAACATCAATTTCAACATACCAATTAGGATTTGGCTAAAAATACTTGAATCAGTCATAGAGCCCATTGCTCTTTATGGTTGTGAGGTCTGGGGTCCGCTCACCAACCAAGACTTCACAAAATGGGACAAACACCAAATTGAGACTCTGCACGCAGAATTCTGCAAAAATATCCTCCGTGTACAACGTAAAACACCAAATAATGCATGCAGAGCAGAATTAGGCCGATACCCACTAATTATCAAAATCCAGAAAAGAGCCATTAAATTCTACAACCACCTAAAAGGAAGCGATTCACAAACCTTCCATAACAAAGCCATCACCTACAGAGAGATGAACCTGGAGAAGAGTCCCTAAGCAAGCTGGTCCTGGGGCTCTGTTCACAAACACAAACACACCCTACAGAGCCCCAGGACAACAGCACAATTAGACCCAACCAAATCATGAGAAAACAAAAAGATAATTACTTAACACATTGGAAAGAATTAACCAAAAAACAGAGCAAACTAGAATGCTATTTGGCCCTAAACAGAGAGTACACAGCGGCAGAATACCTGACCACTGTGACTGACCCAAAATTAAGAAAAACTTTGACTATGTACAGACTCAGTGAGCATAGCCTTGCTATTGAGAAAGGCCGCCGTAGGCAGACATGGCTCTCAAGAGAAGACAGGCTATGTGCTCACTGCCCACAAAATGAGGTGGAAACTGAGCTGCACTTCCTAACCTCCTGCCCAATGTATGACCATATTAGAGATACATATTTCCCCCAGATCACACAGATCCACAAAGAATTCGAAAACAAATCCAATTTTGAAAAACTCCCATATCTACTGGGTGAAATTCCACAGTGTGCCATCACAGCAGCAAGATTTGTGACCTGTTGCCACGAGAAAAGGGCAACCAGTGAAGAACAAACACCATTGTAAATACAACCCATATTTATGCTTATTTATTTTATCTTGTGTCCTTTAACTATTTGTACATTGTATATATATATATATATATATATATATATATATATATAATAATATGACATTTGTAATGTCTTTACTGTTTTGAAACTTCTGTATGTGTAATGTTTACTGTTCATTTTTGTTGTTTTTCACCTTATATATTCACTTTGTATGTTGTCTACCTCACTTGCTTTGGCAATGTTAACACATGTTTCCCATGCCAATAAAGCCCTTGAATTGAATTGAATTGAATTGAATTGAGAGAGAGAGAGAGAGAGACGACAGACATGAATGCAATTGACTTGTGTGAACTACTTGAATCATATCTACACTGAGTTTACAAAACATTAAGAACACATGCTCTTTCCATGACATAGACTGACCAGGTGAATTCAGGTGAAAGCTACAGTATGATCCCTTATTGATGTAATTTGTTAATTTGTTAATGAAGGGGAGGAGACAGGTTAATCCTTAACAGTCTATTGGCTCTTGATTCAATCTAAGTAACAATTTAAAAAATACTCCGAAAAATCCACCAAGTCTGTCTTCTTTATCTGTGATGGAAGGTAGCCGAGCTCCAGCTGTGTTTGTCATCCCAAAAATCGGTCTCCTCACAAAAATGTGTGGTTTTCTGGTCTCCTCACAAACGGTGTGGTTTTCTGACCATTCAAGCGAAAGGGGTGACTCTCACGAACACAATGGTGTTCTCTGTTTTGCACTACGATCCCCATAAGTGTCACGGGACTCATCTGAAGGTAAGCCTTGAAAACGAGTGGAGGTAGTTGTCTGCCAACAAAAATATGGGATTACATATGTGTCCCAAAAAACAGAGTTTTTCTTATCTCCTAGATATAGGATACACTTCAACCTTATTCCTTATTATTTATTTTTTGACTGTCTTTTTGTCATTTATGAATGTGTTTCTATGGGCTATAGACGTAAAGGCGAGAGTCTTTCTAAAGGTGTCCTAAAATTCTAAATCAAATAGCTAAATGATCCATGGAATGACTATCATAAAACAATTCATATGTTAGCTAAATCCCCCCCCCCCCCCCCAATCACTTAGGTGTCATGTCTGTGGATTACTACTTAATTGTATGTGTGGGGTACAGAAATGTTTATCTGCATTGTGTCCCGCCACCCACCACCTACCATCCCCTCTTTTACGCTACTGCTACTCTCTGTTTATCATATATGCATAGTCACTTTAACCATAGCTACATGTACATACTTCCTCAATCAGCCCGACTAACCGGTGCATGTATATAGCCTCGCTACTGTATATAGCCTCACTACTGTTATTTTTCACTGTTTTTTTTTATGTTGTTTTTGTTTCTTTACTATTCTTCACCTAATACCTTTTTTGCACTATTGGTTAGAGGCTGTAAGTAACGCACGTGACAAATACAATTTGATTGAACTTGATTTGAAACAGTAGATTTTTTTATGGATTATCTACATAGGCGTACAGAGGCCCATTATCAGCAACCATCACTCCTGTGTTCCAATGGCACGTTGTGTTAGCTAATCCAATTGTATCATTTTAAAAGGCTAATTGATCATTAGAAAACCCTTTTGCAATTATGTTAGCACAGCTGAAAACTATTGTGCTGATTAAAGAAGCAATAAGGAATAATAGTCTGGGGCTATTTTTCATGGTTTGGTCAAGGTCCCTTAGTTACAGTGAAGGGAAATCTTAACGCTATAGCATACAATAACATTATAGACGATTCTGTGCTTCCAACTTTGTGGCAACAGTTTGGGGAAGGCCCTTTCCTGTTTCAGCATGACAATGGCCCCGTGTACAAAGCTAAGTCCATACAGAAATGGTTTGTCAAGATTGATGTGGAAGAATTTGACTGGCCTGAGAGCCCTGACAGAGCCCTGACATCAACCCCATCAAAACACCTTTGGGATGAATTGGAATGCCGACTGCAAGCCAGGCCTAATCGCCCAAAATCAGTGCCCGACCTCACTAATGCTCTGTGGCTGAATGGAGTCAAGTCCCCGCAGCAATGTTATAACATCTACTGTAAAGCCTTCCCAGAAGAGTGGAGGCTGTTATAGCAACAAAGGGGGGGGATCAACTACATATTAATGCCCATGATTTTGGAATGAGATGTTCGATGAGTAGGTGTCCACATACACTACATGACCAAAAGTATCTGCACGAACAAGATGGAATGCCTCTGATGGGTTAAAGCAAACATCTGATGCAGTATATTGGCTATGAATACATTGCCCCTGTTTACAACAACAACAAAAATATGGTTTAATGTCAAATTTTGTGAACTTCCCCTTCAAGAGCTGTGTTGTGCAATTGCGCCTAAACCAGAGGCTGGTTTTGGAAGAAGATGTCGGAAATTGAGGTTTTGTTTGAAACTGTTAGTGAGGTGGATGAAGATAATAGCACAGAGTGAGAGTGAATGGCTTACAGGGGTGAAGAAGAAGGAAAACAAGAAGTAAATCCCTAGACTAATTTTAGCCGGCGTGAGGGTTTTGGAACATTGCTACCTGGGAAATCCATTTAACGTGTTGAAGAAAATCGGAAATGTGTTGGAGGAAAGGTTTGAGTTGGTGAGAGTCACAAGAAATGCTATTCTATTTAAATGTTTAGTTTTGTGTCTGTGGAGAAGCAGATGCGTGTTAAGCCTAAAAATGATATCGGAGTGGAATGTTTCCGATGTGGATTTTCAAAGCACCTATCAAGGGAGTTACTTCTGGGGTGGTGCAATAAGTAAAGGTGGAGGATATAACTGAAGAAATAGATGGTGGTTGGTGCAAGTCGACTGATCCGCATGGTGGATTGAGAAATTAACTTAATTCATACTACTGTTCTTTGATGAAGAGTCTTTCCATTCTCATTTAATGTTAGGATTCATGAGACACCCTGAAAGAGCTTTTGTGTAAAAGCTTCAGTGTCATAAATGCAGAAGATTTCGTCATGTGTCGAGTGTGTGCAGACAGGAAGAGTATTGTATGCCAGATGAAGTGAAATGCAGCAGTTGTGGTGGTCAACATGCAGCTAAATACCTGGAGTGCCTTGTTAAGTTGAAAGAGACCAAGGTGGAAAGAATAAGGGGTTTACAGCATGTCTCCTATCTGGAGGTGGTGAGAAAAGTAGAAGGAACAGGTGGCGAGGAAGAAGCAATTGTAGTAGAGCCACCACGATCAACAAAGGTTTCTCATCAACTGAGGGACCATGAAATGTTACATAATAAAAGGTAGACTTTGTATTATTGATTGCAATGGTCTGAGAAAATTTGAAGCATTGTGAATGCTGTTGAAAGTTTTTGGGGTCTTCGTGCGCGCGCACACACTGCGCACACACACACAATTGTTACATTGTTTCAGTAATATATATATATATATATAACTTTTCTATATATAACTTTTCAACAGGTATATAAAGATTTTTTGAGCCCTTGCTCACAATTCATTCTGTGGCAGCACAATGACAGAACAATATACTGTATGTAAGGCTCTTGATCATATCTTTGATCATGACACTGGTGAGGAGGAGAGAGTCCTTGTTAACTTTGACACAAAGTAGTCTGTGATAAATAGTACAATATGTTTCATCTGAGTATTTGTTATAGTCAAAATAATCCACACAATATGCTTTTCTTACTCAAAAAATAGTCGTATGAGCTCAGGCCAATGAGGCTTATAGGCCATAAATAAAAACGTATAATGTTATTTAACAAGAACTTAAGTTGATAAAAAGATGTAACACAACATTAGATGGTATGTATTATTATGGATTTATAATCAGCTATAATGGGGCGGTCATTTTGGACTGGGAACACAGAAATATATTCAAATGAAATGAGCCCAACAGGAGGGTTAACTGGCTTGCCTAGTTAAATATAAAATAATAATAACAAAACAAAAACACTCTTAAAAAAAAATGTTAGCACATTGATAAAATTTTTAAAAAAATAAGTATTCAGACTGTTAACTCAGTACCTTTTTGAAGCAAGTTTGGCAGCGATCACAGCCTTGACTTTTCTTGAGTATGACCCTACCAGCACAGCACACCTTTATTTAGGGAGTTTATCCTATTCTTCTCTGCAGATCCATTCAATCTCTGTCCAGTTCGATGGGGAGTGTCGCTGCAAAGCTATTTTCAGGTCTCTCCAGAGATGTTCAATTGGGTTCAAATCCGAGCTCTGGCTGGGCAACTCAAGGACATTCAGAGACTTGTCCCTAAGCCACTCCTGCATTGTCTTGGCTATGTGCTAAGGGTCGCGGTTCTGTTGGAAGGTGAACCTTCGCCCCAGTCTGAGGTCCTGAGCGCTCTGGGATAGGTTTTCATCAAGGATTTCTCTGTACTTTACTCTGTTCATCTTTCCCTCAATCCTGACTAGTCTCCTAGTCCCTGCTGCTGGAAAACATCCTCACAGCATGATGATGCCACCACCACGCTTAACCTGGGAACATCCCTACGGTGTTCTCCATATGTGTCGCTTGGCATTCAGGCCAAAGAGTTCAATCTTGGTTTCATCAGACCAGAGAATCTTGTTTCTCATGGTCTGAGAGCCATTTCGGTGCCCTTTGGCAAACTCCAAGCAGGCTGTCATGTGCCAATTACTGATGAGTGGCTACCGTCTGGTCACTATAACATAAAGGCATTGGGTACATGGTCACCTCCCTGACCAAGGCCCTTCTCCCCTGATTGCTAAGTTTAGCCAGGTGGCCAGCTCTAGAAAGAGTATTGGTGGTTCCAAACTTCTTGCATTTTAGAATGATGGAGGCCACTGTGTTCTTGGGGACCTTCAATGCTGCAGAATTGTTTTGGTACTCTTCCCCAGATCTGTGCCTTGACACAATCCTGTCTCGGAGCTCTGCGGGCAATTCCTTCAACCTCATGGCTTGGTTTTTACTCTGACATGCACTGTCAACTGTTGCATCTTAAATAGACAGGTGTGTGTGTGCCTGTCCACATCATGTCCAATCAATTTAATTTGTTCCAATATATATCCTCCAAACACCGGCTTCTAGGACATTATATCACTTTTATACAACGGGATAGCAACATATTCAAATAATGATTGACACATTTTCATTAACGTTATTTTGATGAATTAATTAATACTATTTCATCCATCCACAAGATATAGTCCAGACACAATTCAAGGGTTGCCACCCAAGCCAGCTTGCTATTTGTTCCATTGGTTTCAGTTTCAGAAACATGAATGCTGAAGAATCTAGGTTTGATTAGCAGCTACGCTGGACTCCGAGCTGGTTTGAACTGACATATCAACAATTCCGTTCTCAGTTTGGCATGGAGTATCTAGAAGAACAGCGAATTCGCAACGAGCAACAATGTGTATGTCGGCTTAATTAAAAAGTTGAGGGAAGATGGGTGAAAAGCTGCCCACCCGGTGAACATACATACGGTATGTAACGGTTAGCTAACTAAATCATTCCAATGTGCCTTGTAAAAGCATTCATCCCCCTTGTGTCACGCCCTGACCATAGATTGCTTTGTATGTTTCTATTTTTTGTTTGGTCAGGGTGTGATGTGGGTGGGTATTCTATGTTTTGTTCTATGTTTGTTTTTCTATGTGTTTGGCCTGGTATGGTTCCCAATCAGAGGCAGCTGTCAATCGTTGTCTCTGATTGAGAACCATACTTAGGCAGCCTTGAGTTGTGGGTAGTTGTTTTCTGTGTATCACCTGGCAGAACTGTTTTGTTCTCCCTCGTTGTTATTTTGTTTAGTGTTCAGTTTTGATTAAATTTACAACATGAACACTTACAACGCTGCACCTTGGTCCTCTCCTTCTTCCACCTACAACGACAGTTACAGAACTACCCACCACAACCGGACCAAGCAGCGTGGCAACCAAGAGCAGAGGGTTCTGGACTCCTGGACATGGGAGGAGATTTTGGATGGTAAGGGACCCTGGGCAGAGGCTGGGGTATAGCGCCGCCCCAGGGAAGAGCTGGAGGCAGCTGAAGCCGAGGAGCGGCGATATGAGGAGTTAGCACAGCAGTGCAACAGAGACGAGAGGCAGCCCCAAAAATGTATTGGGGGGTGCACACGGGGAGTGTGGCTATGTCAGGTAGGAGACCTGAGCCAACTCCCCGTGCTTACCGTGGCGCGAGGTTGACCGGGCAGGCACCGTGTCCCAAGTGCGCAGGCATAGCCAGGTGCTACATCGCAGCTCCTCGTATCGGCCGGGCTAGAGTGGGCATCGAGCCAGGAGTAATGAAGCCGACTCAGCGCATCTGGTCTCCAGTGCGTCTCCTCGGCCCAGGTTATATGGCACCAGCCCTACACGGTGTCCCCGGTTCGCCAGCACAGCCCAGTGCGGTCGGTTCCACCCCGCCGCACTTGCCGGGCTACAGGGAGTATCCAGCCAGGACAGGTTGTGCAGGCTCGAGACCTCCAGTGCACCTCCACTGTCCGGTCCATCCGGTGCCCCCTCCACGCAAGAGGCCGTCTCTCCTGTAATTTAAACAGATTTTTATTTGGATTTCATGTAATGGACATACACAAAATAGTCCACATTGGTGAAGTGAAATTAAGAAGAAAAAGCTTAGTGGTTCTATGGACAGATACTCCGGTGAAATGAGTATGAAGAAAATAACATGGTTAAAAAAATATGGCAAAATACAAAACTGAAAAGTGTTGCTTACATATTCACCCCCTTTGCTATGAAGTCCCTGAATAAGATCTGGTGCAACCAATTTCATTCAGAAGTCACATAATGTGTTAAGTAAAAGTCTACCTGTGTGCCATCTAAATGTCACATGATCTGTCACGTGAACTTAGTATATATACAGTGGGGCAAAAAAATATTTAGTCTGCCACCAATTGTGCAAGTTCTCCCACTTAAAGATGAGAGAGGCCTGTAATTTTCATCATGGGTACATTTTAAACTATGACAGACAAAATTAATTAATGAATTTACTTGCAAATAATGGTGGAAAATAAGTATTTGGTCAATAACAAAAGTTTGTCTCAATACTTTGTTATATACCCTTTGTTGGCAATGACAGAGGTCAAACGTTTTCTGTAAGTCTTCACAAGGTTTTCACACACTGTTGCTGGTATTTTGGCCCATTCCTCCATGCAGATCTCCTCTGGAGCAGTGGTGTTTTGGGGCTGTTGCTGGGCAACTTTCAACTCCCTCCAAAGAGTTTCTATGCGGTTGAGATCTGGAGACTGGCTAGGCCACTCCAGGACCTTGAAATGCTTCTTACGAAGCCACTCCTTCGTTGCCCGGGCGGTGTGTTTGGGATCATTGTCATGCTGAAAGACCCAGACACGTTTCATCTTCAATGCCCTTGCTGATGGAAGGAGGTTTTCACTCAAAATCTCACGATATATGGCCCCATTCATTCTTTCCTTTACACGGATCAGTCGTCCTGGTCCCTTTGCAGAAAAACAGCCCCAAAGCATGATGTTTCCACCCCCATGCTTCACAGTAGGTATGGTGTTCTTTGGATGCAACTCTGCATTCTTTGTCCTCCAAACACGACGAGTTGAGTTTTTACCAAAAGTTATATTTTGGTTTCATCTGACCATATGACATTCTCCCAATCTTCTTCTGGATCATCCAAATGCTCTCTAGCAAACTTCAGACGGGCCTGGACATGTACTGGCTTAAGCAGGGGGACACGTCTGGCACTGAGGATTTGAGTCCCTGGCGGCGTAGTGTGTTACTGATGGTAGGCTTTGTTACTTTGGTCCCAGCTCTCTGCGGGTCATTCACTAGGTCCCCCCGTGTGGTTCTGGGATTTTTGCTTGTGATCATTTTGGCCCCACGGGGTGAGATCTTGCGTGGAGCCCCAGATCGAGGGAGATTATCAGTGGTCTTGTCACGTTCTGTCCTTTGTTTTGTCATTATTTAGTATGGTCAGGGCGTGAGTTGGGGTGGGCAGTCTATGTTTGTTTTTCTATGTTTTGGGGTATTTCTATGTTTCGGCCTAGTATGGTTCTCAATCAGAGGCAGGTGTCATTAGTTGTCTCTCATTGAGAATAATACTTAGGTAGCCTGGGTTTCACTGTGTGTTTGTGGGTGATTGTTCCTGTCTCTGTGTTTGCACCAGATAGGACTGTTTTGGGTATTCACGTTTCTTGTTTTTGTAGTCAGTTGTTCATGTGTACATTTACGTATTAAAGGAACCATGGACACTTACCACGCTGCATATTGGTCCTCTGATCCTTTTCGCCTCTCCTCTTCGGAACAAGAGGAGGAAATCCCTTACAGGTCTTGTATGTCTTCCATTTCCTAATAATTGCTCCCACAGTTGATTTCTTAAAAACAAGCTGCTTACCTATTGCAAATTCAGCCTTCCCAGCCTGGTGCAGGTCTACAATTCTGTTTCTGGTGTCCTTTGACAACTTTTTGGTCTTGGCCATAGTGGAGTGTGACTGTTTGAGGTTGTGGACAGGTGTCTTTTATACTGCTAACAAGTTCAAACAGGTGCCATTAATACAGGTAACGAGTGGAGGACAGAGGAGCCTCTTAAAGAAGAAGATACAGGTCTGTGAGAGCCAGAAATCTTGCTTGTTTGTAGGTGACCAAATACATATATTCCACCATAATTTGCAAATAAATTCATAAAAAATCCAACAATGTGATTTTTCTGGATTTCTTTTCTCATTTTGTCTGTCATAGTTGAAGTGTACCTATGATGAAAATTACAGGCCTCTCTCATATTTTTAAGTGGGAGAACATGCACAATTGGTGGCTGACTAAATACTTTTTTGCCCCACTGTACACCTGTTTTGAAAGGCCCCAGAGTCTGCAACATCACTAAACAAGGGGCACCACCAAGCAAGCGGCACCATGAAGACCAAGGAGCTCTCCAAACAGGTCAGGAACAAATTTGTGGAAATGTACAGAACAGGATTAGGTTTTTAAAAAATATCCCAAACTTTGAAAATTCTACGGAGCACCATTAAATCCATTATTAAAAAATGGAAAGAATATAACACCCCAACAAACCTACCAAGAGAGGGCCACCCAACAAAACTCACAGACCAGGAAAGGAGGGCATTAATTAGAGGCAACAAAGAGACCAAAGATAACCCTGAAGGAGCTGCAAAGCTCCACAGCGGAGATTGGCGTATCTGTCCATAGGACCACTAAGCTTTTTTTTTTTCATTTCACTTCACCAATGTGGACTATTTTGTGTATGTCCATTACATGAAATTAAAATAAAAATCTGTTAAAATTACAGGTACTAATGCAACAAAATAGGAAAAATTCCAGGCACTGTATCTTTGTAGTGACTGGGTGTATTGATACACCATCCAAAGTGTAATTAAAAACTTCACCATGCTCAGAGGGATATTCAATGTCTCCTTTTTGTTTTACCATCTACCAATAGTTGCCTGTCTTTTTCAGTGCTAGACAGAGGGAGCTTTCAGATAATTGTATATGTGGGGTCTACAGCAATGAGGTAGTCATTCAAAAATCAATGATAACACTTATGTATGCAGGGTCCATGGAACTTATTATGTGACTTGTTAAGCACATTTTTACTCCTGAACGTATTTAGGCTTGCAATAACAGAGGTTGAATACTTATTGACTCAAGACATTTCAGCTTTTCAGTTTTTATTCATTTGTAAAAATGTCAAAAAACATTTCATTCCACTTTGACATTGTTGGGTTCTTTTCTCTTGCTTGCTAGCTAGCCAACTACGCCTAACTTAGTCATGTCAAACAGTGCAGACAGAATAACAACAGTAGCTCCATTTGTTTAAGCTGTTTTCTAGTGACATTTATTTGGATACATCCATAAAAATGAGCTAATGAGGCACGATTTCGTCTGGCACAGAAAATGTGCTCTCTCGTTAGGACACTGTTGTGTAGAGGAGCTAGCCAACAACCCAGCTAACACAACTTCCAACTGAAGCTGGAAAGACTAAAAAAAACACCTGCAATTTTTTCGTTTGACCTTTTTTCAATTGGCATTTCTTTGTATATGTCCATTGAAAGGATGCCAGCTGATTCATTATTTAGACTGGCTGAGAAACGCTGCCTGCCTCTTTCTTGTCCCGGCTATGGGACATTTCGAGATTGAATTTGAAGCAATGTTGCAAATGTCGGAGAGAGACAGCAAGGTTTATACATATCTCCGCTGTTGAAAACTAAATATTGGTCTAAAAGAAATGTGGAAATTTTTAGATGCTTTTCATAGTGGAGATCAAGTTCATAACTTCCCTGCCTGGACTGATGAGATAGTGGGTTGTGCAGTCAGATGGAAACAGTAAATAAGCATTTTAACGTCATAGATTTAGCCGGTGGTAACTTGTGGAATAGACACTGGCTGGAATGCACTTTTAACCAATCAGGATTCAGGATTAGACCCACCAGTTGCATAAACAGAGCTCATTAATGCACACCAAAATTACACCAACATGCAATTATAAATCAAACACCTTATGACCCCTTTTCATTCTAGAATGTCAGTCCCCTTTCAAAATTGGCCAACAACAAAAATGCACTCTTGACAGACATTCTGATTTAGATTTTTCTTATGTCCTCGTTATTCATTATGATGCTGTGATGGCATTGTTCATCCTGACTCTGAGGTCTTCATACGAGGGAAGGGAAAGACTGAGGGTACATCCCAAATGGTACCCCATTCCCTATATAGTTTACTACATTTGACCAGAGCCCTAGACGCTTTGGTAAAAAATAAATAATGCACTTTATTGGTAATAGGGTGGCATTTGAGACGCAGCCTGACTGTCAGAGTAATGCTCATACAGCATGACTCACCCCATGGTCAGGTTATTACTTCTCTCCACAGTAAAGCCCATTCCCGAGAAGAAATTATATTTAAACAGCAGAGCTAGAGGGTCAGGGTGTCGTTCTAAACCCCTTCATCAGGCTCTGTCAAATAAAGTTATAACCAATGTGAAAAAGACGTGGACCCTAGTGATATTAAGTGAAAATCTGTCGAGTTTCACAAAACGATACTTGGATATGTTCCTTCCAAGTATTGAGGGAAAAATGCATCCTATCATTGATTATCATTTGTGTAGATTTCCACGTGTAAGAGCTGCTGGGTCCTGGTATGAAGGAAATCAATCAAAAAACTGAGAGTAGATATCTCAGCCATTGATTAGTGCTATCTCCTTATAGTGATGTGGAATACAAATCAATATCTAATATCATTGAGTGATCAACTTTAATTTCATAACGTGTGTTTTGGTTTTTCTTTTGTCTATGCCTAGTAGTAGACCGACCCATGCTTTGTGATATTCTGTCTATTTATGCTAAGAGCTGGAAAACATAATTTGGTTGCCCTAAAGGTTGTAGTGGAATAGCAAGATGCTCTTTCAGAGATAAAGGGTAGAGTCAGACTTTGATGTCAAACTGCCAGCTTTGACATCCTTTATTTAAGAAGATTTTTGGAGTTATGCAGCATGAGAATGATCTGATTGTGCTGTTCACTGAGACTTCTCTTATTTGCCACAACTAGAGGGAAGCAGAATATTTTTATATCTCTTTGCAGCACCTTGTCTATGGCTGAACTTTACTGCCTCCTTTGCAGTCATCTGCAGACCTGGGTTTGTCACAAATGGACCCCTATTCTATATAGGGAATAGGGTGCCATTTGGGACAGATTCCTGTTAGCTCCATTTCCCATGTAGATCAACGGGAATGGGGCAGTGGATGGATGGTTGCCTCCAAGCTAAGGAGAACATTACACACAGACATGATGCTCTGCTCTGGTGTATCTTACTGAATATAATAACATGGTGAGAAAGGTATGGGACAACATACATTATAAATACAGTTTCATTTGTTTTCATATTTTTTTTTAACTAAATAAAATCAGATAATACTTGCTAAGATGTCACTCTCTCCCCAGTGGTTTTATACAGTTCAAGTCGGAAGTTTACATACACCTTAGCCAAATACATTTAAACTCCGTTTTTCACAATTCCTGACATTTAATCCTAATAAAAATTCCATATCTTAGGTCAGTTGGGATCACCACTTTATTTTAAGAATGTGAAATGTCAGAATAATAGTAGAGAATAATTTATTTCAGCTTGAATTTCTTTCATCATATTCCCAGTGGGTCAGAAGTTTACATACACTCAATTAGTATTTGGTAGCATTGCCTTTAATTTGTTTAACTTGGGTCAAACGCTTTGGGTATCCTTCCACAGCCTTCCCACAATAAGTTGGGTGAATTTTGGCCCATTCCTCCTGACAGGGCTGGTGTAACTGAGTCAGGTATATAGGTCTCCTTGCTCACATATGCGTTTTCAATTCTGCCCACAAATGTTCTATAGATTTTAGGTCACGGCTTTGTGATGGCCACTCTAATACCTTGACTTTGTTGTCCTTAAGCCATTTTGCCACAACTTTGGATGTATGCTTGGGGTCATTGTGCATTTGGAAGTCCCATTTGCGACCAAGCTTTATCTTTCTGACTGATGTCTTGATGTTGCTTCAATATATCCACATAATGTTCCTCCCACACGATGCCATCTATTTTGTGAAGTGCACCAGTCCCTCCTGCAGCAAAGCACCCCCACATGATACTGCAACCCCATGCTTCACGATTGGGATGTTGTTATCTGGCTTGCAAGCCTCCCGCTTTTTCCTCCAAACATAACGATGGTCATTATGGTCAAACAGGTCTATTTATTTCATCAGACCAGAGGACATTTCTCCAAAAATATCTTTGTCTCCATGTGCATTTGCAAACCGTAGTCTGGCTTTTTTATGGCAGTTTCGGAGCAGTGGCTTCTTCCTTGCTGAGCGGCCATTCAGGTTATGTCGATGTAGGACTTGTTTTACTGTAGATATAGATACTTTTGTACCTGTTTCCTCCAGCATCATTACAATCATTCCAGCCTATTAGAAGCTTTTAAAGCCATAATCATTTTCTGGAATTTTCCAAGCTGTTTACTAAAGGCACAGTCAACTTAGTGTATGTAAACTTAGTGTATCCCTCATTTATGGAGTGCTTGGTATTAGTTTACCATGTTTTCTTACTGAACAAAAAAAACAGATGTACCACATGAACTACTATTGTTTTTGCTATTCAGTGATTTTTAACCAACTAAACCAAAAGGTGACAAAGTAGCTTATCGTGGACTACAGGATAAGTTGGGCCGAAAACAACACCATTCACATCGACGGGGATGTAGTGGAGCGGGTCGAGAGTTTCAAGTTCCCTGGTGTCAATATCACCAACAAACTATCATGGTCCAGACACACCAAGAGTCGTGAAGAGGGCACGACAACACTTTTTTCCCCCTCAGGAGACTGAAATGATTTGAGGATGGGTTCCCAGATCCATAAAGTTCTTTAGCTGCACCATCGAGAGCATCCTGACCGGTTGCATCACCGCCTGGAACGGAGGGTAGTGCATACGGCCCAGTACATCACTGGGACCAAGCTTCCGGCCATCCAAGACCTACAGTACCAGTCAAAAGTTTAGACACAATCATTCCAATTATTTAGTGAAAAATAGTGAAGACATCATAACTATGAAATAACACATATGGAATCATGTAGTAACCAAGAAAGTGTTAAACAATTTCTTCAAATAGCCACCCTTTGCCTTGATGACAACTTTGCACACTTGGCATTCTCTCAACCAGCTTCACCTGGAATGCTTTTACAATAGTCTTGAAGGAGTTCCCACATATGCTGAGCACTTGTTGGCTGCATTTCTTTCACTCTGTGGTCCGACTCATCCCAAACCATCTCAATTTGATTGAGGTCGGGGGATTGTGTAGGCCAGGTCATCTGATGCAGCACTCCATCACTCTCCTTTGTAAAATAGCCCTCATACAGCCAGATGGTATGTTGCGTCACTGTCCTGTTGTAAAACAAATGATAGTCCCGCTAAGCCCAAACCAGATGGGATGGCAGTCACACCCTGATCTGTTTCACCGGTCCGGTCCTTGTGATGGTCTCCACCCCCCTCCAGGTGTCGCCCATCTTCCTCATTATTTCCTGTGTATTTATAACTGTGTTCTCTGTTTGCCCGTTCGTCTTGTTTGTCAAGTCAACCAGCATTTTGTTCCCAGCTCCTGCTTTTCTTGTCCTCCTGGTTTTGACCCTTGCCTGTCCTGACTCTGAGCCCGCCTGCCTGCCGACTTGTACCTTTGCACCACTTCTGGATTGTTGACCTCTGCCACCCTGACCCTGAGCCTGCCTGCCTTCCGGTATTGTTGCCCCACCTCTGGTTTACTGATCTCTGCCTGCCTTGAACTGTCTATTGACGGCCCCTGTTGCAATATTAAACCCTTGTCTATTTGACATGTCTGCATCTGGGGCTTTCCTTGATTCCTGGTAATGGAGTATCGCTGCAGAATTCTGTGGTAGCCATGCTGGTTAAGTGTGCCTTGAATTCTAAATAAATAACAGACGGTGTCATCAGCAAAGCACTCTCACACCATAACACCTCCTCCTTCTCCTCCTCCATGCTTTACAGTTGGAAATACACACGAGGAGATCATCCGTTCACCCTCACTCATTCAAGGGTTTTTCTGTATTTTTTATATTTTATTCTACTGTAGAATAATAGTGTAGACATGACAACTATGAAATAACACATATGGAATCATGTAGTAACCAAAAAAAGTGTTACGCAAACAATAATTTGTATATTATAGATTCTTCAAAATATCCACCATTTGCCTTGATGACAGCTTTGCACACTTGGCATTCTCTCAACCACCTTCATGAGTTAGTCACTTGGAATACATTTAAATTAACAGGTGTGCCTTCTTAAAAGTTAATTTGTGGAATTTCTTTCCATTTAGCCGATCAGTTGTTGTAGCAAGGTAGGGGTGGAATACAGAAGATATACATATTTAGTAAAAAAATAAAAAAAGGCGGTGGCCCGTTCTTGTAGGTTCATGCTCTACAACATCCGCAGAGTACGACCCTGCCTCACACAGGAAGCAGCGCAGGTCCTAATCCAGGCACTTGTCATCTCCCGTCTGGATTACTGCAACTCGCTGTTGGCTGGGCTCCCTGCCTGTGCCATTAAACCCCTACAACTCATCCAGAACGCCGCAGCCCGTCTGGTGTTCAACCTTCCCAAGTTCTCTCACGTCACCCCGCTTCTCCGCTCTCTCCACTGGCTTCCAGTTGAAGCTCGCATCCGCTACAAGACCATGGTGCTTGCCTACGGAGCTGTGAGGGGAACGGCACCTCAGTACCTCCAGGCTCTGATCAGGCCCTACACCCAAACAAGGGCACTGCGTTCATCCACCTCTGGCCTGCTCGCCTCCCTACCACTGAGGAAGTACAGTTCCCGCGCAGCCCAGTCAAAACTGTTCGCTGCTCTGGCCCCCCAATGGTGGAACAAACTCCCTCACGACGCCAGGACAGCGGAGTCAATCACCACCTTCCGGAGACACCTGAAACCCCAACTCTTTCAGGAATACCTAGGATAGGATAAAGTAATCCTTCTCACCCCCCTTAAAAGATTTAGATGCACTATTGTAAAGTGGCTGTTCCACTGGATGTCTTAAGGTGAACGCACCAATTTGTAAGTCGCTCTGGATAAGAGCGTCTGCTAAATGACTTAAATGTAAATGTAAATGTAAAATACCACGTCCAAATGCAACCCGAACCGGGAAACTAGGGGTATGTCGCTAGTCACGATTTCACAGGAGAGCTGTTTGAACATACATTTGTTTTTTTAGCAAAATGTTTTTTTTTGGCAGAAATGCCTTCTCGAACATGAACTTTCATGTGCCTTAATATCAAACTTGTATGCCATCTGTAAATATGAATACAATTGTTAAATTATGAGCCAAAATGTTTTAGCCACAGAAAAAGCTTCCCACTAGCCATGATTTGCTGAGATATTGAGTGTTCTGGACATGCCGAGAGATGAGTTTTGATTGGTCTGCCATATAGCAAGGGTCTCTCTATCGGAGCTGGTCAATATGTCTAGATAATCATGTCAAATGCGTATTTTTTAAATGTATCGCGTAGTAAAACTACATAAACCTAATGTCAAGTGAAAGTGTACTGTTAGCTAACTAACGCTACCTTCTGGAGGACCGAGTTTGAAATCAGTGGAATTTGATTCTGACAGCTAATGAGATGGAGAAAATACCGGTTTGGATTACATTGTCAAACTAAGGGCAACCATGCACGGCATCAGACATGAGATATGTCCAACCATGATGTATACTGGTAAGAAAGTCTAGCTAGCTACATTTTCAGATATTACACATTTCTAATTTTGACAGAAAGGGGTTTTATTTCAAGTGTAGTGTTAGCTGGCTAGGTCGCTAGCTACTGTTATGTGTATGATCTTATTATTCGTATCTCAGACACATTTGCTTGACTAGTTATAGCCATAGAACCTGGTTGGTTAGCTACCTACAGATTCATGCAGGTTAGTAACGTCATGAGTTGTGATTATGGTCCGTTGTTTAGCTAGCTACATATCTTAACAAAAGGCTCCATTCTAATTTTGACAAAATATTTTAATTTCAAGTTTGTGTACTGTTAGGTAGCTAACATTAGCTGGCTGGCTCGTCATGCGTTGGGATTCATTGTTTAACTACTTTACCATTTCTTAACAAAAGATTCTCGTCTTAGTGTGCCAGAGCGCAGAATAATGGATAAATTTTTGAACGCTCAAAATTGGTTGAATATGTCCAGTGTCAGTAAATGTCGGCAACATAGCATTATTCAATTGTTGCCAGCAGCACTGTTAGTTACCAACGCTCTGGATAACATGACAACTGCCTAACCAGCTCTATTAGGGGGAGTAAAATGGTCAAAGTTGGGTGTTCTCTCATTATGTGTCTGGAAGTAGCTAGCCAATGTTAGCCAGTTAGCTTGGGTGCTTGACTGTCATTGGGAGGTCAGAGCACTCTGAATTTAAGAATGGACAATCTGACAGCACAGTTGCAGTCACCAACGATCTGGATAACTAAACAAACAAACCAGCTCTGCTAGGGTGTGTAAAGTTCAGTAAGCTCTTTCTCTTAGATGCCTGGAAGTAGCTGGCAAGTTAGTACAGAACACACAGATCAGCCCTTTAAAGAGATGGGTGTGGCTAATGTTTAACTTAGGGTTAGGCCGCTTTTTTCTCCACTTCCTGTCTGAGTGACATGCCCAAAGTAAACTGCCTGTAGCTCAGGCCCTGAAGCCAGGATATGCATGTAATTGGTACCATTGGAAAGAAAACACTTTGAAGTTTGCAGAAATGTTAAAATAAGGTAGGAGAAAATGTAAAGAAAAACCAATCCGAATATTTTTTTGAGAGAGACTGTCCTCTTAGAAAGGCAAGAGAAAGGTCATATTGAACATTAGCTACCAGGATGCAATTCCTATGGCTTCCACAGGGTGTCAGCAGTCTACGTTCAAGTTTACAGGCTTGTAAACTCAAAAACAAATCAGAAATATTACTTTTAGGAGAAGGACACAGTCTTGGAAATTCGTGTTTGTGCGCGCATGAAGACATTACACTCCTGCTAAAATCGGTTTCCTATTGAACATACTTCTTTGTGTAAGAAATATTATAGTTTGATTACATTTTAGGGTATCTGAGAAGTAAATAGAAATGTATTTTGACGGCGCCAACTAAACGGACGTTTTGGGATATAAAGAAGGATCTTATCTAACATAAAAACACTACATGTTATAGGTGGGACCCTTTGGATGACAAATCAGAGTTAGATTATCAAAAAGTGCTGTGCTGTGCTATTGGAAAAATATTTTGATGTGGGGCGCTGTCCTCAAATAATTGCATGGCATGTTTTCGCTGTAATAGCTACTGTAAATTGGACAGTGCAGTTAGATTAACAAGAATTTAAGCTTTCAGCCAATATATGTACATACATTTTTTAAATTCATAATATTTATGAATAATTAATTGAATTGCGCGCCATCCAGTTCCACCGGATGTTGTCCCGCTAGCGGGACCCCTAGCCCTGAGAACAATGCTGAATGGGTGTAGACAAAGGGCTCTCCCATAGTAGTACCAAAACATTGAAAGCCTGTTTTCTTAAAAGTGGGTTTACAAGTTGATCAACTTTAAAAGCACAATTTCTTTCCCATTGTTTCCTCAAATACAGTGTATGATATTACATTTTGTGGCTCTGAGTCTCTACTTTTATCCAATATAAAAAACAGAAATTAAAATGTTGCTACGTAAGACCGTATCCAGGTGGTGAGTAACATATTATGGCAATTACAGCTCAAATAAGCAAAGAGAAATGACAGTCCGTCAATCTGGAAAATTTCAAGAACTTTGAGTTACTTCAAGTGCAGTCACAAAAACCATCAAGCACTTTGATGAAACTGGCTCTCATGAGGACCGCCACAGGAAAAGAAGACCCAGAGTTACCTCTTCTGCAGAAGATAACTCTAGTTAATTTAACTGCACCTCAGATTGCAGCCCAAATAAATGCTTCACAGAGTTCAAGTTACAGTCACGACTCAACATCAGCTTCTCAGAGGAGACTGCTTGAAATTAGACCTTCATGGTCGTGTTGCTGCAAAGAAGCCACTACTAAAGGACAGCAATAAGAAGGGACTTGCTTGGATCACGAAACACGAGCAATGGACATTAGACTGGTGGAAATCTGTCCTTTGGTCTGATGAGTCCAAATTTGAGATGATTGGTTCCAACAGCCATGTCTTATTGAGATGCAGATTAGCATGGAGCATGGAGGAGGAGGTGTGATGGTGTGGGGGTGCTTTGCTGGTGACACGGTCAGGGATTTATTTAGAATTCAAGGCACATTTAACCAACATGGCTACCACCTCATTCTGCGGTGATACGCCATCCCATCAGATTTGCGCTTATTGGGACTATCATTTGTTTTTCAACAAGACAATGATCCAAAACACACCTCCAGGCTGTGTAAGGGCTATTTGATCAAGGAGATTGATGGAGTGCTGCATCAGATGACCTGGCCTCCACAATCACCTGACTTCAACCCAAATTAGATGGTTTGGGATGAGTTGAACTACAGAGTGAAAGAAAAGCAAACAGCAAGTGCTCAGCATATGTGGCAACTCCTTCAAGACTGTTGGAAAAGCATTCCTCATGAAACTGATTGAGAGAGTGCCAATAGTGTGCAAAGCTGTCATCAAGGCGAAGGGTGGCTACTTTGAAGAATCTAAGAATTTAACACTTTTTGGTTACTACTGTACATGATTCCATATGTGTTATTTGATAGTTTGATGTCTTCACTACTATTCTAGGCCGTACCTATTCACTGACGAAATCCTGGGCGGGACAGCACGAAATGAGACACAGACGTGACTTCAACAAAAAGAAGGAAACTGTATTGGGAGTTCTTCTTTCAACTCTCCCAGGGACCGTAAAAACAAAGGCCTGGATAATGGCTATCCAAACAAAACCAACAAAAAAATTAACAGTTGATACCACCCGCCAATCCAACAGCTTAAGCTGAACCTATAACAGGGATTCCTATTGTCCTGGAATTCGCCATAGTCTCCGGCTCATAATCCCTCTTCCCCTTCAGTCAGGTCCTTAAACCTTCCACACATACCATCACACAGGTGTGATCGTTCTACAGTAATGTGATTAGAACGCTTATTTCGAACGGCCAGTTTCGAATGACGCATTCAGCATTTGAGCAGGTCACATTTTTCTCCAGAAACTGTTTACACAAACACTGTCCTTAGAAAGTTATGTCCAGAATGTGAGCGGTTTATTTTTGGATGCAATGTTCAGATATTCACAGAAGTACCTATAGCATAACACAATCATCCTAACCGGAAAAATGTAGACTACATTTGAGGAAAGATTGACCCAACACAAGCAGTCATATTTTCTAACTCATGGCTGACATAAACTACAATATGAATGAGCTAATAGCAATTACTATGTATAATTAATCACATCCCAGGTGAGCTCACTGTTGATAAAATAATTGAGTAAAACACTTTCTAGAAATCAAAAGCAATCCGACGATTAGTTTCAGAGCTCAGCCATGCTTTTTTTCCTCACAGAAACCAAAGATAATAAGAGAAGACCAGATGAGTTGTTTGTTTGGAGTACGCATTTTGAAGTGGTGTGTCATCTACCATCATTCACATACCACATTTACTTCCTGAAGTTCTCAAAGAATGAGTGAACCCTTACTCACCTCATTTTGTTATATCATCTTTGGTTAGACAGACAATCATGTGAAACCCATAATACATTGTATGTTTACAAACATGGCTCCACACACATAGCTGGAATTAGCTTAGCTCATCATAATCAGTACAACCTTCAAAAAAATATTTTACACACACACTATGTGCCCATTACAATCTATGCAAAAATCACCGGTAATTGAAAAACCTGAATAAAATAGTAAATATATCAATAATACCAAAACATTTTCTGATGGTGATTAATTGATACAAATGGCATGTGCAGGCAGTCAATCACATAACCTCTCACTCCCATTCTGAGCCATTCAGTGTTGTTTATGTATGTAGCTAATGAGGTAACCTGTAGCATTAGCAATATCTTTCAAAAGGAGACAACTCACAAATGTGGAAATTCTGGAGTTTGAAAAATATTCTGACAATGAGTCTGAACGTCAGGAATCAGATTCTGACAGTGAACAGCTGCCACCCAGCCATTGAGAACCCTGAATCTGAGGACCTCTTGTCCACTGACAAAGTTCTAGTTCCATTTGAAGATGCTGGTGGTGATGGAGGCAGACCGGTAGTGGATGAAGTACAGGAGTTCTGTGGTAGCTGGAAGGCTGCCATCCATTTCACCCCTCATGGCCCTGCTGTTGGTGTTGATGAGTCCCAGTCTGCAGTGCAACAACCCTTGCCATTTCCATCTGAAGAAGTGCTTCAAGTTGTTTCTGACAGAGGAGCTGGTGGGAGACATAGCAGAGACCAATCGCTATGCCTTATAGCTATGTATTTTCTTCCTGGTGACAGTCCTTCTCATGGGGATAGTAAAGAAGAACTCCCTAAGAGAATACTGGAGCAGACATCCTATGTTTGCAGCTCCCTTCGTTGCAACCGTCTTTTCCCAAGACTGCTTCCTAATTCTGCTAACATGACTGCATTTCATCAACAACGCTACTGCCATCCTAAATGACCCGTTATACAAAATAAGAAATGTCAACAGCTGACAGTAAAGTGCCATGACAAACGGGACGTCCATGTCCTCTCCACTGTCCATACAGCAACCATGTCAGCCACAGGGAAGTTGGACCACCTGGTGGGAGAGAGAAACATCAATCCAGAGTGTGTGCTTGACTATAACCTCAATGTGGGCAGTATATAAGCGGGACATGATAAACAGCTTTGTGGAATGCACTCAGAAAATGACCAAGTGATATAAGAAGATATTTTTCAATTTTTCCAGGGTAGATTCAAAATACAACATGCCAGTACTTCTGACGCAACTAGCATTGTTTTACAGAGCTAATGTAAGAATGTACCTAGGTACATCAGCATGATTGAATATAACACCACAAAGGTTATGAAATGAGTAACGTTGCCTCGCGTGTCTGCGGTTATAAGGAACATACACAAATATACAGTGGGGCAAAAAAGTATTTAGTCAGCCACCAATTGTGCAAGTTCTCCCACTTAACAATATGAGAGAGGCCTGTAATTTTCATCATAGGTACACTTCAACTATGACAGACAAAATGAGAAAAAAAATGATGGTGGAAAATAAGTATTTGGTCACCTACAAACAAGCAAGATTTCTGGCTCTCACAGACCTGTAACTTCTTTTTTAAGAGGCTCCTCTGTCCTCCACTCGTTACCTGTATTAATGGCACCTGTTTGAACTTGTTATCAGTATAAAAGACACCTGTCCACAACCTCAAACAGTCACACTCCAAACTCCACTATGGCCAAGACCAAATGGCTGTCAAAGGACACCAGAAACAAAATTGTAGACCTGCACCAGGCTGGGAATACTGAATCGGCAATAGGTAAGCAGCTTGGTTTGACGAAATCAACAGTGGGAGCAATTATTAGGAAATGGAAGACATACAAGACCACTGATAATCTCCCTCGATCTGGGGCTCCACGCAAGATCTCACCCCGTGGGGTCAAAATGATCACAAGAATGGTGAGCAAAAATCCCAGAACCACACGGGGGGACCTAGTGAAGACCTGCAGAGAGCTGGGACCAAAGTAACAAAGCCTACCATCAGTAACACACTACGCCGACAATGATCCCAAACACACTGCCCGGGCAACGAAGGAGTGGTTTCGTGAGAAGCATTTCAAGGTCCTGGAGTGGCCTAGCCAGTCTCCAGATCTCAACCCCATAAAAAATCTTTGGAGGGAGTTGAAAGTCCGTGTTGCCCATCAACAGCCCCAAAACATCACTGCTCTAGAGGAGATCTGCATGGAGGAATGGGCCAAAATACCAGCAACAGTGTGTGAAAACCTTGTGAAGACTTACAGAAAACGTTTGACCTCTGTCATTGCCAACAAAGTGTATATAACAAAGTATTGAGATAAACTTTTGTTATTGACCAAATACATATTTTCTACCATAATTTGCAAATACATTCATTAAAAATCCTACAATGTGATTTTCTGGATTTTTTTTTCTCATATTGTCTGTCATATTTGAAGTGTACCTATGATGAAAATTAGAGGCCTTTCTCATCTTTTTAAGTGGGAGAACTTGCACAATTGGTGGCTGACTAAATACTTTTTTGCCCCACTGTATTATGCTCCACACAACACAGTGAGCTACAGTGGAAATGGTATAACACAACACACAAACTATTATAACGTAATAAGTCACTTACTTTGATAGAAATGCAGTCTGTATTTTAACATGGGTGTCTGTAGTGATGCCTCTATCACTGAGACGCTGTGCCCCTTGGGAGTCATAAGGCCAGGGTAGCTTCAAAATATAACGCATGCTAATACTTCTCTGATGCAATTAGCATTGTTTTCCAGAGCTAATAGAACAATGAAGCTGGCTACCTAAGCATTGAGTGTAACGGTACCTTGCGTGTCCGCAGTTCAAAGGAATATACACAAAAACATTATGCTACAGTAGAAACGTCAAAACACGACATGCAGAAACTATTATAAGGTAATTTGATAGAAACGCACACATTTCCAACATTGTTATTGGTAACAAAAACAACTTTGATTGCGATGCAGGCAACAGACTGAAAATGTGAACAAGGGTATGCAGGACGATAGATGAGCAAATGTCTGCAGACTTAAACTGCCCACACAATTGGGAAGTGTTTGGGGAATTTTGTCAGGTTCAGAAATGTAACAAAAAGTGAATTGGTCGGCAAAAGTAAAAATGACTACTTTTATGTGAATGAATGAGGCGGAACACACCTCAATTCAAACTGTTATTAGAAAAATAAAAAACTTGTTCGAAAATATTTTAAAATTAACAAGTTGAAAACTTATAAGCCTATAAAACAGGCTTGCTTTCTTTTGAGGGCAGCGCGGATTAAATGTACTGTTGTGTAACAATCACATTCTGGAATGGAGGGAACGTTCTAACATCACGTGCATAAATAAACTCACGCTGGGGCGACCATTCGAGATATTAGGAACTCACGCATGAAAGGGTTTCAAGATGGCACAAACAATAATCTCAGGTGAGCTCATTAGTAGCGGCTGTACTGTTGCCCACCTCCAGGAGAGGGCACAGTCAGGCCACTTGATCCCGCTGATCCCTCACACTTATATTTATTGGTGGACATAAGACTGAAAACATCAGGAAATAACTTCCAAGTTATTTTAATTATGGAATCTGTTCCAAAATATTCCCACACATGATTGTATACAAATGGAAGCAAGGTTTGAAATGATTATGGTCAATAATCAAATAATTTTATGTTCCAGCCCTCCGTCCATCCACTCAAGAAAAATTTGCCTGTGCCTGAATTTAGTTGGTGAGCACTGAAGTAGTATATTAGAGTCCCATTTGGGACCTTGCCAAAACATTGTGAGGCGCTATGGCGATTGAGAGATGATGTCACTTGGAGGGAAAAGTTCAGCCTTGGGGCACAATAATAACTCATTTCTTTCCCCTATCGTTATATGTAATATTAATGAGTGATGACTGAGCCTTGATAATGAATAAACTATGTATCTTATGAGTAAATTGCTCCTGCTTAGGGGGTTTCAGATAACATTAATATAGAGGGTAGGATTTGTCGGCTAAACATATAGATGATAAAAATGTTTTTTTCTCTAAACAAACAGTACCTGACGTGAAATACTTACCTTTTTTTAACCTTTTTACTTACAAAAATTTCCCTCTTAATATAAAAACTAGCATTGCATACTCTCATTCACCTGAGGTTTGATGGTCATCCATTGAAATTAATTACTAAAAAGCCTGTCTGCTTTGATGCCAAACTGCCCAAAGAAAGCAAAGGTTGCAAAGATTGTGAACGACTATTGCCGGAATGCAATGGTTTGACTGCCGTGAAGGTGATAAGCAAAATATCGTTCACAAACTACAGTAGCCGCCCCAACAATTAGTTATCAAATTCAATTTTGTTGAGCAGAGGCTGTGTATGATTTGGTTCTACAAAGCTGTGTCCATCATAACATTCCATTTTCAATTAAATGCAAAAATTCTTGCACCATGCGATCAATTATCAGTTCCAAACAGGTATTTTTCTTCTCTATGCTGCCTGATCTAGTTTCCTGTGCGCACATATGATACAGTTGTTGGTCGTCTCGGGAGCCGCTGAGATGGAGGAGCTTGTATCGATCCTGCTGTAGGACTCATTGCGGCCAGCAGGTCAAACCAACGACTAAAATGAATGAGTCACTCAGAAAGACAACTCATGACTTTTGAGTCAGTAAAAAGAGTTATTTGCAAACTGCACATCACTAGTCTCTCCCCTGCCCTGGACCATTGGTAAATACTCCCTAATCTCTCACTGTGTGTATGATCATAGGTCTACATTATTATTCTCTGATGTCTGACCTCTGGCTAATACATCTGTAGTAATAATCCCATAGAATCCTTACTGGTTGTTACATGTAACAATGTCTCAGGTCAAACTGAGGCTTTTCAAAAGCAGCCAGGCATGGTGGTACACCATTATTGCCCTATCAAGTCATTCAGAAAACGTTGTTCTAAAGACATTCCGATACTGATACTGTCACTGACTCTGCTGCTGCCCAAGTTGTGATGTTCAGAGGCTTTGCAGCTTCACAGAGTAAAATGTGACCAGGGATTGGTGTTGTCAGGGGCTGCATGGGGCTGTGAGTTAAGGATCTATTAAAATAGGAATCATTTTCCCATCGCCTTTCCTGGAACTGTGCAGGCAGCAGTTCTTCAAGCAGACAGCTTTGGGAGCAGGGCAGATATAAGACAGTGGTACCCAGCTATGCACATCCCAAATGACACCATATTCCCTACTTAATGCAACACTTTTCACTACTTTTGACCAGGTCCTATAGGGCTCTGGTTAAACGTATTGCATTATATTAGAAGTAGTGTGCCATTTGGAACGCACAAAAGGCCTACGTTGGGGGCTATTGATGAGTGACTGCGGTAAACCACAGAACTGCGCTAGGAGCTGCTGCATCAGGCAGTGTTTGATGACAAGAGCAGTGTTTTAGCCTCTTTCAGCAGATCGCTAAATGATTTAAAATGTGTTCCCTATCTCAATCCCTCTTTTACATATTCATTAAGAACCGCAAACAACTTAAATATGCAGGGGTCTTAGAATACCAGCTAAATAGACAATATAGCTACAAAATTATTGCAAACATAAATAGGCTTTACTTATAAACCTATAAAAACCTATTAGATAACTCTTTCAATATCTAAAAGTGTTGATTTCAGTACAGCTCTCAAGGCACAATGTGGTATTGTCGGTAGGAGTCAATGAGTTATACTCTAGTAACATTTCAAATCAAATTTGATGTTACATGCGGCGAATAAAACAGGTGTCGACCTTACAGTGAAATGCTTACTTACAAGCCCTTAACCAACAATGCAGTTGTAAGAAAAATACAGAAATAAAAGTAAGAAATAATTAAAAAGCAGCAGTAAAATAACAATACAGAGGCTATATACAGGGTCAATGTGTGGGGGCACCGGTTAGTCGAGATAAAATGTACATGTAGGTAGAGTTATTAAAGTGACTATGCATAGATAATAACATAGTACACTGCCTTACAAAAGTATATATCTCGCCTTGCATTTTTCCTAATTTGGTGCATTACAACCTGTAATTTAAATAGATTTTATTTTTATTTCATGTAATGGACTTACACAGAATAGTGAAGTGAAATGAAAAAAATTACTTGTTGCAAAACAATTATACAAAAAAAAACTTAAAAGTGGTGTGCATATGTATTCACCCGCTTTGCTATGAAGCCGCTAAATAAGATCTGGTGCAACCAATTACCTTTCGCGAGTCACATAATTAGTTAGATTGCACACAGGTGGAATTTATTGAAGTCACATGATCTCAGTAAATATACACCTGTTCTGAAAGGCCACAGAGTCTGCAACACCACCAAACAAGGGGAACCATTAAACCCAAGAACCTCTCCAAAACAGGTCAGGGACAAAGTTGTGGAGAAGTAAAGAACAAGGTTGGGTTATAAAAAATATCCAACATTTTAAACATTACATGGGAAAGAAAATGGCAACACAACAATCCTGCCAAGAGAGGGCCGCCCACCAAAACTCACAGACCAGGCAAGGAGGGCATTAATCAGAGAGGCACCAAAGATAACCCTGAAGGAGCTGTAAAGCTCCACAGCGGAGATTAAAGTATCTGTCAATAAGACCACTTTAAGCCATACACTCCACAGAGCGGGGCTTTACGGAAGAGTGTCCAGAAAAAAGCCATTGCTTAAAGAACAAAATAAGCAAACACGTTGGTGTTCGCCAAAAGGCATGTGGGAGACTCCCCAAACATATGGAAAAAGGTACTCTGGTCAGATGAGACTAAAGATTTAGCTTTTTGGCCATCAAGGAAAACGCTATGTATGGAGCAAACCCAACACCTCTCATCACCCTGAGAATACAATCCCCACAGTGAAGCATGGTGGTGGCAGCATCATGCTGTGTGGTTGTTTTTAATCGGCAGGGGACTAAATACAGGGAAATTCCTAAGGGAAACCTGTTTCAGTCTTCCAGAGATTTGAGGTTCACCTTCCAGCAGGACAATGAACTTAAGCATACTGCTAAAGCAACACTTGAGTGGTTTAAGGGGGAAACATTTAATTGTATTGGAATGGCCTAGTCAAAGCTCAGACCCCAATCCAATTGAGAATCTGTGGTATGACTTAAAGATTGCTGTACAGCAGCGGAACCCATCCAACTTGAAGGAGCTGGAGCAGTTTTGCCTTGAAGAATGGGCAAAAATCCCAGTAGCTAAATGTGCCAAGCTTATAAAGACATACCCCAAGAGACTTGCAGCTGTAATTGCTGCAAAAGGTGTCTCTACAAAGTATTGACTTTGGTGGTGTGAATAGTTATGCACGCTCAAATTCAGTTTTTGTCTTATTTATAATTGTGAAACAAACAATAATTATTTTGCATCTTCAAAGTGGTAGCCATGTTGTGTAAATAAAATGATACAAACCACCCAAAATCTATTTTATTTCCAGGTTGTAAGGCAACAAAATAGGAAAAATAGCAGAGAGAACAGTCTATGACTAGGGTGGCTGGAGTATTTCACCATTTTTAGGTCCTTCCTCTGGCACCGCCTGGTTTAGAGGTCCTGAATGGCAGGAAGCTTGGCCCTGGTGATGTACTGGGCTGTAAACACTTCCCTCTGGAGTGCCTTGCGGTCGGAGGCCGAGCAGTTGCCATACCAGGCAATGATGCAACCCTTCAGGATGCTCTCGATGTAGTTGTAGAGCCTTTCAAGGATCTGAGGACCGATGCCAAATCGTTTCAGTCTCCTGAGGGGGAAAAGGTTTTGTCATGCCCTCTTCACAACTGTCTTGGTGTGCCCTGAACCATGTTGGTGATGTGGACGCCAAGGAACGTGAAGATCTCAACCTACTCCACTACAACCCCATCGACGTGAATTGGGGCATGCTCGGTCCTCCTTTTCCTGTAGTCCACAATAATCTCCTTTGTCTTGATCACATTGAGGAAGAGGTTGTTGTCCTTGTACCACACGGTCAGTTCTCGGACCTCTCTTATAGGCTGTCTCGCAGTGTTGGTTATCAGGCCTACCACTGTTGTGTCATGGGCAAACTCAATGATTTGAATATCCATTCCTGGAGCAAACAAACTACTTCACTCTGAAAAACACCAAACAACGGTTGATTGTAGATGTGAAAGTGCACCTCATGTAAACATATAGCCAATTAAATATTTTGCACAAGATTGATTGTCATATTTCATATTTCAATAGTCATGTCCCCGCACATCTCCCCACACATCTCCTGTGCCATATTTAAATTCTCTGAACAAAAGGTGTCTACCCCACTCTTGCTAGCTTTTTAACATGACAGTTATTTCCTGCAGAAGACTAAGGGGGGGGTTATTTTATGCCAAGTCATGGTCAATTGTTGAAATAGACCCAAGGTCTAAGAACAAGTAATTATTTCTGCATGGCAGACAAGGTGTGAATCCCAAATGGCACCATATTCCCTATATAAGGCTGTACTTTTGACCAGAGCCCTGAGGTCACCAGTGTAGTATAGGTAATAAGGTGCCATTTGGGACACAATCAGAGAATGTCAAGTACCGACTAATTATAGCGTGACGCATTAGAACCATTCTCTAAGCCTGAGTCACAAATGGCACCCTATGTGGGTTATTATGTGCACTGCTTTTGGCCACAACAGTAGTGCACTATATAGGGAATAAGGTGCCATTCTGGACACACAGTAGTCTAACCCAAACAGGCCTCAGTGCTCATCAACGTGTAATTAAAGATGCGTTACAGCAGCAATGCTGTAGTGACAGAATAAAATACTGCTCATCACATCACTTTGGTTTGTAAAGGCTTAAGAATATTTTGTCATTATATTGATCCTCTGTATTCATAATACAGGTAATCTGGTAGCTGTAATTAAGAACATGAACATTTCAACAAATGCTGTTGATTACATTGAACATTTCAAATGATTTGCAATGGATGTTTTTTCTTTCAACTTTTATGAATGCACTGTATACAGTACCTTATGGGTGTTTTTTGGGATATATCACTAGAATCAGCAGCATGCTCAAAACATGTTTTTTTTTCTTCATATTTTCAGGCTGTTAGCTTTGCTGATTTAATGGGTCTTTGTAGACATGTCATTTCTCAAAAAAGACAAATTTGCAATTTATTTTTGATTGATGTATAAAAAAATATTTATCCCCCTCATTGGAAAAATCACATAGCAACAAGGCGCCACACACCCAGAAAGTTGCCTCCTGTGTTTTGCCTTTGAAAAAATGTTTTCATACCATGAGGCAAATGTGCATAAGTAATGCACAGCTCAAGGCACCGTTGGTGTAAGAGGTATTGACTTGACTGAGTATTGTCATGGATGATAGCAGTGGGAACAGAACTGGTAATTCACTATCCACTATGCATAACAATGAGCTGACTGTATTAGCAGCCACTGTGGGATGCAACCAATACATAATTGACGTTCCACTAATTTAATATGGTTGTTGTATTGGTAACAATTGACATGCTTAACGGTGTGTTCATGCAGCATCTAAAAGCACCTTATACATATGACATTAAGGATTCATAGAATAGTATTAAAGATTATAAAACCAAGGAATTGGTTTTGCATTAAAACCAATGAAAGGTAATGCATTAAAAAAGTCCAGCCTTATGTCGCCTTCTCCAAATAGTGGTTGGTTACATAATACACCCGGGTGATTTTATTTAGACAAATTGTTTAAAAAAATTGGAGAAACCATGTGAGAGTGAAAATCATGACGCTTTCTTCAAAGAGGATCTCTGAATAATTCAATCAAGTTAATGAAGGTTCATGAAAAATGTAATTCTCATACATCAGTCTCTGACAGACACATCTCAAGAAAATTGGTTGCGAAAGAGGGTTCTGAAATGGGGGAGAAGTTCTCCATAATTCAAAATCTCAGGGGTTTGCTCTTTGAAATCAAGAATTAGTAAATCTAATTGAGAGGCATGATCCCGATCGAGTGATGTCTCAGTTGGTTTCCCAGTTGTCTGCACGGTAACAATTTCACATGTGAATAGGAATTCCTGAGAACTTCCAAAGTAAGATATTGTTTCTCAATTCAATCAGGAAAATATCTGGACTCTTTGAATAATTCCATGGATAAAGTTACAGATGCCCCACACCAGGCTCAGTCCTGGCCATTAATACTCAGCAGGAGATGAGATATACAGTTGAAGTCGGAAGTTTACATACACCTTGGCCAAATGCATTTAAATTCAGTTTTTCACAATTTCTGACATTTAATCGTAGTAAACATTCCCTGTTTTAGGTCAGTTAGGATCACCGCTTTATTTTATGAATGTGAAATGTCAGAATAATAGTTTCATCACATTCCCAGTGGGTCAGAATTTACATACACTCAAATAGTATTTGGTAGCATTGATTTTAAATTGTTTTACTTGGGTCAAACGTTTCGGGGTAGCCTTCCACAAGCTTCCCACAATAAGTTGGGTGAATTTTGGCCCATTCCTCCTGACAGAGCTGGTGCAACTGAGTCAGGTTTGTAGGCCTCCTTGCTCGACACACTTTATCAGTTCTGCCCACAAATGTTCTATAGGATTGAAGTCAGGGCTTTGTGATGGCCACTCCGACACCTTAAATTTGTTGTCCTTAAAACCTCTTAGTGCCACCTGAGACGTCTGCGTCCCACCCAGCCATCAGGAAATGCAAATGCGCCACGCCAAATGCTAATAGCACTCGTTAAAACTCAAACGTTCATTAAAACACACATGCAGGGTACTGAATTAAAGCTACACTCGTTGTGAATCTAGCCAACAAGTCAGATTTTTAAAATGCTTTTCGGCGAAAGCATGAGAAGCTATTATCTGATAGCATGCAACACCCCGAAATACCTGAAGGGGACCTAAACAAAAGAATTAGCGTAGCCAGTGCTACACAAAACGCAGAAATAAAATATAAAACATTTATTATCTTTGACGAGATTCTTTGTTGGCACTCCTATATGTCCCATAAACATCACTATTGGGTCTTTTTTTCGATTAAATCGGTCCATATATACCCAAAATATCCATCGATGAAAACTGTGTGATCCATAAAAACACCGTTTCAAAACGCAACGTCATTTTTTTTTATTAAAAAAGTTGCCTATAAACTTTCACAAAACACTTCAAAATGCTTTTGTAATCCAACTTTAGGTAGTAGTAAACGTTAATAATCTATCAAATTGATCACGGGGCGATGTGTATTCAATAGCTCCACGTCTTCAAATCATGGTCGGAAATCTCTCTTCCAAAACATCCTGTCGTACACCGGATGGTATTGGGTCTCTCTTCTTCGTTTGAACAAGGAACAACCTCCAGGCAATTGCCAAGACTGGCGACATCGTGTGGAAGCTGTAGGACTTGTAAGCTCGGAGCCATCTATTTTGCTGTGCCATAGACAATACATGCAACTGGCGCATTTATATTTTTTCCACTTTTTGGTGATCAGTTTTCCTTGGGCTTTTCGACGAAACACACGTTCTGTTATAGTCACAGCCGTGATTTAACCAGTTTTAGAAACGTCAGAGTGCTTTCTATCCACACATACTAATCATATGCATATACTATATTCCTGGCATGAGTAGCAGGACGTTGAAATGTTGCGCGATTTTTAACAGAATGTTTGAAAAAGTAAGCCATAGCCTTAAGAGGGCCATTTTGCCACAACTTTGGAAGTATGCTTGGGGTCATTGTCCATTTGGAAGATCCATTTGAGACTAAGCTTTACTTCCCGACTGATGTCTTGAGATGTTGCTTCAATATTTGCACATAATTTTCCTTACTCATGAAGCCATCTGTTTTGTGAAGTGCACCAGTCCCTCTTGCAGCAAAGCACGCGACAACATGATGCTGCCACCCTGTGCTTCACGGTTGGGATGGTGTTCTTCGGCTTGCAAGCATCCCCCTTCATCCTCCAAACATAACAATGGTCATTATGGCCAAACAGTTCTATTTTTGTTTCATCAGACCAGCGGACATTTCTCCAAAAAGTACGATCTTTGTCCCCATGTGCAGTTGCAAACCGTAGTCTGGCTTTTTGATGGCGATTTTGGAACAGTGGCATCTTCCTTGCTGAGCGGCCTTTCAGGTTATGTCGATATAGGACTCGTTTTACTGTGGGTTCTTCCAGCATCTTTAAAAGGTCCTTTGCTGTTGTTTTAGGATTGATTTGTACTTTTCAAACCAGTTCATTCATCTCTAGGAGACAGAACGCGTCTCCTTCCTGAGCGGTAGGACGGCTGTGTGGTCACATGGTGTTTATACTTGCGTACTATTGTTTGTACAGATGAACATGATACCTACAGGAGTTTTGAAATTGCTCCCAAGGATGTACCAGGCCTATGGAGGTCTACAATTGTTTTTCTGAGGTCTTGGCTGATCTTCTGATTTTCCCATGATGTCAAGCAAAGAGGCACTGAGTTTGAAGGTAGGCCTTGAAATACATCCACAGGTACACCTCCAATTGACTCAAATAGTCAATTAGCCTATCAGAAGATTTTAAATCCATTAAATCATTTTCTGTAATTTTCCAAGCTGTTTAAAGGCACAGTCAACTTAGTGTGTGTAAACTTGTGTCTGTAAACAATTGTTGGAATATTTACTTGTGTCTTGCATAAAGTAGATGGCCTAACCGACTTGCCAAAACTATAGGTTTTTAACAATACATTTGTGGAGTGGTTGAAAAACAAGTTTTAATGACACCAACCTAATTGTAGGTAAACTTTCAACTTAAACTTTATAAATAGGTTTCTGTTTCAATAATTACAGATTATGAAACTACATGCCTTGCTGCTGAGAGTACAGCTGGTGCTGCAGAAGACAACTATACATACTGCTTTTGGGCCATAACTAGACATGCAAGTGTATCTGCTTTTTTTCCCATAGTTTGCGCAGTATTTCATGCATTTTGCTGTTAACCAAGCACTTTTATGTCAATCTCCAAAAATACTGTAATATTTTTCATAGGAGTGCTGTGAAAGGCACCACTTGATTAATAAGCACTTTATTGTCACCATTATGGAAGCACAAAGTAAATAATATAATCTAAGATTGACCACTTTGATTGAGACTAGGAAGACCTTACTGGAGTAGAGGTTTTTCAATGTGACTGTGTCTGAGAGAGAATCTCATTTCAACAACTGCACTGTCTGTTGCAACATAAGTGATCAAAACAAGCATATTGCCCAAAGAGACAGAACTAACTCTCTCACTCACTCACTGACTCGCACACACGCTGAGGCTTTACCTCAGCAAATTGCAAGTGCCCTTCTCACCAGTTCATGCATAAAGATGTTGGGTGCCATTTGAGAAATCGAAACAAATATTGATTGCTTTTCAAATGGCTAGTTGCCCAGTATGCAAATTATTCACTCACACCAATCTCTCCTCACTCTCTCTGCTGCATGTTGTATTCACGCTGTACCTACTTCGATCATTTTACTCATTTGCTTTCTGCTTTTGATGAATAGCATGCACTTCCATTTCTAATAGTATTATTTATCATCTATTTGATATAAGCACATGATTTTGAGGTTAATTTAAAATAAAATAAAATGTCTTCTGTATAAAATAGGTGAATGGCCATAGCAACAGGATACATTACAGAAACCTGCTTTAAGAACCAACTGCACCCTGCTCCTGATACACACCAGCCCCTCCTTTCTCTGTAGTCTCTATCAGTAAACTAGTGTGGCATCTGTCGCTTTTAGTGGTTCTCACATTTCATGTGTCTGTATGAGATTTACAGTGCATTCGGAAAGTTTTCAGACACCTTGACTTTTTCCACATTTGTTACTCACAACCTAGATTCGGTCTTATGTAGCAAAATGTGAAATGGTACAAAATTCTATATCATGCACTGCTTTTGAGGAACAGTGGGAAAGTTATTCTGCTTTGAAAGTTGATCAACTTGTAAACTCACTTTTGAGAAATTCACCTTTGAATGTTTTGCTATCTAGTAAAGAGCTTTGTCTACAACCATTCAGCATCTATCACCCCCTCTTAAACTTTAGCCCCACCCATCTCGTTTCGCTCTCTGAGCGCATACTTGACGCTCTAGCTGATGATTTGTTTACCTCTGGATAACATGAAAAAAGCCTAACCAGCTTTGCTGGCCACTATTTCATTACACTTTTTCGCAGATGTTTACTGACACCGGCCATATTCAATAGGTGTTTTACACACGTCACATAACGTTAGTTAATTAGCCAGCCAGCTAAGGTTAGCTAGAGAGCTAACAGGACGCTTTAGCTTAATAGGACATATAGCTAGCTAGCTAGGTAAACAATGAACCTAGCTAGGTAAACAACGTTTAAGATCACACACGTCACATAACGTTAGCTAACAAGCCAACCAGATAACATTGGCTAGTTAAACAACAATGAACAAAGTGACAATAATGCCACAGTGCTGGGAACTAACCAACCAGGTTCAATGTTAGCTAGTTAACATTATGCTCTAATCAGAAAAGCAAAGGCTCTGGGAAACAAATAATAACGTCAGCTAGGGAGCCAGCCAGCTAAAGTTAGCTAGCTAAAAGTACACTAGCTGGAAATGAAACCACTTACTGTTAAAATGAGAAATGTGTAGTATCTGAAAATGTAGCTAGCTAACACTAGACTATTTTAGCTGTGTACATCATCATGCATGATGGACGCAACTCCCTGTCAGGAATGCCATACTATGGTTGCCCTTAATTTGAAAATGTAATCTGGAGACTGGTGTTTTGTCCCTCTCTTTAGCTATCATACTCTAATTCCACTGATTTTCAAAACTTGATCCTCCAGAAAATGGAGAGCAAAACTTACACAACCGTTCAAAAGTTTGGAATCACTTAGAAATGTCCTTGTTTTTTTAAGAAAATCACGTTTTTTTGTCTATTAAAATAGCATCAAATTGATCATAAATACAGTGTAGACATTGTTAATGTTGTAAATGACTATTGCAGCTGGAAATGGCTTGTTTTTAATGAAATATCTGTGTAGGCATATCGGGGCCCATTATCAGCAACCATCACTCCTGTGTTCCAATGGCATGTTGTGTTAGCTAATCCAAGTTTATAATTTTAAAAGGCTAATTGATCATTAGAAAACCCTTTTTCAATTATGTTAGCACTGCTGAAAAATGTTGTGATCATTAAAGAGGCACTAAAATTGGCCTTAGACTAGTTGAGTATGTGGAGCATCAGTATTTATGGGTTCGATTACAGGCTAATAATATCTAGAAACAAATACTTTCTTCTGAGAAATGAAGGCTATTCCATGTGAGAAATAATTTTTATTTTATTTCACCTTTATTTAACCAAGTAGGCTAGTTGAGAACAAGTTCTCAATTACAACTGCGACCTGGCCAAGATAAAGTTTCTTAAAAAACCTACACTCGATCCCTCCGATGTCAACAACTACAGACCAGTATCCCTTCTTTCTTTTCTCTCCAAAACTCTTGAACGTGCCGTCCTTGGCCAGCTCTCCCGCTATCTCTCTCAGAATGACCTTCTTGATCCAAATCAGTCAGGTTTCAAGACTAGTCATTCAACTGAGACTGCTCTTCTCTGTATCACGGAGGCCCTCCGCACTGCTAAAGCTAACTCTCTCTCCTCTGCTCTCATCCTTCTAGACCTATCGGCTGCCTTCGATACTGTGAACCATCAGATCCTCCTCTCCACCCTCTCCGAGTTGGGCATCTCCGGCGTGGCCCACGCTTGGATTGCGTCCTACCTGACAGGTCGCTCCTACCAGGTGGCGTGGCGAGAATCTGTCTCCTCACCACGCGCTCTCACCACTGGCGTCCCCAGGGCTCTGTTCTAGGCCCTCTCCTATTCTCGCTATACACCAAGTCACTTGGCTCTGTCATAACCTCACATGGTCTCTCCTATCATTGCTATGCAGACGACACACAATTAATCTTCTCCTTTCCCCCTTCTGATGACCAGGTGGTGAATCGCATCTCTGCATGTCTGGCAGACATATCAGTGTGGATGACGGATCACCACCTCAAGCTGAACCTCGGCAAGACGGAGCTGCTCTTCCTCCCGGGGAAGGACTGCCCGTTCCATGATCTCGCCATCACGGTTGACAACTCCATTGTGTCCTCCTCCCAGAGCGCTAAGAACCTTGGCGTGATCCTGGACAACACCCTGTCGTTCTCAACTAACATCAAGGCGGTGGCCCGTTCTTGTAGGTTCATGCTCTACAACATCCGCAGAGTACGACCCTGCCTCACAGGAAGCAGCGCAGGTCCTAATCCAGGCACTTGTCATCTCCCGTCTGGATTACTGCAACTCGCTGTTGGCTGGGCTCCTGCCTGTGCCATTAAACCCCTACAACTCATCCAGAACGCCGCAGCCCGTCTGGTGTTCAACCTTCCCAAGTTCTTTCACGTCACCCCGCTCCTCCGCTCTCTCCACTGGCTTCCAGTTGAAGCTCGCATCCGCTACAAGACCATGGTGCTTGCCTACGGAGCTGTGAGGGGAACGGCACCTCAGTACCTCCAGGCTCTGATCAGGCCCTACACCCAAACAAGGGCACTGCGTTCATCCACCTCTGGCCTGCTCGCCTCCCTACCACTGAGGAAGTAAGTGCAGCCCAGTCAAAACTGTTCGCTGCTCTGGCCCCCAATGGTGGAACAAACTCCCTCACGACGCCAGGACAGCGGAGTCAATCACCACCTTCCGGAGACACCTGAAACCCCACCTCTTTCAGGAATACCTAGGATAGGATAAAGTAATCCTTCTCACCCCCCTTAAAAGATTTAGATGCACTATTGTAAAGTGGCTGTTCCACTGGATGTCTTAAGGTGAACGCACCAATTTGTAAGTCGCTCTGCTAAATGACCTAAATGACTTAAATGTAAATGTAAATAAAGCAAAGCAGTTCGACATACAACAACAGAGTTACACATGGACTAAACAAACATACCGTAAAAAAGTGTATATACAGTGTGTGCAAATGAGTTAGGATAAGGGAGGTAAGGCAATACATAGGTCATGGTTGTGAAGTAATTACAATATAGCAATTAAACACTGGAATGGTAGATGTGCAGAAGATGAATGTGCAAGTAGAGATACTGGCATGCAAAGGATCAAGATAAATAAATAAATGCAGTATGGGGATGAGGTACTTGCATGGGCTATTTAGATGGGCTATATACAAGCGCAGTGATCTGTGAGCTGCTCTGACAGCTGGTGCTTAAAGATAGTGAGGGAGATATGAGTCTCCAGCTTCAGTGATTTTTGCAGTTCGTTCCAGTCATTGGCAGCAGAGAACTGGAAGGAAAGGCGGCCAAAGAAAGTGTTGGCTTTGGGGGTGACCAGAGAGATATACCTGCTGGAGCGTGTGCTACGGGTTGGTGCTGCTATGGTGATCAGTAAGCTGAGAAGGCGGGGCTTTGCCTAACAGAGACTTGTAGATAACCTGTAGCCAGTGGGTTTGGTGGCGTGTATGACGCGAGGGCCAGCCAATGAGTGCGTACAGGTCGCAGTGGTGGGTAGTATATAGGGCTTTGGTGTCAAAATGGATGGCACTGTGATAGACTGCATCTAATTTGTTGAGTAGAGTGTTGGATGCTATTTTGTAAATGACATCGCCAAAGTCGAGGATCGGTAGGATGGTCAGTTTTACGAAGGTATGTTTGGCAGCATGAGTGAAGGGTGCTTTGTTGCGAAATAGGAAGCCAATTCTAGATTTAATTTTGGTTTGGAGATGCTTAATGTGAGTCTGGAAGGAGAGTTTACAGTTTAACCAGACACCTAGGTATTTTTAGTCATCCACATATTCTGTGGATCGGGGTAGGTGTAGCCAGGTGGAAACCATGGCCAGCCATAGTAAAATGCTTATTGAAATCCTCAATTATAGTGGATTTATCGGTGGTGACAGTGTTTCCTAGCCTTAGTGCAGTGGGCAGCTGGGATGAGGTGCTCTTATTCTCCATGGACTTTAATTTCCCAAAAAGTTTTTGAGTTTGTGCTACAGGATGCACATTTTTGCTTGAAAAAGCTACCTTTAGCTTTCTTAACTGCCTGTGTATATTGATTCCTAACTTCCCCCGAAAAGTTGCATATCACGGGGGCTATTCGATGCTAATCCAGAATGCCATAGGATGTGCTGGTAAAGGGCAGTCAGGTCTGGAGAGAACCAAGGGCAATATCTGTTCCTGTTTCTTCATTTTTTGAATGGGTCATGCTAATTTAAGATGGTGCGGAAGGCACTTTTATAGAATAACCAGGCATCCTCTACTGACAGGATGAGGTCAATATCCTTCCAGGATTCCATGGCCAGGTCGATTAGAAAGGCCTGCTCGCTGAAGTGTTTTAGGGAGTGTTTGACAGTGCTGAGGGGTTGTTTGACCACAGACCCATTACAAATGCAGGCATTAAGGCAGTGATTGCTGAGTAATTGCCAAGAGACTGAAGATCTCATACCACACTGTGTACTACTCCCTTCACAGAACAGTGCAAACTGGCTCTAACCAGAATAGAAAGAGTGGGAGAGCCCGGTGCACAACTGAGCAAGAGGACAAGTACAACAGAGTGTCTAGTTTGTCCTCGACTGGCAGTTTCATTAAAACTATCAGCAGAACACCAGTCTCAACGTTAACAGTAAAAGGCGATTCCGGGAGGCTAGCCTTCTAATTTACATAATTATTCAGACCCTTTGCTTTGAGACTTGATAGTGAGCTCAGTATATAAGTAGTATATTAGTACAGTATATAAGGCCCCACAGTTGAAAGTGCATGTCAGTGCAAAAACCAAGCCACGATGTTGAAGGAATTGTCTGTAGAGCCCATGAGACAGGATTTTGTCGAGACACAGATCTGGGGAATTGTAACAAAACTTGTTTGCAACATTGAATGTCCCCAAGAACATAGTGGCCTACATCATTCTTGAATGTCAGAAGTTGAGAATCACCAATACTCTTCCTAGAGCTGGCTGGCTGGCTGCCAAAAATGAGCAAAAACACAATGATCACTGACAAGCTCTCACGATCCTCTGTGGAGATGGGAGAACCTTCCAGAAGGACAAGCATCTCTGTAGCACTCCAACAATCAGGCCTTTATGGTAGTGGCCAGACGGAAGCCACTCGTCAGTAAAAGGCATATGACAGCCCGCTTGGAATTTGCCAAAATGCACCTAAAACTCTCAGACCATGAGAAACAAGGTTCTCTGGTCTGATGAAACCCAGATTGAACTACATGTATTTGGCCTGAATGCCAGGTGTCACATCTGGAAGAAACCTGGCACCATCCCTAAGATGAAGCATGGTGATGGCAGCATCATGCTCTATGGATGTTTTTCAGCGGCAGGGACTGTAAGACTAGTAAGGATCGATGGAAAGATGAACGGAGCAAAGTACAAAAAAATCTTTGATGAAAACCTGCTCCAGAGCGCTCAGGAACTCAGACTGGGGTGACGGTTCACCTTCCAACAGGACAGCGACCCTAAGCACACAGCCAAGACAATGCAGAAGTGGCTTTGGGTGGCTTTGGATGTCCTTCTGTGGCCCAGCCAGGGCCTGAACTTGAACCCGATCCAACATCTCGGGAGAGACCTGAAAATAGCTGTGCAGCGACATTCCCCATCCAATCTTACATAGTTTGAGAGGATCTGCAGTGAAGAATGGGAGAGACTCCACAAATACAGGTTCTTCAACTGAGTAAAGGGTCTGAATACTTATGTAAATGTGAAATTTCATAATTTTCTTTTATACATTTGCTAGGATTCTAAAAACCTATTTTTGCATTGTCATCATGGGGTATTGTGTGTAAAACCTTTACTGGATGGCTGTCCATAAACCGGGACAGTTGTTGCTTACGTGCGCTAATGTGACAGCATTGTAGGGATTTGCATTGCTCATTTAGATATTTCACACCTTTAAAAAAAAGAAACAATCAATCTTTGCCTCAAATGTGGAAAGCCTTCAAACAAGACGCTGCTGTTACTGTTTATTATCTATTCTGTCGCGTAGTCACTTTATCCTTACCTACTCGATTTGATACAGTATATTGTACAACTAAATATGAACATGTACAATATTAGAAGTGTCATCCTCGCTTGGCTTGACTTCCATTCTGCCAAACCATTATATGCAGAATACTTTTGGTGATGGATGTAGGTCTACGTACTGTTCAAAACTTGTTGGATTTCGGGCCATAAATCAATGATTATATATCTTGAGCTGACCTTACATATGCGAAAACAGATTTATAACAAATTAAATTCTTGTGCCAAAATGAAACAAGCCTTTGCAACATGCTTAAACTGTCATGAATCCACTGGATTGGAAGCATCATCAAATGTCAATGTTGTCTATTTTTCCTGGCAAGTCAATCATCTCAATGTGAATTTGAGAGATTCTAGACGTGTCTCACTCAGTGTCCAGTAGCAGATAATTACATAATCATTATTGTGCATCACAAATGGCACTCTATTCCCTACACAGTGCATTATTTTTGGCCAGAGCCCTGTAGGAATAAGGGAATTGGGACACAACACACAACCATTATGACCAGATTGACTAGAATAAAATATTGGCACGTCGTAAATTGACATCCATCTGTGGGTAATTTATGAAGTGTGTTTCGTCACAATGAGGTCAGAAATGACAGAACCTATTACCTAAATAGGGTAAGCAGCAGAAGTTTGGGGTTGTGATTGCTGGTGTTGTCATGATATAATTATATATTGTTTGATCCCCTCAGGTGAGAAGCTAACAATGTTAATATAAACTAAAAATAGCATGCATTTTTCCCCCTCTCCATATTTTGGTACTGCAGGGATTGTAATTAAATAAATAACTCCAGAAAAAGGTTGATGTCGCAGCTCTATTACAGTACATGGCATGGATTGGCACTAGCATTTTGATAAACATTGATAAAACATTACCACAATGACAAAAGAAAAAGACTCATGAACAGCCCTTATAGAAAAACAGATGCATTTCACATGTAATCACGTGATCTCTTGAAATAAATGTGACAACATGGGGATGCAAAGAATTTCAAAATGTGATAAAATGAAACTACAGGTGGCAACATGAAAACATGAATTTCACATGAAAACATGATCTCATGTGAAATAAATGTGACGACATGGGGATGCAAAATTTCAATGTGATACCATGAAAGTAAATGTGACAACATTAGAGCACATGTAAAAATCAAATGTCAATGAGAAGATTTTTCTTTAAAATGTATATTTGACATTAATTCAATTGAAACAGCCTTGGTCCCTGCAGGTTTTGTCTAGTTCCCGGTTTGTTCCAGGGAGGTCCCCAAGAATATCTTCAGAACATTATGTCATGGGCCCCTGGATTATTTGGGACTCAACCTCACTTGGGATTTGAACGCACAACCTATTTTTCTAAAAATAGAACTTTGACAGAACATGTAACCATGATATACCAGTAGTAACTGCGGGTGGTAAACATGTGGTATTTTAACTTTACAGAACTCACACACATGAGCAAGTGTATTTGAACCCATGGGTTTATCACTTGCTCATTTCTGTTTACAAGGTACTATTTATACATGTGTTTTGCTGTGTGGGAAACCCATTGAATCTCATGGATTATATGTATGTATGAGACATCACAGGGTAACCATATATCAATGCATTTACACAATGAGCTCAAATAAAATAAAATCAAATTTATTTACATAGCCCTTCGTACATCAGCTGATATCTCAAAGTGCTGTACAGAAACCCAGCCTAAAACCCCAAACAGCAAGCAATGCAGGTGTAGAAACACGGTGGCTAGGAAAAACCCCTAGAAAGGCCAAAACCTAGGAAGAAACCTAGAGAGGAACCAGGCTATGTGGGATGGCCAGTCCTCTTCTGGCTGTGCCGGGTGGAGATTATAACAGAATATGGCCAAGATGTTCAAATGTTCATAAATGACCAGCATGGTCGAATAATAATAAGGCAGAACAGTTGAAACTGGAGCAGCAGCACGGTCAGGTGGACTGGGGACAGCAAGGAGTCATCATGTCAGGTAGTCCTGGGGCATGGTCCTAGGGCTCAGGTCCTCCGAGAGAGAGAAAGAAAGAGAGAAGGAGAGAATTAGAGAACGCACACTTAGCTCCACAATGGACACCAGATATTACCCCTATACCATGTATCTTTACACCCAGGGAAGGAGCAACCCGTTCAGGAGCCTACTTTTCACATGAGCGCTTGTAATCGTAAAGAGTAAATAATATGAATATACTCTAAATGTTATTGTATAGTTATAGCTAACATGCATGTCATGGTTTAGCTAATTAGAGTGTGGTAATGGAGCGTGTTGTCCCACAGGCATTGTAATACAGTTCCTTCAGAAAGTATTCCCACCCCTTGTCTTTTCCACATAATTATTGTTGTGTTCCAGCCTGAATTTAAAATTGATTAAATATAGTTTTTGTCTCTGGTCTACACACAATGGGGTCCTCTGTGTAGCAGACTGTTTGCCTAGAGTCTGATGTTACTTGTGTCTCGAATTACACCCTATTCCCTATGTAGTATGTACAACATTCTGTAAATTTCTCTTGTTTTTACTAATTCCGTCAGGAATACAGAACTTTGTTTTGGTACACAGCTTTTGAATTGGCAAAAAAAAACATACATGTCTTGTTAAAGTCAGGGGTAGCACTGCTATGCAATGGAAGGGCTGCACCTACATACATAAACATTGTATTGTCTTCAGCACAACAAGAGCCCAGACCAATCCGATATGTGTTTGGAAAACAAACAGATACTTGCATTGGGTGAAGAAGATTTCTGCAGTTTAGTTTGAGGGTAGAAAAGCAATTTCAGCAGGCTGCTCCTTTGGTTAAGGATTGGGCCACTAACTTGGTTGGATCCAGGCTGTATCACATCCGGCCCTGATTGAGAGTATCATAGGGCGGTGCACAACTGGCCCAGCGTCGTCGGGGTTTGGCCGGGGTAAGCAGTCATCAGAAATAGCTGGTGTTCAAGCTTTAGAACCCAGTACCTACATTTGAATATTAACATTTATTTTGTCAAACAAAACTATGCTACATTTAAACTCTGGGACCCTCAGGATGACAAATCAGAGCAGGATTACTGAATGCAAATATTTACTTTCAGAGGTGAATGTATTAAACCAAGTGACGTGATGAAAGTTGTTGTTGTTGCGCACTCTCCTCAAACAATAGCATAGTATTTTTTTTCACTGCAATAACTTCTGTACATTTGCCAGTGCGGTTAAATAAACATGAATTTTAGTCACATTAGCGCACGTTATCAACAACCATCCCGGTAAATGGACACCGATTATCACTTTTTTGGTTACAACATGATTCCATATGTGTTATTTCATAGCTTTGATGTATTCAAAATTATAATAAACTCAGCAAAAAAAAGAAATGTCTTCTCACTGTCAACTGAGTTTATTTTCAGCAAACTTAACATGTGTAAATATTTGTATGAACATAACAAGATTCAATAACTGAGACATAAAACAGAACAAGTTCCACAAACATGTGACTAATAGAAATTGAATAATGTGTCCCTGAACAAAGGGGAGGTCAACATCAAATAAGTCAGTATCTGGGGTTGCCACCAGCTACATTAAGTACTGCAGTGCATCTCCTCCTCATGGACTGCACCAGATTTGTCAGTTCTTGCTGTGAGATTACCCCATTCTAACACCAAGGCACCTGCAAGTTCCCGGACATTTCTGGGGGGGACTAGCCCTAGCCCTAGCCCTAGCCCTCACCCTCCGATCCAACAGGTCCCAGAAGTGCTCAGTGGGATTGAGATCTGGGCTCTTCGCTGGCCATGGCAGAACACTGACATTCCTGTCTTGTAGGAAATCACGCACAGAACAAGCAGTATGGCTGGTTGCATTGTCATGCTGAAGGGTCATGTCAGGATGATCCTTCAGGAAGTGTACCACATGAGGGAGGAGGATGTCTTCCCTATAACGCAGAGCGTTGACATTGCCTGCAATGACAACAAGCTCAGTCCGATGATGCTGTGACACACCGCCCCAGACCATGACGGACCCTCCACCTCCAAATTGATCCTGCTCCAGAGTACAGGCCTCGTGTAACGCTTATTCCTTCGACAATAAATGCAAATCCGACAAAACTGTGACTCGTCAGTGAAGAGCATGATTTGCCAGTTCTGTCTGGTCCAGCGATGGTGGGTTTGTGCCCATAGGCGATGTTGTTGCCAGTGATGTCAGGTGAGGACCTGCCTTACAATAGGCCTACAAGCCCTCAGTCCAGCCTCTCAGGCTACTGCGGACAGTCTGAGCACTAATGGAGGGATTGTGCATTCCTGATATAACTCAGGCAGTTGGTGTTGCCTGAGAGAGGTCTGGATTGAGGGCTTGTAGGCTGCAGGGCCTCACCTGACATCACCGGCAACAACGTCACCTATCGGCACAAACCTACCATCGCCTGACCAGACAGGACTGTACCTGTCCCGCAGGTGTGATGTTCGGATGTACCAATCCTGTGCAGGTGTTGTTACACGTGGTCTGCCACGGCGAGGACCATCAGCTGTCCATAATTTCTCCCTGTAGCACTGTCTTAGGCGTCTCTCAGTACGGACATTGCCATTTTTTGCCCTAGCCACATCTGCAGTCCTCATGCCTCCTTGCAGCATGCCTAAGGCACATTCACGCAGATGAGCAGGGACCCTGGGCATTTTTCTTTTGGTGTTATTCAGAGTCAATAGAAAGGCCTATTTAGTGTCCTAAGTGTTCATAAGTGTGACCTTAATTGCCTACCGTCTGTAAGCGTCTCAAAGACCGTTCCACAGGTGCATGTTCATTAATTGTTTATGGTTCATTGAACAAGCATGGGAAACAGTGTTTAAACCCTTTAAAATGATGATCTGTGAGGTTATTTGGATTTTTACAAATTATATTTGAAAGACAGGGTCCTGAAAAAGGGACGTTTCTATTTGTGCTGTGTTTACAATGTAGAAAATAAATTAAAAATAAAGAAAAACCCTTGAATGATTAGGTGTCAAAAAATGTTGACCCGTTGTGCAAATCTAAAATTTCCATTATAACTTATAACTTATGTACAGTGTTTATGTTGTGCATGGTATTTATTCAGGAGATTTAGACACATTATTCCAGCGAAAGGTGGTTGTTGTGTTTTCTGAGTAGTTGTTGCAGAACCGAAAGAAACAGAAACAGTATTATGTGTCATGTTGCAGCGTCTCCTTACGATCATAACTGAGGGATTTGATCCAGTTTAGTTCTAAATGGTTGACATCTCAGTTTGTTGTTTGATAGTGTCATAAGGCTGTGTCTACGTGTGTCTGAAGCTACTTCTCACCACCAGTGACAAACTACATACTAGCTGAAAATATGCATGCCGTACGTATCTCCATAAAGAAAAACTTTAAACAGTACTCAACTTTTTTGTCTTTGTTCAGACACCTTTGAGAGATCATATCTTACATTTCTGCTCCCACAATACTCCTTCCTGAAACCGTGTCAGACTGTTCAAAGGAGCTCAGGCTAATGCTGGCCTATTTCAGTGACAAGACGGGCAAGGGAGTACCTCTCTTTTTTCTTCTCAGAAACAATGATCTGACAATGAGATGCCTGTCTCCAGCCCCAAAATATTTTTTGTTTCTTTCTGAATACTGTATGTTGCTAGTTCAGGTATACTTTCGACATAGACTAAAGCAACCAATAATGCAATAGAACATAAACTCTGTCTGATGAGCAGAGAAGACAGCGACGAAGGAGTTTCTGATCAGTTGAATAATTAAACAAATCAAAATATATTTTATATCTGAGAACTTTCATATAGCCACCCTTTGCCTTGATGACAGCTTTGCACACTCTTGGCATCCTCTCAACCAGTTTCATGAGGTAGTCACCTGGAATGCATTTCAATTAAACAGGTGTGCCTTCTTAAAAGTTAATTAATGGAATATCTGTCCAATCAGTTGTGTTGTGACAAGGTAGGGGGTATACAGAACACAGCCCTATTTGGTAAAAGACCAAGTCCATATTATGGCAAGAACAGCTCAAATAAGCAAAGAGAAATGACACAAAAAAAACATCAAAAACCATCAAGCGCTGTGATGAAACTGGCTCTCATGAGGACCGCCACAGGAATGGAAGACCCAGAGTTACCTCTGCTGCAGAGGATAAGTTCATTAGAGTTACCAGCCTCAGAAATTGCAGCCCAAATAAATGCTTCAGAGTTCAAGTAACAGACATATCTCAACATCAACTGTTCAGAGGAGACTTCGTGAATCTGGCCTTTATGGTCGAATTGCTGCAAAGAAACAACTACTAAAGGACACCAATAAGAAGACTTGCTTGGGCCAAGAAACACGAGCAATGGACATTAGACCGGTGGAAATTGGACATTTTTGGTTCCAACCGCCTTGTCTTTGTGAGATGCAGTGTGGGTGAACAGATCTCTGCATGTGTAAGTTCCACTGTAATGCATGAGGAGATGGTGTTATGGTGTGGGGTGCTTGGTGACACTGTCTGGGGTTCTACATTCTGCACCAATACGCCATCCCATCTGGTTTGGGCTTCGTGGGACTATCATTTATTTTTCATCAGGACAATAACCCAACACACCTCCAGGCTGTGTAAGGGCTATTTTACCAAGAAGGAGAGTGATGGAGTGCTGCATCAGATAACCTGGGCTCCACAATCCCCCAACTTCAACCAAATTGAGATGGTTTTGGATGAGTCTGACCGCAGAGTGATGGAAAAGCATCCAAAATGTACTCAGCATATGTTGGAATTCCAAGACTGTTGGAAAACCATTCCAGGTGAAGCTGGTTGAGAGAATGCTAAGAGTGTAAAAAGCTGTCCAGGCAAAGGGTGGCTATTTGAATAATCTCAAATATAAAATATATTTTGATTAGTTTAACACTTTTTTGGTTACTACATGATTCTGTATGTGTTATTTCATAGTTTGTCTTCACTATTATTCTTCAATGTAGAAAATAGTACAAATAAAGAAAAACCTTTGAATTAGTAGATATTCTAAAACTTTTGACCGGTAGTGTATAGTGAATTCACACCTGTGGTCTTTGTGATCATTAACACAATCTATTCTATAATGCAGTAGCTTTAGGGGTAGTCTTGGTCATGAGGGTTCTCAATTCCCACTGTCTATGTTCTTCACCTGAGGGTTATAGCTTTGCCATGGATAAGAACCCTGCTATCTTCTCTGCATGGGGTTGACAATCTTACTCAAATGCTGCTGAATGCTTTGACTTCTGGGTTAGTTGGCGCACGTAATAGAAGTGTTTGGCCAGTGGCAAAGTAGCAGTGTAGCCTTGTGGTTAGAGTGTTGGGTCAGTAACTGAAAGGTTGCTGGATAAATCCCTATGCTGACAAGGTAAAAATCTGTCATTCTGCCCATGAACAAGGCAATTAACCCACTCTTCCCTGGTAGGCTGTCATTCTAAATAAGAATTTGTTCTTAACTGACTTGCCTAGTTAAATAAAGGTAAACAATAAATAGATACATTACCTTCATACTTAACCTGTGGATTTTAAGAATGTTATTTAGCAAAATAAATCCGTGGGCTTGGTATTTATATTCTAAATACTTTCCTGTTTTTACTAAGTGATGCTTTTAATTATAATTTCACCACTGTCACGCCCTGGTCTTAGTATTCTGTGTTTTCTTTATTATTTTGGTTAGGCCAGGGTGTGACATGGGTTTATTTTGTGGTGTGTTTTTGTATTGGGGTTTTAGTAGGTATTGGGATTGTGGCTTAGTAGGGTTGTCTTGCATAGTCTATGGCTGTCTGAATTGGTTCTCAATCAGAGGCAGGTGATTATCGTTGTCTCTGATTGGGAACCATATTTAGGCAGCCATATTCTTTGAGTGTTTCGTGGGTGATTGTTCCTGTCTCTGTGTTTGCACCAGATAGGACTGTTTAGGTTTTCACTTTCTTTTCTTTTCTTGTTTTGTTTTGTTTAGTCTGTTCATGTATAGTCGTCTTTATTAAAAACATGAATAACCACCACGCTGCATTTTGGTCCGCCTCTCTTTCACCACAGGAAAACCTTAACAACCACAATATAAAACACAGTTTATATTTTTAGGGTGCGAAACATGTCTATCCTCTGTGGATCCAATCTCATAATGGTCAGTAGGGTATGTTTCTTGCACTTAAATAATGGCATTTAGCATTGGTAATGCTCCTGCAGGGACAGTGGGATTGTGAGATGCTGTAAATCAACTATGCGATACCAGGTGTTGGAGAGGAGAGTGACGTTTTAGTTTTAGAATAGGGATAGGGAAGTGGATGGGTTGTCGGTACAGTGGTGGGGTAGATGTATAGCGAGGGCTGTTGGTCGTGGCTGAGTGCTCTGATCTCCATATCTTCACAACCCAGACTCGGTCTCCAAGGTCACCTTTTCACACTCAGTGAAGCTGTAAGGGTCTCCATGCATAATCCCCTATTTATTCCGATGGCGGAGAAGCACTAGCTGAACGAAGCCACAATGCTCCAGTTAAGTTTGTAAAACCTTGTGTTTTTATGCTTATGCCCACCTGGAATTTGCATGTGGCAGTCCAGAATTTATTACAAATGCTAACAAACAAAGGTGGACGTCCACTCAGTCTTACAGTGAAGTGGTGTTACAGAGAGGGGCCATAATAAATCCATACATTTGCATAAATTACAATTTGGCGGTTTACAATTATGATTCCTTGTATCATAGCTGAAACTAAGTGCGTTGGCAGTAGCATCGACTAGTCCCACCAGACAGAACAAAGGTATTTTGGGATCATGTTGTGAAACCATAGTCACATTGTAATAGTGATATTGCATTATCACTTAAATAACTTAACCAGAAAGTTGTGGTTTTTAACCACAGTGATGTTCTCTGAGTAAGGTGAGGCCAACAGTTTGTACTTTAATTAAATGATCCTCTCTTGTTCAGCCATCCACCAACTTGCAGTTCTTTATTTTGAGTTAATGTTTTGCCTTGGATAGATTAGCATGTTTCATTACACAATGTCAGCATCATAATAACTTGTGTCACCAAACCTATACATTACCTTTCTTACAGATGTTCTTAAATGCAGCCTTTAGTTTTTTTTTCTTCTCATTTCCCATCATATTATAATCCAGGTGGGAAAATGGTGGGAAAAAAATATGAATGAAAGTGTTGACAAAGCTGTGACAACATTTAAGTTAGATTAACTGCATGTTTCAAAAGAAAAGTGTCTTGCTCATAATCAAAAGATTGTGGCACACTCTTTGCATCCCAAATGTCACCCAATTTGCAATATAGTCCACTACTTTTGAGCAGGGCTCTGGTCAAAAGTACTGCACTGTATAGGAAATAGGGTGCCATTTAGGAAGAAGCCTGAGTTTCTCTCTCAAGTTTTCTTCAGGTTTACAAACAGTGACTCATTTGATAGCATTTCAGCACGGATCCTATCCACAATGTCATACTGTCAGAGCCGCAAATCAACTCTGTCAGTTCCAATAAAATCAAACCGTTTTTTCTTTCAGTGAAGATGCATATTAATGTACATTCTCACGCACACTCCTGGCTCTGTCACTGCAAATGTAGGCCTGCCATATCTCACAAAAGAGAGGAAGGAAAGATGAATTAGGTCAGGACTTGAGGAACAATGGCTCATTTAATGCATGGGAGATAAGACCTTCAAACACACATAGTATTTGATGAGTCAGTGGCTAAGATGCTGCTTTTAAGCTACCCTCAAAATTACAAAATTCTTTCATCAAAGAGTGGCAATAGAACTTTCTGTAAATGGAAGGGAAAATTACCTAGCCACACTAGATGGAGAAAGTGATGCTACTACTGTGAACTAAGCACTTCAATTTCAGGAACATTTTTTCACAGCAGTTCTCATCATGTGTTAGGATGACATTCATATTTCATATTTCCGAGTGATACTGGCAAGAGCAGTTGTAATTAAAATATATATTGTGAGAGTTCAGTGACCAGCGGGAGCAAGAACACAACAGTACCCTCATGGGATAGGTAATCAGTGTAAAGCAAATTAGTACACACCTGTGACCACTAATTGCTTTGTTTCCTCCTCTATATAGGTGTGCCAGGAGAGGAGCTGGGGGAGAATGGGGAATAAAGACAGGGACCTGGGAGAACAGGGAAAGCTTTGTTTATGGGGCACCTTGGCTCTTTGTTAAACAAGGCATGGATTAGGTAGAGAGAAGCACTCCTCCTATTACTGTTATGTGTAGACGATAATCTAAAGACAGGAGTAGCCATTTGTTTTGGACACAGCCTTTTGGTTAACCTCTAACGTCGAGCAATCCCGTATCCGGGAGTGTAATCATAGCCTCAAGCTCATTACCATAACGCAACGTTTCCTATTCATGACAATCGCAAATGAAATAAATATATTCAAACACAAGCTTAGCGTTTTGTTAACAACACTGTCATCTCAGATTTTCAAAATATGCTTTTCAACCAAAGCTACACAAGCATTTGTGTAAGAGTATTGATAGCCTAGCATAGCATTAAGCCTAGCATTCAGCAGCAACATTTTCACAAAAACAAGAAAAGCATTCAAATAAAATCATTTACCTTTGAAGAACTTCGGATGTTTTCAAAGACAAGACTCTTAGTTAGATAGCAAATCTTCATTTTTTCCAAAAATATTATTTTTATAGATGAAATATCTCCGTTTTGTTCATCACGTTTGGCTAAGAAAAAGACCGGAAAATGCAGTCACTTACAACGCCAAACTTTTTTTCCAAATTACCTCCATAATATCGACAGAAACATGGCAAACGTTGTTTAGAATCAATCCTCAAGGTGTTTTTCACATATCTATTCGATAATCTATCAGTGGTGGCAGTTGGCTTCTCATCAGAAGCAAACGGAAAAATACTGCAGCTGGAGATAACGCAATAATTGCAACGGAGGACACCAAGCGACCACCTGGTAGATGTAGTCTCTTATGGTCAATATTCCAATGATATGCCTACAAATACGTCACAATGCTGCAGACACCTTGGGGAAAACGTGGAAAACGTAAGCTGACTCCTAGCTCCTTCACAGCCATATAAGGAGTCATTGGCATGAGGCGGTTTCAAAAAATGCGTCACTTCCTGATTGGATTTTTATCTGTTTTTTTTCTTCTGTAACATCAGTTCTGTGGCACTCACAGACAATATCTTTGAAGTTTTGGAAACGTCAGAGTGTTTTCTTTCCAAACCTGTCAATTATATGCATAGTCGAGCATCTTTTAGTAACAAAGTATCTTGTTTAAAACGGGAACGTTTTTCATCCAAAAATTAAAATAGCACCCCCTATATCCAAGAAGTTAAAGGCTTAGTTTATGTTTATTTGTTTTGTTACGCTGGTGTTTCAGCGTTGGGCACTACCCTGTAATGGAGTTATTTTGTTGGGTGAAATAAAATATGTTTACATTCACAAGGAAAGGAATCACAACTGCCTCTGGTCTGTTCATTTGTTTGCCTCCCTCCTGTGTTAGGGTGTTTCGGATGAGCTGATCCGTTCACAACAGGTGGAGAGTGCGGGCATCTTGAGGCAAGACCACAACCTTTCCCCTTTCCGGTAAGTGTGATTTATATATATTTTTATTTCGGAAGCCCGCTACACCCACTGATAGGCATGTGTGAGGAATTGCTACGTCAGCTAACAACCTGTATCCTCAACAGGAGACCTTAGACCTCCTCGGGTCTGAAATAGCAGACCGCCCGTCTCTGGTAAGGAGGTGGCTATGCCTCACAAAAACCACGTCCGAAATGTTAGAAACCCTTGTCATAGACAAGTGTTTGAGGGAATTACAAGTTACAGTTGACCACTTTGTCCAGTGCATTAGCAGAGGTGAGAAGACCACTCAAGTGATACACCCCATGGCTAGCAGGGTCGACAAGGCCAGCACCTAGCCCCATAGTCAAGACTTAGTAAGGCCACACATCAGGGCTCTACAGTGTTTCAAGTGCTACACATATGGTCATGTGGCTTGACACTGCCCCAGTGCAGACATGCCTATGCCCACTGAATCATTATCCATCCCCCATGACCATATTAAATGTCCAACGCCACAGGTATGTTGGCATGTGGAGCTGGCCCCGGCTCGAAGTGTGCCGAGGCACGTAAAAGGGACAGACTGGGAGGCCTTCCTAGATTCGGGAAGCATGGTGTCTCCAGTACAGAGGAGGTCCTGGCCAACGAACCCTGTCTTGAGGCGGAGAACCCACAGGGACACAAAACGCTACCCCACAGCCAGAGTCAGCTTCCATACCCCTGCCGGGAAGACCACTCTGATCCTCAGGGAAATCCCCCCTATGACCGTCTGAGACACTTATTCCAGGAGACCAAGGAGGAAGAGGTTCGAGACCTGGAGGGGGTTCAAGAGCAACCAGCGGAAGCTGGCTCTAACCAGACCCCTGTCCTGAGTCAAATCAAAACGCTCCAGATAGAGCAGTTACTCCACATGTTTCAGGACTCATTGAGGGAGAGCACCTGGAGGGGGTTTGGCATGGAGTCATCTGACCTCGACCAGGAGCGCCCCCTCCCTCGCCCCAACATGCACAACTTCAGCGTGTTGGAAGAGCTAATGTGCCAATTGGGAACAGCCCAACAACGGGCCCCCGACCTTCGCCAGGCGATGCGGAAGGTGAAGAGGATAGATGAGAGGAGTATCGACTCGGAAGGTGAGTTAAACACTCCTTATTATGCCATCAAGCAGCGTCTCTTGTACTGGGTGTCCAAGCGTAAAGGGGTAGAACAGGAAATGCAAATAGTTCCTGTTCATACAGAGATGTGGTGTTACACATGGCCCATACACATATACTAAGGGACAACCGAACGGTTGCCGGTGCGTTTCTATTGCCCGAGGATTACCCAAGATGCCGCTAAGTATTGCAAGTCTTGACACCTGCAAACACACTGCTCCCAAGCAATCATACCCTAACCCTCTTATCCATCTCCCAATTACAGAGACCCTGTTTGAGCGCATTGACCTGGTGGGACCCCTTCCATATTTGGTGTGCGGACATGAGTACATCTTGGTGGTGGTGGATTATGCAACAAAGTTCCCAAAGGAACTGTGTCTCATGTTCTCCCAAGTGGACCTCCCGGCCACCATCCTGACTTACCAGGGCACACTGTTAATGTCCAGACTGATGAAGGACTGATGTCAGTTATACCGGGTCGAAGGACTAGTGTGTACCACCCCCAGATGGACGGGCTGTGTGAATGGCTGAATAAAACGATCAAGAGCATAATACGCTGGGTGGTGGGACGGGAAGATCTGTAATATGTTGTTTCCCCACCTCATGTTCATGCTCTGGGGTGTGCCCCAGGCATCCACTGGCTTCTCGCCTTTGGAGCTATTCTATGGGCGTCCATGTCGCGGCATCTTTGACTTGGCCAAGGAGGCCTGGGAGAACAACCCTGCCAGTACTATTCCCTCATCGAACACGTCACATTCATTAACCTGTTACTCCTACCCTCTACTTTTTAAAACATTCTGTTAAAAATCGCGCAACATTTCAACGCCCTGCTACTCATGCCAGGAATATAGTATATGCATATGATTAGTATGTGTGGATAGAAAACACTCAGACGTTTCTAAAACTGGTTAATAAGCGATAAAATTCATCAGGAGGCGATGTAAAAATCATTAGCTGTCGTCTTGGAAAAAATTTCAGGAGAGAGCTCTTCCAAATGATCTGGGCGGAGACTGGAGGTAAGTGGTTCCCCTGATTCGGTTCAACCAAGAATCAAAGCTGATTCAATTCACAAGACTCTAGACAACATGGGGATGCTGTGGGAGTTGAAACCTCGGTCTTATGTAATTCGGCTCACTGTGAACAATGGCTGGAAGTGGCGCAAGGATATTTATTTCCATTTTCTGTGATCAGGTTTTCCTGTGCTTTCCGATGTAACGCACGTTATGTTATAGCCACAGTCGTGATTTAACCAGTTTTAGAAACGTCCGAGTGTTTTTTAACCACACATTCTAATCATATGAACGTACTATATTCCTGGCATGAGTAGCAGGGCGCTGAAATGTTGCGCGATTTTTAACAGAATGTTCAAAAAAGTAGAGGGTAGAAGCAACAGGTTAAATCACTGATGTGGCTTTACCAGAACGGGAGTTTAATCGAAAAGCGCAGGAAAACCTGATCACAGAAAATGGAAATAAATATCCTTGCGCCACTTCCAGCAATTGTTAAAAGTGAACCGAATTACATAAGACCGAGGTTTCAATGCCCACAGCTTCCACACGTTGTCTAGAGTCTTGTCATTTGATTCAGCTTTGATTCTTGGTTGAACCGAATCAAGGGAACCACTTACCTCCAGTCTCCGCCCAGATAATTTGGTAGAGCTCTCTCCTGAAATTTTTTTCAAGACGACAGCTAATGATTTTACATCGCCTCCTGATGAATTTTATCGCTTATTAACGTGTACTAATAACTAAAGTTGCATTACAAAAGTATTTCGAAGTGTTTTGTGAAAGTTTATCGTCGACTTTTTGAATTTTAAAAAATGACGTTACGTTATGAAACGCTGTTTTTTTCCGTTGATCACACAGTCTACATATAACGATATCTAGGCTATATATGGACCGATTTAATCGAAAAAAGACCCAATAGTGATTATGGGACATCTAGGAGTGCCAACAAAGAAGATGGTCAAAGGTAATGAATGTTTTCTATTTTATTGTGCGGTTTGTGTAGCGCCGAATATGCTAATTATTTAGTTTACGTCCCCTGTGGGTCTTTTGTGGTGTTACATGCTATCAGATAATAGCTTCTCATGCTTTCGCCGAAAAGCATTTTAAAAATCTGACTTGTTGCCTGGATTCACAACGAGTGTAGCTTTAATTCAATACCCTGCATGTGTATTTTAATGAACGTTTGAGTTTTAACTAATACTATTAGCATTTAGCGTAGCGCATTTGCATTTCCAGAGCTCTAAATGGGACGCAAGCGTCTCAGTAGGAGCAAGAGGTTAAGGACCGAATGGCAGCGATATGGCCTGTGGTGAGGGAACACACACAAAGTGCAGGAAACCCAAGCCCGAGTGTAGAATAGAACGGCCAAGACAGTTCCGCCCTCTAAAGAAGGTACTCCTCATCCCCACGCCGGAACATAGGCTCATGGCAATCTCCCCGGTCAACTACAGGGTGAGTCAGCCCGGAACGACAGCGCCCTCCGCAGAAATACTACATCAACCTGTTGAAAGCCTATGTGGAACTAGAGGCACAGGAGCTGATGGAACTTAAGGCAGATGGAGAGGAACGTTCGCCAGAAAAGGTACCTTTTGGCACCACTCTCATGTCCTGTCCTTATATTAGTTGTATAAGTAATAGAGTGTTATACAACCCTTTGCTATGAAGCCCCTAAATAAGATCTGGTGCAACCAATTACCTTCAGAAGTGAAATATTTAGTTAAATAAAGTCCACCTATGTGCAATCTACAGTGCCTTGCGAAAGTATTCGGCCCCCTTGAACTTTGCGACCTTTTGCCACATTTCAGGCTTCAAACATAAAGATATAAAACTGGATTTTTTTGTGAAGAATCAACAACAAGTGGGACACAATCATGAAGTGGAACAACATTTATTGGATATTTCAAACTTTTTTAACATCCAAAACTGAAAAATTGGGCGTGCAAAATTATTCAGCCCCCTTAAGTTAATACTTTGTAGCTCCACCTTTTGCTGCGATTACAGCTGTAAGTCGCTTGGGGTATGTCTCTATCAGTTTTGCACATCGAGAGACTGAATTTTTTCCCCATTCCTCCTTGCAAAACAGCTCGAGCTCAGTGAGGTTGGATGGAGAGCATTTGTGAACAGCAGTTTTCAGTTCTTTCCACAGATTCTCGATTGGATTCAGGTCTGGACTTTGACTTGGCCATTCTAACACCTGGATATGTTTATTTTTGAACCATTCCATTGTAGATTTTGCTTTATGTTTTGGATCATTGTCTTGTTGGAAGAGAAATCTTCGTCCCAGTCTCAGGTCTTTTGCAGACTCCATCAGGTTTTCTTCCAGAATGGTCCTGTATTTGGCTCCATCCATCTTCCCATCAATTTTAACCATCTTCCCTGTCCCTGCTGAAGAAAAGCAGGCCCAAACCATGATGCTGCCATCACCATGTTTGACAGTGGGGATGGTGTATTCAGGGTGATGAGCTGTGTTGCTTTTACGCCAAACATAACGTTTTGCATTGTTGCCAAAAAGTTCAATTTTGGTTTCATCTGACCAGAGCACCTTCTTCCACATGTTTGGTGTGTCTCCCAGGTGGCTTGTGGCAAACTTTAAACAACACTTTTTATGGATATCTTTAAGAAATGGCTTTCTTCTTGCCACTCTTCCATAAAGGCCAGATTTGTGCAATATACGACTGATTGTTGTCCTATGGACAGAGTCTCCCACCTCAGCTGTAGATCTCTGCAGTTCATCCAGAGTGATCATGGGCCTCTTGGCTGCATCTCTGATCAGTCTTCTCCTTGTATGAGCTGAACGTTTAGAGGGACGGCCAGGTCTTGGTAGATTTGCAGTGGTCTGATACTCCTTCCATTTCAATATTATCGCTTGCAAAGTGCTCCTTGGGATGTTTAAAGCTTGGGAAATCTTTGTGTATCCAAATCCGGCTTTAAACTTCTTCACAACAGTATCTCGGACCTGCCTGGTGTGTTTCTTGTTCTTCATGATGCTCTCTGCGCTTTTAACGGACCTCTGAGACTATCACAGTGCAGGTGCATTTATACGGAGACTTGATTACACACAGGTGGATTGTATTTATCATCATTATTCATTTAGGTCAACATTGGATCATTCAGAGATCCTCACTGAACTTCTGGAGAGAGTTTGCTGCACTGAAAGTAAAGGGGCTGAATAATTTTGCACGCCCAATTTTTCAGTTTTTGATTTGTTAAAAAAGTTTGAAATATCCAATAAATGTCGTTCCACTTCATGATTGTGTCCCACTTGTTGTTGATTCTTCACAAAAAATACAGTTTTATATCTTTATGTTTGAAGCCTGAAATGTGGCAAAAGGTCGCAAAGTTCAAGGGGGCCGAATAAGCAAGGCACTGTAAGTATCACATGATCTCAGTATATACACCTGTTCTGAAAGGCCCCAGAGCCTGCAACACCACTAAGCCAGGAGCACTACCAAGCAAGTGAAACCTTGAGGACAAAGGAGCTCTCCAAACAGGTCAGGAACAAATTTGTGGAGAAGTACAGATTAGGGATGGGTTATAAAAAATATCACAAACTATGAACATCCCACGGAGCACCATTAAATCCATGATTTAAAAAATGTAAAGAATATGGCACCACAAAAACCCTGCCAAGACAGCACACCAAAACACACAGACCAGGGAAGGAGGGCATTAATCAGAGAGGCAACAAAGAGACCAAAGATAACCCTGAAGGAGCTGCAAAGCTCAACAGCGGAGATTGGAGTATCTGTCTGTCGGACCACATTAAGCCGTGCACTCCACAGAGCTGGGCTTTATGGGAGAGTGGCCAGAAAAAAGCCATTGCTTAAAACCAGTTAGGGCTAGGCAGAATACTGCCCCCTTTGGATGAATTGGGTGCCCATAGTAAACTGAAAAAAAATCTGTCCAAAATTGCTAATATATGCATATAATAATTATTATTGGATAGAAAACACTCTAAAGCTTCTAAAACCGTTTTGAATTATGTCTAAGTATAACAGAACTCACAGGGCAGGCAATCTCCCAAACTATTTTTGGAGTACTGAAAGTTGGGGCAAATTTGACGTCATCGCCCCCACCCTTCCCAACCAGCTATGGATCTGGAGACAATTTCTATGTCTTCCACTAGATGTCCTCATTCAGTACAGCGTTTAATTGTGCAAATCCTGCGAGCTTTGACCCTTTGCGAGGCGAAAGAGTGGATGTCACGAGAAAATACATGGGCGTTAGAGCGCGCGTTTGGAACAGATCTTCCTTTGTTCCAGCTAGCCTCAGAAGAAGCATGATTGTCCGGTAGAATTGAGAAATGTTTTGTACGTTTAAAACACCCTAAAGCTTGATTCTGCACTTAGGTTGACCAGTTTAGTCTACATATAATATGTAATTTTGAAGTTTTGACGCACAACTGTTCGGGACCAGAAGTAATTTTGGGTGCATTTCAGCTGAAACTGCTAGCAGATGCTACTATAAGGACACACGAAGTGAAACAAAAACGATGTATTGGGTAAGTATGACTCCTTCCACTACATTCTGATCGAAGACCATTAAAGGTAAGGGAATATTTATGTTGTAATTTTGTATTTCTGTTGACTCCAACATAGCGGAGAAATATTGCTTACGTCTGAGCGCCGTCTCAGATTATTACATAGTGAACTAATTCTGTAACGTTAAAAATAAATGTAACACAGGGGTTGCATTAAGAAGCAGTGTATCTTTCTAACTATATGTAGAACATGTATATTTATTCAAAGTTTATGGTGTTTATTTCTGTTATCTGGCGGAGGTATCTATAATTTTTGTGCATTTTCTGAACATGGTGCCAATGTAAACTGAGATTTATGGATATAAATGGCATATTATTGAAAAAAACATAAATGTACTGTGTAACATGTGCTATTACTGTCATCTGATGAAGATTTTCAAAAGGTTAGTGAATTATTTTTCTTTTAATCCTGCGTTTGTGATTCCATCTTTTGTTCGACAAAATGGCTGTATATCGTCTGTGTCTTTGTGGTGGTTTGATATAAATATGTGCCATGTTTTGCCGTAAAACATTTTAGAAATCTGACACGCTGGGTAGATGAACAAGGTGTTTATCTTTCATTTGAGCTATTGGACTTGTTAATGTGTGGAGGTTAAATATTTCTAAGAATATTTTTGCATTCTGTGCGCCACTGTTTCAGTTGAGCGGGGGGGTGTGGTACCCCTTGGGGAACCTGTACCGTTAACACGTTAAACAAAAAAATAATCAAACACATTTGGTGTTCACCAAAGGGCACGTGGGAGACTCTCCAAACATATGGGTGAAGGTACTCTGGTCAGATGAGACTAAAATTGAGCTTTTTGGCCATCAAGGAAAACGCAATATATGGCGTAAATCCAACACCTCTCATCACCCAGAGAAAAAACCATCATGCTGTGGGGATGTTTTCATCTGCAGGGACTGGGAAACTAGTAAGAATTGAAGGAATGATGGAGGGTGCTAAATACAGAAATTCCTGAAGGAAACCTGTTTCAGTCTTCTAGAGATTTGAGACTGGGACGGAGGTTCACCTTCCTGCAGGACCATGACCCTAATAAGCATACTGCTAATTTTTTTTATTTAATTTTTTTATTTTACCTTTATTTAACCAGGCAAGTCAGTTAAGAACACATTCTTATTTTCAATGACGGCCTGGGAACAGTGGGTTAACTGCCTGTTCAGGGGCAGAACGACAGATTTGTACCTTGTCAGCTCGGGGGTTTGAACTCGCAACCTTCCGGTTACTAGGCTACGCTGCCGCCCCCAAAGCAACGCTCGTGTGGTTTAAGGGGAAACATTTAAATATCTAGGAATGGCCTTGTCAAAGCCCAGACCTCAATCCAATTGAGAATCTGTGGTATGACTTAAAGATTGCGGTACACCAGTGGAACCCATCCAACTTGAAGGAGCTGGAGCAGTTTTGCCTTGAAGAATGGCCAAAAATTCCAGTGGCTAGATGTGCCAAGCTTATAGAGACATACCCCAAGAGACTTTCTGCTGTAATTACTGCAAAAGTTGGCTCTATAAAGTATTGACTTTGGGGGGTTGAATAGTTACGCTTAAGTTCTGTTTTTCTGTCTTATGCCTTGTTTGTTTGACAATAAAATATATTTTGCATCTTCAACGTGGTAGGCATGTTCTGTAAATCAAATGATTCAAACGTCCCATAAATCCATGGTAATTCCAAGTTCTAAGGTAACGAAATAGGAAAAATCCTAATGGGGTGAATACTTTCGCAAGCCACTATATATATATATATATATATATATATATATATATATATGTTCACAAACAATATATATGTGTTCAAACAATATATGTTCACAAAATATACATGTGTGTGTATATATATTCACAAAATATATTCACAAAATGTACTGTATATATTCCGTCACTCAAGCGAATTCAGTTGCTTTTGAATATATTTTTTTTACACTTTTAGAACAACTAGGCATAACTTGTTAGCAAATATTCCATGAAAGGCTAATTAATCAAAGTATGTATTGGATTTCTAAAAAAATACATGTAACAACTAAGAAAAAGCTTTCAAAACAAAGTTTATTTTTGAACTCCAAAGAGGGGGCAGTGGATGGGCCCCCAAAAAAGGGAAAAAAGTAATGTGATAAGCAGGAATGGGCAATGACTACCATCATTGGACTTATTAATTGGTTTATTCTATGTTGTTGGAGCATTCTACTCACATAATGCATAGTGCATTTGTCAACAAAAAAATGTGTGAATCCAAAATCAGAACTAATCGCTCAGCATAAGAGCAATTTAGCCAATAAACAGCCGCTACAGAAGATTGGCAATGTCACATCTCAGTATTCAGAAAGGCATTCTCTTCATTTTTATGCCTTGTATGTCTTTTCAGCAGGTTGATGTTTATTGTCATGAATCTTGGCCGATAGGAAGAACAGCGATTTCTGCTAGATGGGCCAGCTGCATGGTAAAAATGGCCTAAATCATACACAGTTTTGGTCTTAATTTAAGGTTAGGTTTAGGCATTAGGGTTACCAATGTGCTTACTGTTAGGGTTAGGTTTAAATCAGATTTTATGATTTGTGGCTGTGCCAGCTTGTGACCACTCCACAGAGCTGCCTCCAGGACAAGATTCTGTCACGTCTACTCACGGTCCTCCCCTCCGGTGCGCGATGTCACAGTAATACTAACCACCGGTCCTGGGAATCATCATTGCACATTCACACCTGGACCTCATCATTATGATTCACACCTGGACCTCATTATACCTCCCCTTTATAAGTCCCTTCCTTTTGTTCATTCCTCAGTTGGTATTGCTCCTGTGTTCATGTTACCTCTCGTCTGTTAAGCTGTCTTGTTTCATGTTTGTTGTTTTCATGTTTTACCTGCACCTGATTCTCTACTCATGGCGTCATCGTTACAGATTCATTACAATAAATGCCAACCTGCACCTGCATTTGGGACACAACCCAAAATATTGAAATGTGTTTACCATAGAAAAGCTGCATTAACCATTGAGGCAATAATTACTATGATCTAACTGGCAGAACATATTCCATTTCCATTTGCTAAACAGTACTCTGAAAATACGCAGATTGTCATTTTTCATCATGAATCTTGTTCTGGATACAGCTACGCACAGCCACAAACCTAACTCTAACCTTAACCACACTGATAAACTTAACCTTAAATGAAATAATAAAGCACATTTTTGCTTTGATTAAATTTTATAATATAGACAATTTGACTTTGCAGCTGGCCAATCTAGTGGAAACCGCTCAGTTCTGCCTCCAGGACAAGACTCAAGACAAATGTCAACCTGCTACCTAAATGTCTACATGTGTATTCAACCACATATCATTTAGTAACACTAATAGCTACAGTAGTTAGTAGTTCATAGCTAAACTGTTAGGATCTCAATCAAGCTGATTGAACTGAAACCTTTATCATATGCATAGACCGTCCCCTGATTCAGTCTTCAAATATAATAATTTGACCATGTCATTATCGGACATAATATTTTGTGATTAGTTGGCTACCTTTCACTCATTAAAATGTTGGGTCATAGATTAAGTCATAGGTTGCATCTCAAATGTCACTGTATGCCCTATGTAGCGCGCTAAATAGAGAATATAGTTGCGATTTCGAACACACTCATAGGTGGAAAGAGATTAGGTGGTGATTTGTCCGCATACATACTGTACCTTGGTAGAAGAGTTGTAGATATTTCAGCACAATGGCACAGTCTCAACTCGTGTGACTAAACACAAAAAATACAGAGCCTTTGGAATTCAGACCCCTTCAATATTTCCTAATTTTGTTAAATTACAGCTTTATTCGAAAATGGCTTAAATATTTTTTTTCTCGGAATTGAGCTCAGGTGCATCCTGTTCCCATTAATCATCCTTGATATGTTCCTACAACGTGATTGGAGTCCATCTGTGGCAAATTCAATTGATTGGACATGATTTGGAAAGGAACACAACTGTCTATGTAAAAGGTCCCACAGTTGACAGTCCATGTCAGAGCAAATACCAAGCCATGAGGTCGATGGAATGGTCTGTAGAGCTCCAAGACAGGATTGTGTCGAGGCACAGATCTGGGGAAGGGTCCCCAAGAACACAGTAGCCTCCATCATTCTTAAATGGAAGAAGTTTGGAATGACCAAGACTCTTCCTAGAGCTGGCCGCCCAGCCAAACTGAGCAATTGGTGGAGAAGGGCCTTGGTCAGAGAGTTGACCAATAACCTGATGGTCACTCTGACAGAGTTCCTCAGTGGAGATGGGATAACCTTCCAGAAGGACAACCATCTCTGCAGCACTCCACCAATCAGCCACTCCTCTGTAAAAATCACATGACTGCATGCTTGGAGTTTGCCAAAAGGCACTTAATGACTCTCAGACCATTAGAAACAAGATTCTCTGGTCTGATGAAACCAAGATTGAACTCTTTGGTCTAAATGCCAAACATCACGTCTGGAGGAAAACTGGCACCATACCTACGGTGAAGCATGGCTGTGGCTGCATCATGCTGCAGGGATGTTTTTCAGTGGAAGGGGCTGGGAGACTAGTCAGGATAGAGTTAAAGATGAATAGAGCAAAGAACAGAGAGATCCTTGATCAAAACCTGCTTCAGAGCGCTCAAGACCTCAGATTGGGGTGAAGGTTTACCTTTCACCAGGACAACAACCCTAAGCACACAGCCAAGACAAAGCAGGAGTGGCTTCGGGACAAGTCTCAGAATGTCATTGAGTGGCCCAGCCAGAGCCCGGGCTTAAACCTGATCGAACAGCTCTGGAGATAATAAATAAAATAGCTGTGCAGCGACGCTCCCCATACAAACTGATAGAACTTAAGAGGATCTGCAGAGAACTCGAGGCTGTAATCGCTTTCGAAGGTGCTTCAACAAAGTACTGAGTAAAAGGGTCTGAGTACTTGTGTAAATTTGTTATTTCAGTTTTTTTTTTAATTGCAAACATTCCTAGAAACCTTTTTTCATTTAGCCATTATGGGGTATTGTGTGTAGATTGATGAGGGAAATAAACAATTTTATACATTTTGGAATAAGGCTGTAATGTAAAACAATTTGGAAATAGTCCATGGTCTGAATACTTTCTGAAGGCACTGTACATACCGCTGAAATTGAAACTCGCCAACTCAGAGGTGGCATTCATAACAATTCCCATACCGCTTTTTTTCACTGATGAAAAGCTGCTCCTCACAACTCTTTCTGTACAGTCACCAGGAGACTTGTATTGAAAAGTTGGACCAGATATTGAATTGTGTATTTGTGTGTGTGTGTGTGTGTGTGTGTGTGTAAAGAGATTAAGCCAATAAAATCAGAGCTTCAAGAGGTAGATTGTAGTCAATCTCTGAGAGAGCATGCCCTTAAAACGAATTCATATCGATTTATTTTCACTTTCAAGGACAACATAACTTCTTGCTATGAGTAATGCAATAGATTCTGAAGGAAAAAGCGTACAAGGCAATGCGTAAGAAGTGAGGGAGGAACTAGAATGGGGGGGATTAAAAATATAGATTTTTGTCCATCTACACCAGTGGTGGTTTGGCGTTGAAAGAAGGACGTAAAGAACCCCATACCTACTGTAAAATGTGGTGGTGGATCTTATTTTGCGTTCACTGGTCCTACCGTCCTTCCCTTAAAAAACATGTTTTCATGTGATCACGTATGTGATCTAATGTGAAGTTAATGTGATAACTTGACTACCTATAAAGCAACATGTGAACACGTGTTATCACATGTGAAGCTGTCCAAAAACACTTCACATGAAATTTAACGTGAAAGCATGTGATTTTCCACTTGAAATCATGTGGTTTTTCGGTTGAGCTAACATAGGCTAATGCGATTAGCATGAGGTTGTAAGTAACAAGAAAATTGCCCAGGACATAGACATATCTGATATTGGCAGAAAGCTTAAATTATTGTTTAACTTTATCTAACTGCACTGTCCAATATACCATGCTATTGTTTGAGGAGAGTGCACAATTTTGAACATGAAAAGTTATTAATAAAGACATTTGGCCCATTTGGGCAGTCTTGACCAAAAAAAAATGAACAGAAAATGCAATGGTTCATTGGATCAGTCTAAAACTTTGCACATACTGATGCCATCTAGTGGCCACAATCTAAATTGCCACTGGGCTGGAATAATACATTATGGCCTTTCTCTTGCATTTCAAAGATGGTACAAAATAATAGTTAATTGTTTTTCTCTGTATTATCTTTTAGCAGATCTATTGTGTTATATTCTACTACATTCCTTTCACATTTCCATAAACGTCAAAGGGTTTCCTTTCAAATGGTACCAAGAATGTACATATTCTTGCTTCACGGCCTGAGCTACAGGCAGTTAGATTTGGGTATGTCATTTTAGGTGAAAAAAAAGGGGCTAATCCTTTTAATCACGACATCCCTTCACATGGTTTGTAATAGGTAAAGACACATTCATATATGAAGTCGAAGGGATACATTCTAATAACAAGAGTTAAACAGTTCAATCATATAAGCATATTATGCAGATAAGACATCTTAATTATCTATGTTACCGAGTAATTTCTGATGCTTCCACCACACCTCCAGGCTGTGTAAGGGCTATTTGACCGAGAAGGAGAGTTATGGATTGCTGCATCAGATGACCTGGCCATGTCAATGACGCATCATGAAACAGTGTTGTTTGATGGTCATTGTCTGTATAGTTTTTTTGGCCTTTTCTCCCAGCATTGTCCCAGCCATATCATTATGTCATTTTAGGCGAAAATTGAAAAAAAGGGGCTAATCCTTAAGAGGCTGAGGGTTTTTAACCCACGAGAGTTAATTGCATTTGTATGGGCTGCGTCTCAATGCACTGCTATCACTTGTAGGCCTTCCACATCTGCTGTGGAAGGTGGCAGAATTACAGCGTAGTCTGTCAGACCAAGAGACATTCTGAAAATCATTCTTCTCACGAAAATGGCTGTAGCGTGTGATAGAAAAATTACATATTTACCTGATTTGCTTGTTATTAATAGTTAATGATTATATACTAAACAAATAGTAGGACATTTCTGTTTAATTCTGTGTTTCTGAAAAGAGGTGGAAATGGGTTTTGCTAGAGATAGCTTGAGCTGACAATGACTTTGTGATAATAACCTAAAGCTTGCATTCCATAGACAAGATGTGGTGTGTGTGATTTGAGATAGAGATAGCCTAGAAGAGTTTTGAACAATTCCTCTGTCTCATCTTCCTGGCTTCTGGGAAACGAAGCCGGGTTGGGGGTAAAACAACATCCAGTGCAGATAACCAGGAGTTGGACCAAGGTGGCTTATGGGAGTGGAACCAGGCTGACTTAGCATTTTGTAGGTCCTATATAAGATCTGTTTTTTTCATTATCAGTTAGGCTACTCGGCCCAACAGTCAAGACTGTCAAGATTGTTGGGCTGACTATTTTCATTTCATTATTGCAATAATTAATCGATAATGAATAAAGATGTTTGTTTTAAGAAATGACAGTCTCTCTCACTTGATTAGAATATTCCACCACAAGCGTACCGATGTTTTGCCAACTTTGATCAACGACATCATGAACTTTATCTAGTACTAGGACATTTTAGCCAAAAATCTGGTTGCCTCAACTGAATCTTTTAGCAAGACAATAATCCCAAACATACATCAAAATCTTAGTCTCCGGTCTTAAACCCCATTGAAAACTTGTGGTTTGAATTGAAGAGGGCAGTCCATAAGAGCGGACGAAGGATATCAAGGATCTGGAAAGATTTTGTATGGAGGGATGGTCTACAATCCCTCCCAATGTGTTCTCAAATCTCATATTTTTTGGGGTTGAAAAGGCTCAGTGTCGTTATTGTCACGCCCTGATCTGTTTCACCTGTCCTTGTCCCCACCCCATGGTTTGTTATGTCCAGTCTTGGTGTGTTTGAATAAGATTACCAAATGAGAATTTGAGGTGCAAAGAAAGGTCCAAAATCATTTGGTAAAAGTTATGGTAATGTTCTATTTGTCCTCTCTGTCTTGCTCTTGGAGCTTTGACGTTTTTATGCAAATCTATAAAAAAATAACTGAAATAACTATTTAAATAAGTATTCAGACCCTTTACTCAGTACTTTGGTGAAGCACCTTTGACAGCGTTTACAGCATTAAGAATTATTGGGTATGACACTAGAAGCTTGGTATTTGGGGAGTTTCTCCCATTTTTCTCTGCAGATCCTCTCATGCGCTGTCAGGTTGGATGGGGAGTGTAGCGGTACAGCTATTTTCAGGTCTCTCCAGAGATGTTCGATCGGGTCCGGGCTCTGGCTGGGCCACTCAAGGATATTCAGTGACTTGTCCCGAAGCCACTCCTGCGTTGTCTGGGCTGTGTGCTTAGGGTCGTTGTCTTTGGAAGGTGAACCTTAGGTCCAATCCAAGTTCCTGAGCGCTCTGTTTCCTCCAGACGTGATGCTTGGCATTCAGGTCAAAGAGTTCAACCTTGGTTTCATCAGACCAGACAATCTTGTTTCTCATGGGGTGAGAGCTTTTATGTGCCTTTTGGCAAAGTGCAAAGTGCAAGCTGGCTGTCATTTACTGAGGAGTGGCTACCATCTGGCCACTATAACATAAAGGCCTGATTGGTAGAGTGCTGCAGGGATGGTTGTACTTCTGGAAGGTTCTCCCATCTTCAAAGTTGAACTCGGCAGCTCTGTCAGAATGACCATCGGGTTCTTGGTCACCTCCCTGACCATGGCCCTTCTTCCCAGATTGCTCATTTACGCTGGGCGGCCAGCTCTGGGAAGAGTCTTGTTGGTTCCAAACTTCTTCCATTTAAGAATGATGGAGGCCACTATGTTCGAGGACCTTCAATGCTTCATAAATGCACTCTAAAGACAATTCCTTCGACCTCCAAGGCTTGGTCTTTGCTAGAACATGCACTGTCAACTGTGTGACCTTATATAGACATGTGTGTGACATTCCAAATCATGTCCAATCAATTGAAATCACCACAGATGGACTCCAATCAAGTTGTAGAAAAATCTCAAGGATGATCAATGGAAACAGGATGCTCCCGAGCTTAATTTAGAGTCTCATAGTAAAGGGTCTGAATTCTTATGTAAATAAGGTATTTCAGTTTTTTATTTGTAATTAATTTGCAAAACATTTAAAAACCTGTTTGATTTTGTCATTATGGGGTATTATGTGTAGATTGAGGATTTTTTATTTATTTAATCCATTTTAGAGTAATAATGTAACGTAACAAAATATGGAAAAAGTCGAAGTGTCTGAATTTTTTCCTGATTGCACTGTATATCATAGGTATTTTTCATTTCATAGGGGGCAGAGATGGAAAGAGATGTAGAATAGCTATGGGGGTGCATAAGTGCAGCAGGCAGCGTTAACCAATAGGCACAGTTGACTGCTACTCTCACAGAACATTGTGATTCTGCTTCCTCTGTAATGCACTGTCGCCGGCCGAAGAAAGTCCTGTGAAGCTCACTTATCCTGTGGGAAGTCTGTTTCAGTGGGAGGATGTATGAGACAGTGAAGAGACTGCCACAGCCTTATTTTCTTCCAAATGGTTTTCACCTTTTATGTTCCCACTCCAGTATCTCTTATTTCTCATGGACATTCCGCCATCGCGCCTCCTCAATCCTTTTTTCAGAATCGGTTGAGATATCTTGTTTTGGCCTATGATCTCCTTTGAGTTTGTGCTGCACTTTGAGTCTTTATAGAGTAGAGCAGCACTCAACCAGCCCCGAAGTCTTTGCCACTAGTGAGTCATTTAACAAGGACCCATACTATTTATTTATTTGCACCAAAGAAAACAAGTGATAGACATCAAATCAGATAAAAAAACAAGTAAAACATTTTTTAAAACTGTGCAGGTGTGGTTGGAATGTTACGCTCGTCGAAATGATCGGACCAAGGTGCAGAGTGGTAAGTGTTCTTGATTTTTATTTATCAAAACACTCAAACAAATTAACAAAGTGAAAGACGAACAGTTCTGAAAGGTAAATAAACTATACAGAAAACAACTACCCACAAAACACAGGTGGGCAAAAGGCTGCCTAAGTATGATTCCCAATAATGACATAAAAAATATAATGTGTGTGTTCATGTGAGTTTGTAAGAGTTAGGCTATATGGAGGAGATTACTGAGTAGTTTGGTTCATTAGGCTGACCCCCAGACACTTTAAATAATTGAGGGATAATGATATTTTGGCAATGTGAAGATAAGAATTCCAGAGTATGGTACCTCTGTATCTGAAAGAGAATTGACTATGTGAGGTGCGGCAGTGGGGAGGGTGAACGTTATCGCAGCGTCTTGTGTTAAATAGATAGATTTCAGAAATAATCCGTTGAAGGGTTTAGGTAAACTGTCCGGTAGGTATGAGCATTTGTAGTTGAAAGTGCATAATTGGCATACATTAATGTTGTAAATAGACAAGATATTGAGTTTCTTAAACAATGGTGCAGATGGACACATATATTATGAGGAGGTGGCTAGTATTACCAAATGCATTTTGTATGATAAGTGAGTTGTGTACAGTACCAGCAAAAAGTTTGGACACAACTACTTTTAAGGGTTTTATTTATTTATTTCTACATTCTAGATAATAGTGAAGACCGCAAAACTATGAAATGACACATATGGAATGATGTAGTAACCAAGAAAGTGTTAAACAAATCAAAATATATTTGAGATTCTTCAAAGTAGCCATTCTTAGCCTTGATGACTGCTTTGCACACTCTTAGCATTCTCTCAACCAGCTTCACCTGGAATGCATTCCCAACAGTATTGAAGGAGTTCCAACATATGCTGAGCACTTGTTGGCTGAGGTCTGTTGATTGTGGAGGCCAGGTCAACTGATGTAGCACTCCATCCCTCTCCTTCTTGGTCAAATAGCCCTTACACAACCTGGAGGTATGTTGAGTCATTGTTCTGTTGAAAAACAAATCATAGTCCCGCAAAGTGCAAACTAGATGGGATGGTGTATCGCTGCAGAATGCTTTGGAAGCCATGCTAGTTAAGTGTGCCTTGAATTCTAAATAAATCACAGACAGTGTCACCAGCAAAGCACCCCCACACCATCACACTTCCTACATGGTTTATGATGGGAACCACACATGCGGATATCATCCGTTCACAAACTCTGCGTCTCACAAAGACACGGTGGTTGGAACCAAAAATCGTCATTTTGGACTTCCACTGGTCTAGTGCCCATTGCTTGTGTGTCTTGGCCCAAGCAAATCTCTTCTTCTTATTGCTGTCCTTTAGTAGTGGTTGCTTTGTAGCAATTCGACCATGAAGGCCTGATTCACAGTCTCCACTGAACAGATGTCTGTTACTTCAACTCTGTGAAGAATTTATTTGGGCTGCAATTTCTCAGGCTGGAAACACTAATTAATGTATCCTCTGCAGCAGAGGTAAGTCTGGGTCTTCACATTCCTGTGGCGGTCCTCATGAGAGCCAGTTTAATCATAGCGCTTGATGGGTTTTGCGACTGCACTTGAAGAAATTTTCAAAATTCTTGACATTATCCGTATTGACTGACCTTCATGTTTTAAAGTTATGATGGACACAGAAAGAAAAAAAACGAGCAGAGAAATATTTTTAAATACGCATATTGACAATTAATTGTAACTAATTTATCCGACATTGTCACGGCTTTCTAACAGCTTTTTTTTTGGAAGAAGAGGAATAGTCAGACCAAAATGCAGCGGGATAAGGAACTGAACACTGAATACAAAAATAACAAAAGGAAAACCCGAAACAGTCCAGCAAGGTGAAACAAACACTAAACAGAAATACACTACTCACAAAACCCATGTTGGAAAAGCTACGTAAAAAGCTAAGTATGGTTCTCAATCAGAGACAGCGATAGGCAGCTGCCTCTGATTGAGAACCACACCCGGCCAAACAACAAAGAAATACAAAACATAGAAACTGAACATAGAATGCCAACCCTGGCCTAACCAAAATAGAGAATAAAAGCCTCTATGGCCAGGGTGTGACAGAACCCGTCCCCCAAAGGTGCGTATTCCGGCCGCAAAACCTGAACCATAGGGGAGGGTCTGGGTGGGCATTACTCCACGGTGGCGGCTCTGGTGAGCGACATGGACCCCGCTCCACCTCTGGCTTGGCCCACTTAGGCAACGTCTCTAGAGCGGGGACCTTCACCGCCGATCCCGGACTGAAGGCCCTCGTAGAGAGCCCCGGAACGAAGGGCGCCTCTGGAATGAAGGGCTGCACTGCAAGCTCCGGACAGGCGGGCGACTCTGGCAGCTCCGGACAGGCGGGCGACTCTGGAGGGAGGCACATGACTCACCGGGCTGGGGAGACACACAGGAGACCTGGCTCTGGGAGCAGGCACAGGACTCATCAGGCTGGGGAGACATCCAGGAGGCGTCTTCTTTGGCCGAGGCACCGGATACACTGGGTCTTGGAGGCGCACTGGCGGTCTCGAGCGCAGAGCTGGCCACACCAGACATCACCTGCAACAACGTCGCCTATGGGCACAAGCCCACCGTCATTGGACCAGACAGGACTGGCAAAAAGTGCTCTTCACTGACAAGTCACGGTTTTGTCTCACCAGGGCTGATGGTCAGATTCGCGTTTATCGTCGAAGGAATGAGTGTTACACCGAGGCCTGTACTCTGTAGCGGGATCAATTTGGAGGTGGAGGGTCTGTCTTTGTCTAGGGTGGTGTACACAGTATCATCGGACTGAGCTTGTTGTCATTGTATGCAATCTAAATGCTGTGCACTTCTTTGGGCTAGGTGGGACGCTAGCGTTCCAATTCGATAACATCTGGTGAAATGTCGGAGCTTGTAATTCAAAATACAAAAATTCTAATATTAAAACCACTTAAGCTTAGGGCTTACTTTTTCGAACATTCTGTTAAAAATGGCGCAACATTTCAGCGCCCTGCTACTCATGCCAGGAATATAGTATATGCATATGATTAGTATGCGTGGATAGAAAACACTCAGACGTTTATAAAACTGGTTAAATCACGGCTGTGACTATAACAGAACGTGCGTTTCATCGAAAAGTGCAGGAAAATCTGATCACTGAAAATGGAAAAATATATCCATGCGCGACTTCAACCGATTGATAAAGGTGAACCACAATAAATGCGGCCGAGGTTGCAATACCTACAGCTTCCACACGATGTCAACAGTCTTGTCATTTGCCTAGTCTTTGTTTCTTGGTCAAACGACCAAGAAACTGCTTTTTCTTCAGGTCTCTGACCGGATATTTTGGTTGAGATTTACCCGGACATTATTTCCAGACGTACCCCTATAGAATATACTTTGTCTCGTGATTAATTTGATCGCTTATTAACGTTTACTAATACCTAAAGTTGCATTACAAAAGTATTTCGAAGTGTTTTGTGAAAGTTTATCGTCGACTTTTTTAATTAAAAAAAATGACGTTACGTTATAAGACACAATTTTTTTTGTTTATCACACAGTCTTCATAGATCGATATCTAGGCTATATATGGACCGATTTAATCGAAAAAAAGACCCAATAGTGATTATGGGACATCTAGGAGTGCCAACAAAGAAGATGGTCAAAGGTAATGAATGTTTTATATTTTATTTGTGCGGTTTGTGTAGCGCCGACTATTCTAATTATTTTGTTTACGTCCCCTGCGGGTCTTTGGGGTGTTACATGCTATCAGATAATAGCTTCTCATGGTTTCGCCGAAAAGCATTTTAAAAATCTGACTTGTTGCCTGGATTCACAACGAGTGTAGCTTTAAATCAATACCCTGCATGTGTATTTTAATGAACGTTTGAGTTTTAACTAGTACTATTAGCATTTAGCGTAGCGCATTTGCATTTCCAGATGTCTAGATGGGACACCTGCGTGTCAGGTAGGAGCAAGAGGTTAATGAGCTTTGAGGGCACTATGGTGTTGAACGCTGAGCTGTAGTCAATGAATAGCATTCTCACATAGGTGTTCCTTTTGTCCAGGTGGGAGAGGGCAGTGTGGAGTGCAATAGAGATTGCATCCTCTGTTGGGGCTGTATGCAAATTGGAGTGGGTCTAGGGTTTCTGGGATGATGGTGTTAATGTGAGCCATGACCAGCCTTTCAAAGCACTTCATGGCTACAGACGTGAGTGCTACGGGTCGGTAGTCATTTTGGCAGGTTACCTTAGTGTTCTTGGGCACAGGCACTATGTTGGTCTGCTTAAAACATGTTGGTATTACAACCTCGGACAGGGAGAGGTTGAAAATGTCAGGGAAGACACTTGCCAGTTGGTCAGCGCATGCTTGCAGTTTGATCTTCGATCTTAGTCCTATATTGAAGTTTTCCCTGTTTGATTGTTCATCGGAGGGCATAGCGGGATTTCTAATAAGCTTCTGGGTGACAGTCCCACTCCTTGAAAGTGGCAGCTCTAGCCTTTAGCTCAGTGCAGATGCTGCCTGTAATCCACACCTTCTGGTTGGGTTATGTACGTACGGTCACTGTGGGAAAGACGTCATCGATGCACTTATTGATGAAGCCAATGACTGATGTTGTGTACTCCTCAATGTCATCGGAGGAATCACGGAACATATACTAGTCTGTGCTAGCAAAACGGTTCTGTAGCTTAGTATCTGCTTCATCTGACCACCTTTTTATTGATCTAGTCACTGGTGCTTCCTGCTTAAATTGTTGCTTGTTAGCAGGAATCAGGAGGATAGAATTATGGTCAGATTTGCAAAATGGAGGGAGAGGGAGAGCATGGTATGCATCTCTGTGTATGAGGTATAGGTGGTCCAGAGTTTATTTTCCTCTGGTTGCACATTTAACATGCTGATAAAACGGATTCCCCTGCATTAATGTCCCCAGCTACTCGGAGCGCCGCCTCTGGGTGAGCGTTTTTTCCTGGTTTCTTTTTGCCAAATACATCTCATTCAATGTTGTGTCAGTGCTAGCCTCTTGCTATGTCGGTATGTACACAACTACGAAAAATACAGATAAACTCTCTGTCGGTAGATAATATGGTCTACAGCTTATCATGATATACTCCACCTCAGGCGAGCAATAGCTCGAGACTTCCTTAGATATTATGCACCAGCTGTTATTTACAAAAATACATAGTCTGCCACCCCTTGTCTTACCAGACGCCTCTGTTCTAACCTACCGGTAGAGCATATAAACACTGGTAACCTCCTGCATCTCCAAAAAAAACAGCGTTACTTATGATTCAGTACTATGATTCAGTACTACACAAATTGGTTTAATTAATGATAAAACAGGTTAAACATACACACTTAATACATTAAAACAGGTCCCTAGCGGACTGACACAATATGGTGGCTTTTTACAAAAGACATAGAGAGGGACAGATTCATAAAACGTTGGTACATTTAGAACTACTCTTACATTAATCATATACTTTGCGCACAAACCACCGTCCATTTGGCGTAAGAAATCATGAATGTATTTACGAATAAATGTATTGGTTCATCTTGTAGTCCTGTTCCCTTCCATTCTCTTCTGAAACAGCCTCTTTGAAGATAGACTAGCCAGCCGTGTCAATGGTTCTCACTCGGTGATGAGAGTAGCGTACTACGGGAATTTGAGAAGAGTAGTAGAGTGGTCCCACTTAAATTTGCTTTTCTAGATACTTTACTTGGGACAGCTAATCAGCCGTACCAGCGATTGTCCAGGACATGAGCTTCTCGCCTCTACCTCGTGTTGATATTCAGAGTTCAAGCCACTTTGGACATGAGCTGCAGCTACATGCCTCTGGTCTAAATATTAATTTATTTACCAATCCTTTCATGCACTTTGGTCGAAAGGGACAGTTCTGTCAGGCTGACATGCTGTCTGATCTCACTCGGGCTTGGCTACTTACTGTGCAAAGTTTCTAGAAAACAAATTATCTCTGATGGCTCCTAAAATTGCATCCCTATCTTTACAGAAATAATTTCATAATTTTTTCATAATCATAATCATTTCATGCACAACTCAGAGGATGGAGATTTCGTACATGTAGTGTATATACTTTAAAAGTTACAGTATTTCCTTTATAGCATTTATAATGACATCAAAATGACCACCCCATATGACATTAGTTTTCTATAGTTCTCTTCTACCCATTCCCCACGTGCTATGTTAAAAATATTGTTGGAGTATTTTGCTTTAGAACGTGTTAGAGTTTTGGCAGGAAAAATGTCTCTGGAGATAAAGCACATTCCTTTGTGAATTTGGAGATAGAGACCCTAAAGATTTACTCTCCTTTAATCTACAACAGGGCGTGAAGTGCAACCCACACAGCAGCCCCCCCCTGTGAGAGAGGGTCTGGCCAAAGTCTATTCATTGTAACCTGATCTGACCCATTTGGATCCTCACAGGACATTCATGGCAAAATGCTAACAGTGGACAACCTTGTTTTACACCTCTTTACAGTTTACATTTACATTACATTTAAGTCATTTAGCAGACGCTCTTATCCAGAGCGACTTACAAATTGGTGCTTTCACCTTATGACATCCAGTGGAGCAGCCACTTTACAATAGTGCATCTAGGTCTTTTAAGGGGGGGGAGGGGGAGAAGGATTACTTTATCCTATCCTAGGTATTCCTTTTAATACTTTTAAAGTTTAATACTTTCTGAGAAGTATATATTATTTATTATTTCATTATTTTACACCTGAGGTTACTATACATATCTTTAACCCATTGTACAGTAAAGTAGTCAAGGCATTTATCTAGAAATTCATTTATCAAAGCCTTTTCAAATTCTGCTATGAATACCAGACCTGGATTCTGAGATTTTTCATAGTGTTCTATTGTTTCAAGTACTTGTCTTATATTATAGGATTTTTGCATCATAACACTGACATGTAAGGGGCCTTTTTAGGTAGACTGGGCCTCTATATTTAACACCTCTGGGATATGTGGGAGCTAGCGTCCCACCCGGCCAAAAGCCAGTGAAAATCTAACTTTCATAAAATCACACATGTAAGATACCAAATTAAAGCTACAAAATTAAAGCTACATGTGTTGTGAATCCAGCCAACATGTCTGATTTCAAAAAGGCTTTTCGGTGAAAGCAAATGATGCTATTATCTGAGGGTAGCACCTCCGTAAACAAAGAGAGAAAACATATTTCAACCCTGCAGGCGCAGAAATAAAAATATAAATCATGCCTTAGACGAGCTTCTTTTGTTGGCACTCCAATATGTCCCATAAACATCACAAATGGTCCTTTCGTTAATTCCGTCCATATATATCCAAAATGTCCATTTATTTGGCGCGTTTGAAAAACACCGGTTCCAACTACAAAATATCTCAAAAGTTATCTGTAAACTTTGCCAAAACATTTCAAACTACTTTTGTAATACAACGTTAGGTGTTTTTTAAAGGTAAATAATCGATAAAATTGAAGACTGGATGATCTGTGTTCAATACAGGAAGAAACTGACGCTACCTTTCAGGTCTATCTAACAGTACACTTGAAATGAGCCTCGTTTTGAACAGGTCACCTTTTTCATTATACAAAGGAAAACCAATTTCTAAAGACTGGTGACTTCCAGTGGAAGCGGTAGGAACTGCAAGAAGGTCCCTTAGAAATCTGGATTCCCAATGAAACCCCATTGAAGAGAGTGACCTCAAAAAAACACACCTCTGAATGGTTGGTCCTCGGGGTTTCGCCTGCTGCATAAGTTCTGTTATACTCACAGGCATGATTCAAACAGTTTTAGAAATTGCAGTGTTTTCTATCCCAATCTACTAATACTATGCATATCTTCTGGGGATGAGTAGCAGGAAGTTGAATTTGGGTATGCATTTCATCCGGAGGTGAAAATACTGCCCCTTGTCACCAAGAAGTTTTAACACCATGGTCCTATTTCAGTAATAGTGAAATCAGACCTTCTTGCTGAATACCTGCTAGTTTACCATATTTACAGGAGTGGTTAAAACATGCTAATAGTGAATCTTGAAAGGTTTAATATAACTGAACTGGTAGGCCATCCAAGCTCACAGAACAGGACCACCGAGTGCTAAAGCATATAATAATTGTCTGTCCTTGGTTGCATCTGAACTGCCTCTGAAAACAATGTCAGCACAATAACTGTTCATCGGGAGCTTCATGGTTAGAGCTTGGAGTCTGGAAAGATGAATCACGTTTCACCATCTGGCAGTCCGACGGACAAATCTGGGTTGTGGGGCCAGATGGATTACCAGGATGTGTGTTCCGGGCAAGTGCTGACCAACTGGCAGGTGTCTTCACTGACATTTTCAAAATGTCCCTGATTGAGTCTGTAATACCAACATGTTTCAAGCAGACCACCATAGTCCCTGTGCCCAAGAACACAAATGCAACCTGCCTAAGAACACAAAAGCAACCTGCCTGAGTGACTACACACCCGTAGCACTCACGTCCGTAGCCATGAAGTGCATTGGAAGGCTGGTAATGGCTCACATCAACCCCATTATCCCAGAAAACCTAGACCCACTCCAATTTGCATACCGACCAAACAGATTCACAGAAGATGCCATCTCTATTGCACTCCACACTGCCCTTTCCCACCTGGACAAAAGGAACACCTATGTGAGAATGCTATTCATTGACTACAGATCAGCGTTCAACACCATAGTATCCTCAAAGCTCATCACTAAGCTAAAGAACCTGGGACTAAACACCTCCCTCTGCAACTGGATCCTGGACTCCCTGACAGGCCGCCCCCAGGTGGTGAGGATAGGTAGTGCCACGCTAATCCTCAACACTGGAGCTCCCCAGGGGTGCGTGCTCAGTCCCATCCTGTACTCCCTGTTCACCCACGACTGCATGGCCAGACACGACTCCAACACCATCATTAAGTTTGCAGACGACACAACAGTGGTAGGCCTGATCACCGACAATGACGAGACAGCCTATAGGGAGGAAGTTAGAGACCAGGCCGGGTGGTGCCAGAATAACAACATATCCCTCAATTTAACCAAGACTAAGAAAATGATTGTGGACTACAGGAAAAGGAGTACAGAGCACACCCCCATTCTCATCGATGGGGCTGTAGAGGAGCAGGTTGAGAGCTTCAAGTTCCTTGGTGTTCACATCAACAACAAACTAGAATGGTCCAAACAGACCAAGACAGTCGTGAAGAGGGCACGACAAAGCCTGTTCCCCCTCAGGAAACTAAAATGATTTGGCATGGGTCCTGAGATCCTCAAAATGTTCTAAAGCTGCAACATCGAGAGCATCCTGACCGGTTGCATCACTGCCTGGTAAGGCAATTGCTTGGACTCCGACCGCAAGGCACTTCATAGGGTAGTGCGTACTGCCCAGTACATCACTAGGGCAAAGATGCCTGGCATCCAGAACCTCTACACCAGGCGGTGTCAGATGAAGGCCCTAAAAATTGTCGAAGACCCCAGCCACCCCAGTCATAGACTGTTCTCTCTACTACCGCATGGCAAGCGGTACCGAAGTGCCAAGTCTAGGACAAAATGGCTTCTCAACAGTTTTTACCCCCAAGCCATAAGGCTACCTGGAAAATGTACATTGTGTGCCCCCCAACCCCTCTCTTACGCTGCTGCTGCTACTCTCTGTTTATCATATATGCATAGTAACTTTAACTATACATTGTGGAAGGACCAGCAGAGGGCAGGCTGGGCTCATGGATGGTAGCCCAACAAGGCATGGGAAACAAGGTAACCAGAGGCAATTAAGCACAGCTGACGGTACTAATGACATACTCTCCTTCCCCTATAAGAGAGAGAATGGAACCAGCAGAGAAGGGGGAAAACTATCTCTGGAAGATGGCCACCGAGAGAGAGGAGCTATCCAGGAAGAACCACTAAGACGGTGACAAGCCCGTGACTTTTTGTTGTAGTTTAAAGATAAGCCTATTGTGTTCCAGTTTCATCCGGAGAAGAAGATGTATGTTTTTCCTTGGAAGATTTTCATTGATTATGTTGGACTGTTTGTGTTGACCAAATGCCCTCAATAGAGAACTGTGTTCAATCAAGAAAACCTATTCCTGACTCGTTTATTCCACCTTCCCGCTTTAGAGTGACACCCAATTACTTGGTCCGCTCACATTGGTGGAGGATGCGGGCATTAGGTGGACGAGTGACACAAGGATAAGTGAGTAAATCAAGATTCTTCCAGTAGACCCGGAGGAACCATTCAAGAACGATGGATAACGCCCTACTACAACAATTGATCACGGCACAGCAGACAACCATAGAACTCCTGCAACAACAGCTGATCCGACTAGAAGAACCTAGAGTTAAGCCAAGAGCGGCTGCTCACGCCATCTTACCTCTACTCTCCAAGGAGGATGATATTGAGGCCTTCCTCATGACCTTCGAAAGGACGGCCACCTTGGAAGAGTGGCCGCCCACAGAATGGGCGAGCGCATTAGCCCCTCTTTTGACCGGGGTTGCTCAGGAAGCCTATTTTGACCTGGATTCCCGCGAAGCTGCGGACTATGGGCGACTAAAAACCGAGATCCTGTCCCGGTACCAGCTGACTGCCAGAGATAGGGCTGTAAAGTTCCATCAATGGACCTATACAGCTGATCAACCCGTCCGTGCCCAGATCTTCGCCTTAATACGACTGACAAAACAGTGGCTAGAACCTGGAAAGGGAGTAGGACATGTGATAGAGACTCTCGTAGTGGACAAGATATTGAGAGAATTACCCAGTGACTTAGCCCAGGCGGTGGAAACATATCGGTCTACAGGGGAGTTGTTAAAAAGTGACAAGGAGGAACGGAAGGAGTCTTCCAATCCCGTACCACGACTCACCCCGGCGCGCTCGCCACCGAAACGTCCAAGCCCCCCCCCCCCCCCCGGAGGTGGGAGAAGTCAGCCACCACACAGCAGGGTCTGTGTTATAAATGTCAGTCTCCCAACCATTATGCCCCACAATGTCCTAGCAAGGATGAGCCCATGGTCATGGAGTCATCACTGCCTACCCCCACACATCCCGTTTTGAGGGGGCAGGATCAACACTGTTGGTTAGCAGAGATAGCCCCAGCCTCAGAGATTCCGGTGCAAGTCGAAGGACAAGATGTGGTAGCTATTCTTGACTCGGGAAGTATGGTTACGTTAGTAGAGGAGCGGATGGTGACCTCCGCAACACTGCTACCAGACAAAGTAGCCGTATCCTGTATCCATGGAGACACCCACTATTACCCCACTGTGAATCTGCCTATTCTCACTCCAAAAGGAAGGTGTACAGTCAGGGCAGGGAAAGTGCCCCAGCTGAAGGGGCCATTATTGATCGAGAGAGACTGTCCCCTATATAAGGAGCTTCGGCAGATGACGTTATGCACGGGAAGAAGGGGGACAGGAAAGAAGAGAAAATCCAAGCCCGAGGTAGTAGTCCTTCAAGGAGACGTAGCCGCGTCCTCGTCCTATGCAGCAGAGGAAGAAATAGCGACCCAACGTTTACGACAGATATTCCAGGAAACCACAGATGAAGACACATGTGAAGGGTTATACACAACGCAGGAAGGAAGGAGCAACCAGGCGCTAAGGGATATATTTGAAGCTCCATCCGAGGAGGGAACCTGGAAGGGATTCTCCTCGGTCACCCCTGATGGGGATGTGGAACAACCTCCACATCCCTCTACCGAGGTCGACCTGCCCCAGGAATTAAAGGGACAGTTCGGCACCTCGCAGCATAGAGACCCAGACCTAAGGGAGGTCATGAGGAAGGTGAAGGTGATCGACGGGAGGAACGTCGACGGATCAGGTGAGCCCCCTCTTCCTTACTATGCAATCAGGCGGGGTCTCTTATACTGGGTCGTACGACGAAGGGGGGAAAACCAGGAATTACTAATGGTGCCTAGGCCATACAGGGATACAGTTCTACAGTTAGCCCATTCCCACGTCCTAGGAGGACACCTGGCACGAGACAAGACTATTGACAGAATCATGCAGAGATTCTATTGGCCCCGGGTCACCCAAGATGTGGCCAGGTATTGTAGGACGTGTGATCAATATCAACGTACAGCCCCACGGCTACACCTACGTAACCCTTTGATTCCTCTCCCCATCATAGAGACTCCCTTTGAACGCATAGCTATGGACCTCGTAGGACCCCTCCCAAAATCCGCCAGAGGACACGAGTACATCCTAGTGGTTATAGATTACGCTACCAAGTTCCCGGAGGCCATACCCCTGCGTAACATGTCGTCAAAGGGAATTGCCAAAGAGTTATTCCTGATGTTCTCTCGTGTGGGCCTCCCCAAGACTATCTTAACCGATCAAGGAACCCCGTTCATGTTCCGGTTGATGAAGGACTTGTGTCGGTTATATCAGGTTCAACAGATACGTACAAGCATATTCCACCCTCAAACAGACGGGTTGTGTGAACGCTTGAACAAAACGATTAAAAGCATGTTGAGAAGAGTGGTGTCCCGAGACGGGAAAAACTGGGACATGCTTCTCCCACACTTAATGTTTGCCCTGCGAGAAGTACCCCAGACATCCACTGGATTCTCTCCGTTTGAATTGCTCTATGGCAGACCCTGTCGAGGAATCCTCGACTTAGCCAAGGTGACCTGGGAGACCCAACCATGCCCCTTTCGATCCACAATAGAACACGTTACCCTGATGAGAGACCGCCTGTCAGCAGTGTGGCCCATAGTCAAGTAGCATATGGAGAAGGCCCAAAGGACCCAAGGCCGGGCCTATGATAAGTCCGCGACCCCCCGTGAGTTCACCGTGGGAGAGAAAGTGATGGTGCTTGTGCTGACGGCCGAACATCGCTTGCTGGCGCAGTGAAGGGGGCCCTACGGGGTAATGAAAAGGGTCTCACCGGTCAATTACCTCATCAAGCAACCTGACAGGAGGAAGAAGGTCCAACTCTATCGCATAAACCTGCTGAAGACATACCATGGACGAGAGGAGGAGGTGGCTTTGATGGCCCTGGAGGGCAAAGGAAAAGAGGAGGCTCTACCACAGGTGCGCCGTGGCCAAACTCTCCTACCGGAGCAGTCAAGACAGCTAGACAAGCTGATTATGAACTTCGGTCGAAAATTCTCTCCATTCCCAGGACAAACAGATGTCCTGTTCCACCATATCCACACTGAACCTGGCAAGAAGGTGCATATCCGCCCTTACAGGATTCCTGAGGCTCGCCGAGTCATCGCTAAGAAAGAGGTGAGGGAGATGTTGAGGATGGGCGTGATCGAGCCCTCGACGAGTGAGTGGTCCAGTCCCATAGTCCTGCTCCCCAAATCCGATGGTAGTGAGAGACTCTGCAACGACTTTAGGGGCGTGAATGCCATCTCTACATTCGATGTGTATCCCATGCCCCGCGTGGATGAACTCTTGGAGCGCTTAGGAAAGGCCAAGTTCATCACTACCCTGGATTTGACGAAGGGATATTGGCAAGTGCCGGTGGCTCTAGAGGATCGCCCAAAGACTGCCTTCGCCATCCCAGAGGGGCTTTTCCAGTATGTGAGGATGCCCTTCGGACTGCACGGTGCCGCTGCAACCTTCCAACGCCTCATGGATGCCATTCTATGGCCCCATCAAGAGTATGCAGCGGCGTACATAGTCGATGTGGTCATCCACAGCGAGGACTGGGATAGTCACCTCCTGCGATTACGGGTGGTGCTCATGAGTTTGGAAGCCACAGGGTTGACAGCCAATCCAAATAAATGCTGCCTGGGCCTGTCCGAAGCGGAATACCTGGGGTACACCGTGGGGAATGGGAAAATACGCCCACAGGCAGAGAAGACCAGGGCAAATTCGTGACTGGCCTCGACCCCGGACCAAGCGAGACGTTCGGGCCTTCTTAGGGATGACAGGATATTATCGCCGTTTTATCCCGGGATATGCAACCATTGCCAACCCCCCTCACAAACCTCATCAGGAAAAACCTGCCAAACCAGGTAGAGTGGAAAGACGAGACGGAAGAGGCCTTTCAATTGCTAAAAGATGGCCTGTGTTCTGATCCCGTTCTAAAGGCTCCGGACTTCTCACAAGAGTTCATTGTGCAGGTCGACGCCTCGGATACAGGGCTCGGGGCCGTACTAGCTCAGGGTAAAGGTGAAGCAGAGAAGCCGATTCTCTTCATTAGTAGGAAGCTCAGCGATCGGGAACAGAGGTATGCGACCGTAGAGAAAGAGGCATTAGCCATCAAGTGGGCCCTCGATTATCTCCGGTACTACCTACTGGGTCTGAGGTTTGCATTAGTTACTGACCATGCGCCCCTCACGTGGATGGCTGGTAAGAGAAACAATAACAACAGAATAGCCAGATGGTTTTTGTCTTTACAACCGTTCTCTTTCCATGTCATCCACAGGGCCGGATCGAGGAACGGGAATGCAGACGCGCTGTCCCGACGCGACCAAGACTGTGCGTCTGGCGCCCGACCCTCCGGTTCGGTCCTGGGGGGGAAGGTATGTGGAAGGACCACCAGAGGGCAGGCTGGGCTCATGGATGGTAGCCCAACAAGGCATGGGAAACAAGGTAACCAGAGGCAATTAAGCACAGCTGACGGTACTAATGACATACTCTCCTTCCCCTATAAGAGAGAGAATGGAACCAGCAGAGAAGGGGGAAAACTATCTCTGGAAGATGGCCACCGAGAGAGAGGAGCTATCCAGGAAGAACCACTAAGACGGTGACAAGCCCGTGACTTTTTGTTGTAGTTTAAAGATAAGCCTATTGTGTTCCGGTTTCATCCGGAGAAGAAGATGTATGTTTTTCCTTGGAAGATTTTAATTGATTATGTTGGACTGTTTGTGTTGACCAAATGCCCTCAAGAGAGAACTGTGTTCAATCAAGAAAACCTATTCCTGACTCGTTTATTCCACCTTCCCGCTTTAGAGTGACGCC